>NW_017728931.1:111293314-111304203 GCF_001723895.1 Crocodylus porosus | reverse complement strand
ACCCCAGCTGACTTCCTGCCCTTTGGGCAGGGGGCTGGACTCGATGATCTCCCGAGGTCCCTTCCAGCCCTGATGTCTATGAAATCTATACATACAGCCTTATAACCTTAGTGTTTAGCCAATATTTAGGGTCTTGCAAGTTTTTCAAGTTACAGAGAAATTTATGATGAAGCCAGGGATTTCTTTGATGGAATCCTGAACACAGCATGGATCAAACAATAGAAGATGCTGTCTTTATTCACAGTTCCAAGGCACTTTTCTACTCAGCATTTACCCCCCAAACTCTCTCCAGGTGCAGACATAAGTAACAACTGAACTGTTCTTATATGTCACTAACTGGGAACTGGTTCACATCTGTCATGGGTCAGAGATGTCTGCTTGTGTTGTGCCTTAATGTTCCAAGTAGAACTGTCACCTTTTAGGCTTTGAAGTGCTGTGGCTCTGACACTGAGGGTGGGAGTGAGCACTCAGCCTAGCATGCCTTGCATTGGACAAATGGAGGGTAATGCCTGCACCAATGCTTTGGAGTCCCAACGGTGGGTGATCTGCAGCTATGGTCGTTTTTACTTGTCTGCTTGCCTTTCTTTTCTAACATGAGTTCAATAAACTTTAGTAGCCTGCAGTTGCCTGTACTCTGAACTGCTCTTGCCTGACTTTGGAGGAATGATTCGGCTCATGCTTTTGGGCTCCCAGGAAGTAAGGGAATGATGTGGGACTATGTTTGGGTAGAGAGTAAGGACATTGCTGGCTGTGAGAGAGGTAGCTTTTGTTGAACAAGCAGTGCAAAGGAACTCACTTAACACAAGTGCCAACCAAACAGAAAGAAGTGGGGCAGTAGAGTTCTGGCTGTGTCTCAGGGAAGCCATTTGCAACAGTGGTGTGCTAGAGGATGGCAAGGAATGATGAAATGGGAGATGCCTAGAGGGTCAATCAGGCATGTCGTGGAATGCTTGCTGTCCACAGGTAACAAATGCCCAGTTCACAGTGCACTGGTTCAAGAGATTTTCCAGGCACCACTTTTGAATTGTTCTGAGCAACTTCAGACTGGTTTAATAGGCTTGTATTTAATAGGTTTAATAGGCTTGTATCTGTTTCAGGTTTAAACCACATTTAAACCATACTAAACATTATGTGTGTCCATACCCTAAGCTTTTCTTAGACCTATGTTCTTAGTGCTTGTTCTATGACCTTGGTTTTTCTGCCCCTTGTTCTCTGGTATTTTTTTCCTGCTTCTCTTTCACAGATGTGCACACTCCTTCACAAGGCAACAGTCACTAAGTGCCTCCACATTGCTCTTTATATGCATTTTTTATTTAGATGGTACAATGTGTCTGTGCTGGTAGCGAAGTTTGCTATTGGTCTAGTTAGCTGGTTTCATAAAAAAGCTTAAGAACCTTAAATGAAAGAAAAAGGCTATCCACATATTACATGGTTTGTGAGGCTTAGTTCAACACACAATATTTTCAGGCTACCAGCTCTTTTGAACTGCAGTAAACTTATTCTCTGGGGGTTCCTACACATGCATTTACTCCAGCCTAAGTTCACTCTGATGTAAAATACTCCAGAGTAAGCATTTTTGGACAGGTGTCTACACATGCAGAGATTAGGGAGACAATTTGCTGCTCTTTGCTCCATTTCCTACACCCATGCAATTAGCCTCTACCACCAACAGGGGGAGCTCCAGGCTCCCCCCGGATACTAGCCCAGGGGCTGGCAGGGAGCACCAGGCCAGGAGACAGCTCTCTTCTGGTCCCAGGGGGCAGCCTCTTACTGGGTGGAGACAATGTCCCCCTCCCCTGGCAGAGAGAGCTCCTGACCCTGGCTCCCGAATTAGGGGCAGGGGACTTGGAAAGAGCTACTGAGGAGGGACTTGTGCCAGCCCTCTCCCCTGATCCACTGGTGGGACAGCAAGCTAGCTGCTAGCTGCCACACCAGCAGATTGGGGAAAGGGGTTAGGGCCTACCACACCCCTTCAGCTCTTTCCAATTTTTATGCCTCAATCATCCATGGCACAGGGCTGCCACCTGTGCCTGACTAGGACAGTTCCCAGTCCCCATCCACATGCTCTTCCCCCACCACCCCCAACTCCTTGAGCATGGAGCTGAGTGGAGAACAGGCTGGGGAGCTTGTTCTTCTCCCAGCTCCACACTCAAGCTGGATGGGGAACAGGCTTCCCAGTCCCCGCCAGCAGGGAGCTCCCAGTGTTGGCTTTGGGGCAGTGGGGATGCTACTGGGAGATGCTTATCTCCCAGCAGCGGCCCCAAGCCTACGAGGCTGGTACTAGGAGATAAGGGTCTCTCAATAGTGTCTCCATGCTCATGGAGCTGGTGCTGGGAGATAAGGGCCTTCCATCCCTTCACTCCCTGATCGTGATGATGGGGTGGGGGCTGGGAGCTCCCTCCTTCCAAGGTAGGGAGACATAATCCCTGCCCAGGGTCCTGTAGTGGAGCCCACCCCAGCGGCAGGCAGCTCATGGGGCCAGGGAGCTATCTCCCACACCCTGATGGATGGCTGACCAGGAGCAGATTTTGCTTCCAGCCAGGCACCTACACAAGCACTATGGCACCATTACTAATCTCAAGTTAATTTGCTACTTGAATTTGCAGGTAGCAAATTTACTCAGGATTAGGGAGGTTTACTGTGAAGTAAGTATGTGCATGTGCAGACGTATGTGCTTACTTTGCAGTAAACTATTCATAGTTTCATAGTTTCATTAGTAGTCAGAGGGACCTGAAGAGATCATCTAGTCTAACCCCCTCCACCCCCTGCCACTGGCTGAAGGACATGCTGGGATCACATGACCCCAGGCAGGTGTTCATCCAACCTCTTTTTGAATTTACCCAAGGTAGGAGCAAGGACCACTTCCCTAGGAAGTTGGTTCCAGATTCTAGCTACCCTAACTGTAAAATACTGCCTTCTAATCTTTAACCTGAACCTATTCTCCAGCAGCTTCTGGCCATTGTTCCTCATCACCCAAGGTGTCGCTGAGGGGAATAAGACCCTTCCTATTTGCTGCTGATCTCCCTTAACGAGTTTGTAGGCAGCCACCAAATCCCTCCTCAGCCTCCACTTGCTGAGGTTGAACAGGTTCAGTTCTCTCAGCCTCCCCTCACAGGGCCTGCCCTGTTGCCCTCCAATCAAACGGGTGGCCCTCCTCTGAACCCTCTCAAGGCAGGCCACATCCTTCTTAAAGTGCGGTACCCAGAACTGAGTGCAGTACTCCAATTGAGGCCAGACCAATGTGGCATAGCAGGGGAGTATCACCTCTCTGGACCAGCTTGCATCTTTTGATGCATGACAAGGTGCAGTTGGCTTTGCTGGCTGCAGTCTGGCATTGGCAGCTTATGTTCATCTTGGAGTCAAGGGTGCTAGTACGAAGTTAAGCATCTCATCTAGATGCACCCTTTATGAAGTCAGATACTCTGCAACCTAAAGTTCTAAGACCTGAATTTGCATGGCCCATGAAGATATGAACTATGCTATAAGGTGGTGACTTGCTGTTTGTCACCAGCCCCTGAAATAGAAAATCTATTTTACTGAAAGAAATATTTTAATAACTTGTTTTACCTTTTGCCTTTGCATTAAAAATTAACTACTGTAACTAGTAAGTGTTCTCAACTAGCAGCCAGTTCACTTTGCTGATTCTCCACATATTCAAATAAGAATTGACCTCTGATCCACATCAGAATTGGCTCACATGATTTTGAAACTTTACCAGGTCAGGCTCTGTATTCACTGTTCTTTGACACTGTGCTGTTATTTATTCTTGACCCACATTTTTCAGTTGCTCACACGTGCATGAACACAAAAATGGATTATGTATCTATGGTATAATGACCTTTACATATATAAACTCTTACAATGGGAAAAAAGATGGAAAAATCTATATACCCAAGTCAGGTTATAAAGAATTTAAATCAGACCTATGAATATTTTATACATATACAGATGCCATAGTAAACAAAGAGCCAAGAGCACTAAGGAAACTAGTTATTGAAATGTTGAATAAGAACATCTTGTACATTTTACTGGAGGAACATTACATTGTCTGGAAGAACAATTTGAAGGAATGATTAATACTATCACTGGCTTCTGTGAGGCATAATTGCAGGAGTCTAATTTTATTAAGCTAAAAAGGCACGTACTGTATCTAGACTGTACTGCAGATAATATAAAAAAGAAATGCTGTATGTATGCAGAAAGAAGGCAGAGTATTAATTATCTGAGAAAGTACTTATTATTGTGTACAAGAAGCATTTGAAACACCTCAAAAACTATTGACAGTGAAAGTTTCCCAGACCCTACAGTAATCATGAAAAGCTGTTACATAGCAACATACAGGTCACCTATTTCTTTCACATACTAAATCAGAATGGAAGTGATTATCACTATAAATTGTACATGTTTTTCAGTCTGGAATAAATAAGTCTTAGAAGTGATATAACATCTCAATTCTACACAGGGATTTATGTACATCTTTCCCAGCCCAATTAGCACTTATGAGAACTGTGTACAGGCTACCCTCGCCATTCGTGAGGGATACGTTCTTGTATCCCCTGCGAATGGTGAAATCTGCAAACAAGGCACTGCGTTCATGAATGCAGTCTGCATTCTTGAACACAGTGCCCCCAGTGGCTGGGGGCAGGTACAGCTCTGGCAGTGACGGCAGCAGTGTGGCAGTGATGGCAGAAGCCTGGCAGCAGCAAGCACACAGCTCCCAAGTAGTTCCTGTAAGTGTATAAAGTGTATTTAAAATGCGGGTTTGGTATTTGCGAATATTTGAAACCATGAATGCCAACCCCATGAATAGCGAGGGTTTCCTGTATGTAAATTCTCAGAAAGCAAGCAAAGAATGTACCAGTAAATTTTGCAAAACAGTTTAACCAATAAATAGAGCACAACACAAAAATGAAACTCGTGTGTAAGAAATTAAATATCCTGGGCCTGATCTTTATGTCTTGGACACAGCAGCTGGAAAAGCATAAACTGAATAACAAGACATAAAATGGTGCACAAGAGAGGTGTGTTCCTAGGCTCCTGTCACATGCCAGCAGCACTATGCTGGAGTGCATTGCAGAGATCCTCTGCAGGTGTGCTACCATAGGAAAAGAGGTACTGAAATAGAAGTAGTGGGAGCAAAAGGTATACTGTATGTCCATCTATGCTACTGGGGAAAGTAAAGGGAGTTTTAAATTACACAGCAAACTTCTGGGAACAAGGGGGACAGGCACCAAAGCAAGAAGACAGATGGATAATATTATCTGGCCTATGCTTCATTGTAATCACTGCAGGGCATATTAGAGGCTAGAGGAGCCATTGTTGTGGACAGGTAATACATGCCTAGCGAGAAGCATTATCTTCTGCACCCTGGTCACTGCAGACAGCTTTGTCCAGAGTGGTCCCTATGAGGGTAGTGCAGCGTTCTGTATCTGTGTCATGTGTCTCTCCACTTGTTTGTTCTAATCAGTGGTTCGCAAACTCTGACAGATCACGCACCACCAAGACAAATGATACAGCCTTAAGTATCACCAGCAAATTTTTCAGCTCAACTTTAAGTACCACCAGCAATTTTTTGTCATATAAAGTAATTATTATAAATCTGTTAATGTGTACCACTGACAGATTGTCTGCATACTACTGGTGGTACACATACCACAGATTGGGAACCGCAGTCTAGCTTAATGATGCAATGCTGTCCCTCTTGGGGTGACAGAGCCCTGGGTCCAATACCCTGGGCTACTGCTTCTTTTCTGTCTGGTCTTTCTTCATGATATGGTTGTGTAGCAATTGCAAAGCTACTAAACATATTTCTATTTCTGCTAGTTTTGCATTTGTGAAAGCACCTCTAGTATGGCATTATTTGCTGATGCAGCACCCTTTGATTACTAGGCATTCATTTTTCTGACAGTTGGTATGGTGCTATTTATTTGCTTGTAACTGTGTACAAATATGCAAGGTCCCTTTTTGTGGACAAGTCAATAACTGAACCCACATTTTCTTTTCTCTGTCTTCTCTCTCTCATTAATTATATTTTATCTTTTGGTATTGTTGAAGTGATATTGTTGCCATGATGATCCAGGAAATATGCGAGAGGCAAGGATTCTAGTGAGTGATATAATTTATTGAATGAACCAAATTCTTACCTATCACATTTTATTTCTCACCATTGAAGATCATGAAGTTGAAAATATGGTGTAATTTTTTTTCTTCCCATCAACCACATTTTCAGGATTTCACAAATCTGTGTTTAGACAACCTGACATCCTTGGACACATGTTACAAGGGTCTAGCTTGTAACATTGGGACATGATGTAAAAATTCTAAAACAAAGAGAATCAACAGATTTATACATCTTAAACTGATTATTTCATTGGTTGTAACAGTAATAGGGTAGGGCCAACATAACCCAGTAAAGGATTGTGGCTCCGCTGTACTGAGCATTGTACAAACAAGTAACAAGACTACAGTCCTTGCTTCATTAAGTTCATAGCCAAGGTTTATGACCCAACACATAGATGAAATAGACAAATGGGTAGACAATGGTGTAGGAGAATTGAATTAGATTGTGTTTATATTATAACGTTACAAATATAGCAATTTGAGAATCTCATCAATTTAACACTATTGTGTAAGCTAACTGAGGTAGAGACTACCTTTTCCTGTGTGTTGATACAGTACTTAATACAGATTAACTCCTGTACAGTACAGTAGCCCAGGGCACCTGTACAGTACTGCAGCGCAAATAACATCTATGTTGTATGCCATTTATTTTATTGTAAGCTAGCAGCAGCTGTAGCAGCAGCTTCCTTTCCCATTCATATGTAATGTTAATTAATATTTATTTTTAAATTAATAATTTTATTCAGAAAATGGCAATGGCCTTTCCATTTTCACTCTACAGAAAATGATTTCCAATTTCAGATAATATCTGCTTCCCTTCTGCTTTTGCTAATGCAGAATGCTCCCTCTGTCATGTTTGAGATATGAAATTTAATTGCCCAGAGTGCCAGATACTTATTTGCAACAGCTGCTGAACAAACTCTTTAAAATGCTATAATCGCTATACAAGAGTCCTTAATTTAATGTACATTTCTTGATATTAAAAATTTAAGTGTGAGGAAGGGAGCTAAAAGCTAAACCAGGGCTTCCAAAACATCTCTGTTTTGGAGGGAGCACTTCTTACATCAAGCATTTTGGTCTTTTTCTTCCTACTCTTACACCTATTTTAAACTGGAGTAGGACTATTTGCTTCAATTGAGTTACTCTAATGAGAGGAAATTCCAGCATGGCTCACTTTCCCTACCAATTTTCTCATCCTAATTCCACACCTTTTCTTTGGCAGCTACAGTGTTGTACTTGATTATGTGACAAGTAATAATAAAAAGGAGTAATCACTCTTGCCTTCTCTCTTTCCCTGGGAAGAACCTACCCTTAGAATTTAAAGTATATTATACATAGTCAACTTTCTTTTTTTGGAAAAAAAAAGAGAGACCTGGGATATGCTATCTGTGTTCCACTGTATGTTTATATCAGAGACTCATTCAGTCTCCTGTGTGAGAGGATTTCACTATACTAAGAAGAGGTCAGAACACCAAGGGCTAAATTCTCCTCCCTGCTCTACTAGCATAACTAACTGATTTAATTGTAGTGATAATTGTTTAACTAGGAGTAGAATTAGTCCCTGTGTGCACATTATTGATGAGGTATCTCATATCACCCACTTTATTCCCCAGCAAAGATAGACATTAAACATGAAGGGACAGACGGGGACACATAAACTGGTCTAAGTAATCAGAAAGTGGTTTAAACCTCTAATAGAACAAAAGTTCTAAACTAGTTTAAAAATGGCTGAAACTGGTTTAAGATAAACCTGGTTGAATGTAGTATCAGACTTAACTGATTTGGGTCAAACTGGTTTATGGACTTCTGTCTCAGTCTGAATTACCTAGGAAGGGTACAGAAAAATAACAAACTGTTTGTTTTTTGTGCTGACCAAACAAAAATGTCTCTAGGAAGATCCAGGGCAGTGGCAAAAATCAGTATTTGAAAGCTGCCGGATGCTTTACCACTGCCACAATAATAGCTCCGCTGGCCTTTTGGAAGAGCTCTTGGGACCAGACATTAGAAACTGCTGAGATAGAGGAATGGATGTGTAAAACCTAAACAGGGATCTAATATCACATACATTCTCCAGACTGAAACTGATTTTTTGTGCCTAGTAGTCTTCAGAAGCTCAACATATACAAATGCCGAGATTGCACCTTGTATTTGCCTGGCTTTGAACATCCGGTCATGTGCTATGCGTCCCTGGCTGTTTGGGGTTGTCCACCTGTCCATCCCTGTGACCCCACCGAGTCGGTGTCTTTGACCCGGATAGTCTCTGCCCAATCTCTCCTGCCACGACTTTGATCTTATCCCAGTGGTGGGGTTTAACTATCGGCGTCTCTCGTGCATAGGACTGCTGGACAATGATCTTCTGTGAGGCTCCACCTCCCTTCCACCTCGCCCTTCCACCTCACCTTGTTGAATCCTGATGATCTTTGGCCAAGCCCCTCTGATAGTTGAGGCTTCATGCCCTTTTCCTAGTAGGCTATAGGAAAATCAGGCTAAAGGCACACTTTGCCTCCTTTCTCCTCACAGCCAACTGGCCCTGCCCGTGGTTGTAAACTACCTGGGCTCCTCATCTAGCAACCCCTCCAAAAGTGGATAACAAAAAAAACCACAAAAAGAATATCACCGATGAAGAAATACCAGATACTAAGGGAAGGCCTTCGCCCCCTTTTTGCCTGCTCCTATAGACTGCCCTATTCCAACCAGCTGCAGCTCCTAAGACCCTTGACAAGCCTAGACTGGGTCTGGGTCAACCTGTTGTCTTCCACATCCTCCCCTTCATTCTTTATCGAGCCTGAGGGTTCACTGTATTCCCCGATGACCCTCCTGGGTGCATCTCCCCCACGTCTCCTGGTGAGGCAGCTCTATGTGGCTAGTTCCCATCTTCCATTGCCCTTCCCGCTGACTGTGCCCTTCAGTTTCCACCTGAAGTACGTCCTTGACGCTGTCCAAGCCCTCTATGGTGCTACCTGATCTGGCGTTCTGGCTTCTGCCAACTCTTCTGACTCTGTGTGAGCAACTCCGGGTCTCAGATCTCTCCTGCTGTCTTCTGTCTCCAGGTCTCTGCTCAGCACCCTCGCTTCCTACGTTGCTGCTGGTGGTGTTCTCCACATAAAGGGTCTCACTCTCTCCTCCTGTGCTGCAGGATGCAAACCCCCATGCTCCTCCCCTTCGCGGGGACTCTGGGAGAGATTCCCCTTCTGGTGCTCCAACTGGTCTCTCTCCCTCTCCCTTGCCCATGGCTCCTTTTATCTCCCCTGGCTGGCTCCTGCAGCTGATGTTATCAGCTGGCCGCAGCTGTATAAAGATGCAGCTAATGAGCCACTCGGGTCCTGCTGCCATTTCTGGCTTCACTGTGGTTCCGGCTAGAGGTAAGAGTTTTTCTGTTTGCTTCTTTTTTTTTTTAATTTTTCCTTCCCAGGCCAGCTCCTGTTCCCAGGGTTCCCCCCTGGGCTCCTTGGGGTTTTCCCCCTTGTTTCTCCCCGTGACACACCTGCTCAGAGGGTGATGTATCCCTTAGAGAAGTCCCAGAATTCCAGTCTATGCCTTTAAGCCTGCCGTCTTTCCAAGTGTCGAAATGTTGATTTGGCTTAATCAAGGAACATAAATGTTCAGGGGATTGATGAATAAATAACATAGTAACATGCTAATATAATAGGATAGATTCCTTTTTAGCTGTTTCCCACGTACAGAAACACTTCAGGGTAACATGTAGCCCAGAGATGATGCACATCCTACCTAACAGCCAGGGCTAGGAGCCTTCTTATTCCCTTCTCTTTTTATTACTCAGGGTGTAAGAGATCTCACAATTAATCTGTCAATTTCAAACTTAAAAAATAGTAATGGGCCTTTTTTCTCATGAGCCCCGTTAGTGGAATTATATATAGATATAGATATACATTTCAAGTTCTGAAAATTGAAGAACTTTTGTTTCTCTGCGTGGCAGGGATGGGAAGAGATGAATGTGGTGCATAAGAGACAGAGGTTATTTACATGTGGACAGCTCATCTGAGTCACTCTGTATTGCGTGGGTTTCAGGGAAGTGAAGGCTGACCTTGTAGAGCAAGCAGGTCTTTCCCCAGAATAGTATGGAAGCATTACAATTTAATATGGAAATGTAGGTTAAAAATGTTATCTGTCATTGAAAATGTGCAAGAATTACTATCAAGGGAGAAGAGAATGAGTTTCAGGACAATTGAACACCGAATTTCCTAGTCCTATAGTTACAGAAACAAATGTACTGTGAGAATGGGAGAGCCCTTGAAATGTTACTAATTACTTCATCAAAGGCTTAGTACTCTTACTTGTGAGGACCAGGGCTCACTTCCACTTATACAACAACCCTCAGTGAATCTCCTGTTCAACTCTTCCACTAACTATTTGGCCCCATTAAATCCATTGATATCAGTGCTGGAGAGTTTTACCTGACCCTGGCTGCTGTTGCTGTGATGCCAAATCCCCACATCCTGGGTGCTGCTGCCATGGTACAGACTCCCTGCACTCAGGTTCATGTTGCTATGGCCTGGGCTCCTTGGGAGACTACTATTTTGCTGCTCCCTCTAAATCAGCACCCAGGGCTGCTGCTGCACTCACCCATTCCTACCATCAGGAAAAATATATTTGGTGCCAAGTACAAATATCTTGCAGGATCTTGGTTAGAAAACACTTAGGGTATGGGCATCCACAACAATTGAACCATGGATTGCAAATTGGCTCAAGGGTCGTACTCAGAGGGTGGTGGTGGATGGGTCATATTCGACCTGGGGGGAAGTGGGCAG
>NW_017728931.1:111291455-111292769 GCF_001723895.1 Crocodylus porosus | reverse complement strand
CAATGGACACAAATTATTAGACAGTAGATTTAGATTAGACATCCGCAAGAACTGCTTCACAGTTAGGGTGGCTAGGAGCTTCCAAGGGAAGTGGTGCTGGCTCCTACCCTGGGGATCTTTAAGAAGAGGCTTGATGACTACCTGGCTGGACTCATTTGAGTCCAGTCTTTTTCTCCCACCCAGGCGGGGAGTCGGGCTTGAAGATCTACAAGGTCCCTTCCGACCCTACTTCTATGATTCTATGATTCATTCCTGAAGGTCATTGATTGGCAAGCAGTTCACAATACCATGATATATTTCCTCATGATATATAAAAGTCGCAGTCATTTTGTGGAAAGAGCAGATGGAACAAAAATACTTAGAAGACCAGTCCGCTAAAAATTTAATCTTGAGGTTAAAAATAATGAGATTTTTCTTTAAAAACTTATAGATTTAGAAATATATAAATGAAGATTTAGATATAGACCCACCACTGTTGCAGACCCTCCAGCCCTTCTTCCTTCTGCTTCTTCCTTCCCTGTGATTCTAACCCTGCAGCAGTATTGCCAGGCATGTGCGCTTGCAGCAGCACAAATAGAAATGGTGCAAATTTGAGCCAGGGCTTTTTGCTTCAGCGCACGTGCCCAGACATGCACTTTGGTGTGGGGCAAATTGTGCCATTTGGGGTAAAATAACCCTGCCTGGTTCCTCCCAGATCTACATCCAGGGGGAGCTAGAGACTAGGGCCAGCACTTGTGCTGTTCCCAGCAGTATAAAAAGCTGCCCTGTCAGTACAAAAACTGCCCTGCTCAGGGCTACTTGCTCTGAGGAGCTTCTGGGACCCAGCCAATTGGTACCTGGGGACACTACCCTTTGTGCCAGTTGGACTGCTGAAGCAACCCTGAAAGTTCCCTGCACCCTTTACCCACTGCAGCAGTCTGGCAGTGGGGGCTGCTACCTGGCTGTGACCTGCTGCACACCTGCCAGACCCAGATGTGGACTGCACAGCCAGTAGAGGCATCTGCCTCCCTGGGACAGCTGCCAGTGGGCTGTGGCTGAAGAGTTGGCCTTTGTGCGGCACTACTGGGATGTGTACCCCTACCTGGCCATCTGGGCAGCTACTGCCCAGAAGATGTTCTGGGTGTAGTGGCCTGCTTTGACCAGGGTCCTGCCACTGGCCTTCCTAGCAGGAATTCTGGTGCTCCATATTGGAAAACTGAAAAATCCCTGATAAAAAAATCCCAAAGTCATTCTGTAAAATACCCCCAAATCCATGTTCCCCGAAATCCATGTTCCACGTTTAAAACAAAAGACCACTATATATATATATATATA
>NW_017728931.1:111280027-111290200 GCF_001723895.1 Crocodylus porosus | reverse complement strand
AGCACCAGGGTGAGGGCCAGCCATAGAGATGCTCTGGCTGCTAATAGAGCGTCTCTGTGGAGGACCCAGCCTCTGGTTGCCTCAGGGCACTGTCCAGGATGGTGCCTTTCCCCACTTTTTCGCTTTTTTAAAAATTTTTTTTTACCCCTGGATATCCAGGGCCCTAATTGTACCCCCATGCTGCAAATTTGTAATGCAGGGAACATTTTTGAATTCCTGTATTTGCCTCTTGCTGTGTCTCAAAGGGCTTTTAGATGCTGCAAGATGCATGTGTGGGCTCGTCTGGATGTGCCCCATATGACCTATAGGCCTCTAAATTCCCATGGTCCCTTCTTTTCAGCCCGGGGTCTTTCAAACTTGCAACATTCAACTGCAGATTTCTAGTCAGATTTGGATTCAACAGACCCTGACAAAGGTTCTGGATACTGCAGTTTTTTAAGAAAGAAAAGGAATATTTTTTAATATATATTTTTTGTAAAGTAGAGCCATTTCTTGCCTTCAGACCATATATGGGGTTTAGATTCAGAACAGAGATTGGCCTGAGATTTGGGCCAGTTCTGTTTCCTGTCAGTATTGTCATTCTGAAGAGTAATGTAACTGGGATATTGGAAGGTACACAGAAAGCATTTCACTCCTCTTCTGATATCCTGGCTCATAACATGATCTAAATAGCAAACACATCTATTCACATGGGAAGCAAGCACATTTCCATTCAAATCTGGCAGCTTCTTGCTGCAACTTGCATTATTTTATAGACATTCCTAGAAAGCTCCTTTCTTTAACACGAAAAGGAAACAACATTTCAGGGCTGTTCAAAAGAGGAGCTTAGTTTATACATACTTGTGATAGAGTAATCATTACAGAATGAATTTTTATGGCTGAAACTTGGACATGCTTTCAAATAATGCTTTCTTACCAACACTAATGTTTTTCTAACTATTTTCTTCCCTATTTCTGTTTATTTACTCCTATGGTTGAACATTATTATCCCAGTCCCAAATCTCAGAGGGCTTAGATGTTCATTACAGCTGGACACTATGGTTGGGCAAACAAGTGAGATCAAATGAAAACCGGAGTGGGGGCAAACAAAGTGCAAGGTTCACATCAACAGACATTGTGGCTATCTAGACTTTGAACCTGGATCCAGATGCATATTTAGCAAATTACTCCAACATTTACAGTGAACCAAACCAAATCGCAGGTATAGCACCTATTCTTTCTTCATCAAAATTTGCCTGTCCTCCTCAGTGCTGCATATGAATCATGTGAAGGAGAGCTTTGGAAAAAGACCCTCATTTTTCTCTGTTCCAGTGTGTGATAACTTGACTAGGTACAGATATTCAACAAGTCTGAGGCAGAATCAATATAAATTATGCAGTTTCTTGTAAGCAGTGTAGTTTAGCAAACAGAACACACCTTTGCCCTTTGGTTGTGGAGGAGGGGAGCAAATCTTAGCCTGGGTCCCACCATTTTTAAGCCAGTCTGTGTGCACCAGACTTCCGTTCTGTTACGGGTATAGATCAGTTTCTGATCACTTATACCGGTACAAGTGTAATGTCTGTGCCTGGCCCTTAGCTCCCAGCTACCCTCCTAAGTTTGGCATGCAGGAAAGCTTAGCTCATTTCCGCTATCCCTGAACTGGAGCATCCCCAATCCAGACAGAACCTTTGGCAAATGTAGCTGACAAACTCTAACAAGTGTCTACTGAGTGTATGTGAATGACAGTCCTTTAGTCACTTGCAATTTGGAATCTAGAGACCTGGGTTGGATAAATGGTTCTGACACCAACCCTCTAATTACTTAACCTCTCTGTGTCTCATCTATTCCTATTTTGCAAATAAAGTAAACTTACTTCATATAAGCTTTGAGGTTTCACATTTTCCATATTATCTTTTGTCCAAGGACCTCAAAGCACTTTAGAAGTACAATGTCTTACTACTTATTCTAATTTTACTAGAGAGAGATCAACATTTTATATGCAGAAAATATTTTTTGTTGTCAACAGAACAAGAACATATATGGCATGAATTCATTTGTTTCTTTTAAAATGCTTTTGGAGGGGCACAAATGTATCTGCTTGACAGCAGACATCTAAATAGGTACAACATGAGCAACAGAAATACAGCCTTTCCTGGTAACATGCCCAAATGTAACATGTAAGAATGTAACAATACAAGAAGAAGATAGTGCAATTTTCATGACTAGTAAATCTTTGGCCTTCCTTCTGGTGAATACCAGCAGAGAAACTATCTAATTCCGGTGGTGGTAATTTGTATGATTTTCACTTGCCCACTGAGATGAGACCATAAATTAATTTTGCACACGTCACCAGACAGCCATCAGATGGCAGTAGCTTTCAGTTGCCATTATACCAGTGACGTACATTCAAAACGCTGGCCTACAGTAAAGGTTAAAGATTCTGTATTGCCTTTTCAACCTTCTGAGCCCTAGCATAAATCTGATTTTGCTACAAAAACAAGCATATAACATAAAAGTATCTCAGTTTTATTAAACTTGCAAGACTATAATCCTGAGGTCTCCCTTAGAGGCCCATTCTAGGCTCTGTATTCAGAACAGCCTATTTTGTTGTATAACTGTGTCATCATCAGCTGAGTTTTGGTATTTTGTTTTCCAGAACTACAAGTGCAATAATAATGAGGCCAATAGCGATCTCCACAAAATCCCTTCCTACAGCCTACTATATTGAAGTAGAATGAAAACAAATTGGCAGCAGAAATCTAGAAAATTAGATATTAACTTCTAAAAGTGCATGCTAGTTTGCCCTGTAATAGCTGGGAAACAGGAACATTATGTTTCAGCATTGAACCTTTTTTGTTGAATCAAAACATTCTCTCACTATAGCCTGGCTCACATCTGCTGTGGGCTTTAATATTGTTAACAATACTTGTGATTGCAGTAATAGAAATGTACTGGGGGAGGAAAAAGGGAAAAGCCCTCTGATTAGTATTCAGAACTCCAGCGCTAACAATGCAGTTAATCCTACTGCAATTACTGAAAAAAAGGAAGGAACAAATCTGGGAAAAGAAAATTCAAGTGAAAAGTCTGCATTTAATTAATGTTAAAGATGTGAAATATGCCCACATAAGCATAGAAGTCAATGATTATGGCTGAAAATCTGGATCAAAATCAAGTTTTTAGTAAAGGCTATTGTTATTATACATAATATATAAGGAGTTAAGGTTATAGTGATATACGATTTGGCTAATATATCACAACAAGGTCTACATGCTTTTGTGATATATTAGCCAAAACATATATCACTGTAAACTTAACTTCATGTATATAGACATACACACACACACACAGAGCAATAATCTTTACTAAAACCTTGATTTTATTTATATATATATATAGGGTGTCAACCAGAGCTCCTTGAAGTCATTGGAAGAACTTTCATTGACTGTGGTTGGCTTTGAGAAGCAGTAGTGTAAATTGACGGGGGTGGAGGGGCAACCAAAGCACCAGCCCTGGGTACTGATTCCAAGAGGACAGCAGAATGGCAATGGCAGCCTCTAGGGAGCCTGCACTGCTGCTGCTGCCTGTATTGAGGGAGCTTGCAGCAGAATATGAGCAGGCCTTATTGCTGCCACTTGTGCGGAGAGGTAGGTAAGTGCTCCCTCAACCTCCCCTGTACCACCCCAGGCACCAACATTTAAAGTTACACCTCCAGCCATAAGAGTAGGGGTTAGTGTGAGGGTGATTGGGGCTGTACACCTTCCTTCAAAAAGTGGGAGAAGAGCTACGCCTCTTCTTTTTGACTTAGACAAAGAACACTTCCGCAGTTTGTACCTTCTCCATGGCACCTGAACTGTGAAGTTTGCATCTCATTTAAATCTTTTTGATGACTGAAAAATGTACCTTTTAAAAGCTTTTAAAAAAGGAGGGGGAGCTCCTGCTTGAGAGCTGCTAGGTCTGCATGCTCTTGTTGGGATATATTAGCCAAACCATACATTGCTATAACGTTAACTGTGAATGAAATAGGGTTAGGTTTAGCTATCTGTGTAACATGGTTACAGAGTCATGCAGATGTAACAGTTAAATCATAACAGTTTAAACTGGTATCATTTCATATAGATACACTTGTTACATCTGCCTGTTTCCCTTGACTGCTGCTTACAGAGTTACCATGCATGGTTCTGCCCTGTTGCCTTCCTTTCTATCATCATTGCAGGTCTAAGTATTGCTTCTTGTCAAGGATCCTTGTTATTCTGCCATCCTTCCCTTATTTACTCCTTTTCTGTATTATGTCCCCCTCTATTCTGCCAACAAGGGCAGCATCAGCTCTCCTCGTTCCTGCCATATCTTTGCCTTTCCTCAGGACAAGCTACAGAGAAGAGTTAATATGGGGTTTTACCCTGTCTACTTTCTCAGTCAAGCCTTCAAATCAGATGCTGAGCCGACTAAAAAGAACAGTTAAACAGCCACAGAACACTTGTTTTTAAAGTCAACTATAAATGTTTTATTTTCAGACTGTAATCAAAATTTTAATCGAAAACAGTTTGGTGACATCTTTTTTTGTTATGTTTGGTCTGCATTTCCTGTTGGCCCAAATGATCTTAACCTTTTTTGTATTTATTTAAATCACTCCAAAAGGTTAGGATTCTTGGAGAACATTATTGTATATGCTTAGGCCAGATGGTATCATTTGTATTCATATAGACACCTTCTGGCTAAGTACATATAACTGAACACTTAGATTATGACTTGTCTGTGAACTGTCTTGGCTTTATTGAGTCATCCTTTTGGCTTTGTTGAGTATTTTGGAATAAATTTATCTCAAAGCTGTGATAAAATTGCATTTTTTTTCATTTTATAAATTGATATATTGTGGGACTGTGAAGATTTTAATCTTTTTAAGGCTGTCCACCAACTTCCAATATATTACCTTGTTAACTTGTCATTGCTCATTGTTCTTCAAGATTTTGCTTGAAAATTACAAGGTGTGTATGTGTTTTACTTACTAACACTGTATATAAAAAATGAATAGGGAATAAATTCACTAGGCACCATCCTAAATGACTCTGGAGTTCCCAAGGCACACAGAGTTTTGCCACTGAGAATTCATAGAGTTGAGCAGGTAACTACCATCTGGCTAAACCTGCTTGGGATCCAGGAACAAGGCAGAGAGATGCCTTAGTTCTCCAAGGGACTGATCCCATAGGAATACTCCAAGCATGTCTAACACATACCAACAAGGTAAGGCTGGTAGTGACAGGGTGTATCATGATGGACTGTTATTAAATAGCATAGGGGTGAGAAGACTTACCACAGAAGAAGAAGACTAAGATTTAATATTCTCTTCTGCTTGGGAATGTTTAGACTCAAAATTCCCATCCCCTAAAAGAGTACCCTAAACTCTAGGCAACAGACTAGGCTATATAGGGATGCGCTTTCCACCCTCTTGTTGAATCTGTGCCACCGGGTAGCAAAGCTTGCAAACTTCATTGGATCAGGGAGAGAACATTGTTTAGTGGTCAGTGTACAAAGCAGGAGAGAGGCGTTCTAGTTTCTCAAGTCTAAGTTTTGCTTCTTGTCAAGGATCCACGGATGCTTTCCGGATTTTATCCAATGCCTACTGAATGTAAACTACAGAAAGTATTCTAGGAGCAAGTACAGGAACCAAGGATATTATTTCTCTCAGCTGACAGCCTGGTGGTTAGAGTATTTCTATGCAAGATGTGGATTTGAATTTCCTAGGTTGAAGGTGGCCTAAAACCTTGGTCTCTCACTTCCTGAGTGAATGCTCTAATCACTGGACTTTTTGCATATACAGTTATATATGTATGGGTATGTGTAGCCGTCCCAGAGTCTCCCTATGCCTGATGAAGGGTACTTGTGCTCCAAAGCTTGCAAAGAACTTTGTTCCAACTACACAGCTCATCTACCACATCTACCTAAAGGACCTTGCCTGCCTATGTGTAGCTGTGCATGCATGTGTATTTTATATATATAAACACCATCTACATGTATATATGGACATCCTCTTTTAAAGAATTGATATAAAGAACTACTCTCAAGAGAGGATTCCAGGCTTGTGGGCCTGATTGGAAAGGCAGTACTTACTCAGTCATTTAACCTCTGTAAAAGGGTGGGATTTCCTATTTGCTAACTCCGGGCAGGTGCCTGCTCAGTGTGTCAGTCTTTGGGATCACCGTTCTAAGGAACCTAATCCTTCCCCTGCACTATATCTGGAATTATGTGGTTTTTTGTGAACTCCCATTAGATTCACTTTCAGGGATTTCCATTGACTGAAGTGTTATCCTTGCCGAATATTGGTGTGAATGATATCTGTGGTATGCAGTCAGCATTATACTGTATGGGAGACAAAGCCTCTAACCTTAACTGCTACATGTCTTCATATGCTTAGTTTTATATTTTCCAATTCCTGGCAACAGATAAATCCTTCACATTTTTTTGATTGCATCATGTACACATTTTGTTCAAAGTATCAGATTTGTTCAAAGTATCAGATTGCTTGCAGCAAAACAGATTTTCCTTAGCTGAAAGCATCTTGTAAGATGTGCACAAGAAACTGTCTTTGCCTCGTTCTTGCACTTGACTGTAGGGTGGTTGTCTCAACAAGGCACTTATGAGAATACATCTAATGCAGACGAGGTGAGAATTGTGTAGAGAAGGATGCTGTGTTACCTAGCCCAAATCCAAACTAAGAGTAATTTGAACTGGTGTCAGCCTGAGGATAAAACTAACTGCAAATAACATCTGCTCACAAGGATATTGTTCCATTCCCACATAAGCAATAGGATATCTCTAAAAATAGAAAGAAAACAAATATTTGTTCCCACGCTATTGTTGTACTAAAACAAAAGCTTCCAGTGTTTGTAGGAATTTTGGAAAGCTATTACTTTTAATCTAATCTACTCTCAGTATTGGTGAAGATGAGTTCACAGGGGATTGCTTTGCTTATTCTGATGGAAAGCTTAGTTTGATCACTTGTGAAGAAGTTACCTGCAGCTGGTAAGTACTTTACTGATTTAAGGCAAGTTCCAAAAACAGCCTGAGGCTTCTTTAAATATGTTAATGGAAAGTCTCAGGGACAGCAGGATTGAGCATGCCCTGCCCATCCAACTCCACTGATAGGCCCCAGAGGAAGAAGTACATGCATGAATCTGCTCCAAACTGATCCCCAGTGCCCACTATCAGAGCCACTGGAGTATGTCACTTGACTGAAGTGAGCAGGGTATGCTTAGTCCTATCCTCCCCAAGACTTACTGCTAACAGGGTATACACATGACCTCTCCAGTCTAAAATAGGACTTGGCATATGTTAACAGCTAAGTTCAAAACTGTCATCCAATAAAACCCCTGCTAAGCAGTCACTTAACCCTGAAATTGATTGAAAAGTTCCCTAGGTAGATATGCAGAAATGTCCCAGTCTGAGCAATGAGGTGCATAGCTCCTGCTTAAACTGAATTGGGAAGTCTAAATCCTCAGAGGGCTCCAGTTAGGTAGATGTGCTTGGAGTGTACCTCAGATATACTAAATACAGCCATAACTGCTTTCTTCTTCAATAGTGGTAATGATGGTTTTACCTACTTTTTATACAAGAGCTGCTTAGTGGTGAGACAAGGTTCTTTGGATAAATCTGACATCTTTTTTAGACCAACTCAAATAGTTGGAAAATTCTTAGCAAGCTTAGGAAGCATCTTAGTGGTGAGAGCACTCACCAGAGAAAGACGACACCCAGATTATGGGTAATCCTCAGGCTGGGAGGATTCAAATTCACCTCTTTGGAGAGTGTCATAATTACCAGGCCCTGGCCGAGGGTTGGTGATAAAGTGGAATAGCACTCTTCATTCCTCCTGCCCTGAAAGGAATGCAGGTTTCATATAACCAGGAAGTGAGCATGCCAGAATTAGTTTTACTGTCCATGCCAGAATTTACCCCTCTCAGTTGAATGCCATAACACTAAGCTATGGATTCAAACTCTAGTTTGCAATCTCTCTTTTTGGTCTTTTGAATAGTGAACTTTTTTCCCAATAATGGCATGGTTTCAACAGGAGATAGAAGAGTGTCCCAGGCTCTAGCCTAGCCTATAACCTGGTGGTTAGGGTATTCTCGTAAGAGGTGTTAGTAGGAATCCCCTGAAGCTGAGGAAAGGGGCAAAGAATCTGGGTTTACATTTGCTTTACCAGGAATGGTGATTTAAAAGAAATCACTGAACCCTGTTCATTTCTTTCAAAGAACTGAGATAGGCACCTGACCTGAGGAGGCTACTTGCAACCCTTTGTTTTGCATAGATGAAGGCTTATATCAGATGTATAAGTTTCAAGTAGGGATGGATTTTCAGATCACTATATAAACCAATTACTGTCCCAGTAGAAAGCATCTCTCATATCGTACACACTTTTCTGTTATTTCATGATTTTTATTTATTTTTGCATTGGTTGCTCTTCTTTTATCTTTGTTGTGTTTGGGTGTGCATACATGTTGTATGTATGCATGTTTAACATAGCTAAAAGTTTGATTTTTTTAGAAGGACTGATTACCCACACTTCAAACGGAATATTAAGGGAAGCTGCAGGTAGTTTATAGTTCTGAAAAATCAGAGCACCAACAAAAAATCACCTTATCCTAATCATAGGCTCATTTATAGCAGTGCCTTTTTCTGGAAAAAACAATAGATAAAGATACAAATGATATTTTTCAGAAAATTTTTATGTATTCTCATAGAACAATGGCATCAGAAGCCACACTAATAAAGATAAGGATCAAGCAATTATAAAATATGGTAACATAATTATGAATATTTAGAGGGACATGTAGTTATGTACTAGATGAATTCATTCTGAAAGAAATAATTTGAGCACATGCTGTACAGTACAGGCACATTCAGTTTAAGAAAGCATTAAGAGGCTTATAACTATAGCATAAATAATATTGTGGCACAAAGTGTTTTGATATGCCTTTAACAAAGAGTAACTAAGCAGAGATAAGGAAAGAATTGGAAAAATTCTGTCTAAGGACAAAATGTATTATGCTCAGTCTTTAATGTTATACTTGGTATTAGAAGTTCATTGTTAGGATAACATGAAGTTTTTTCTTGAAGCCTATTTTATTATTCAGGGTTGGCACTGAAAAATAAATTACAGCTGTTGTTTCCAGTAAGGTTAAAAACTCGGGGTGCATTCAGTTGATTCCTTAGGCACCTAATGAGGACTTAGATGGAATTAGCTGCCCAAATTCCAGAGTGACTTTCATTCACTTTGCAGCAGCATCCAACAGACAAATTAAAGGTCCAAATTCATTATGAACCTCCATTCCCTAAGTGCCAAGTTCCCTAAGTGGGCTTCCCTACAAGGGTGTCTGTACACAAGCATAAGCAAGTCTGCCTTGGTACCCCAAAGAAAGTATGTATAATAGTGAACTCCAACCCTGTTAACTATATTCAGAAAGGGAGCAGGACTTTTGTAGCCCACAGGGCCAAACTACAGCAACAGCCTGTCCCAACAAGAACTCCAGCCTTGAGGCCTGAGCCTGATAAGAACCTTCAATAGACTGCAGGGCAAGAACAACCAAGCAACTCATTAGGGTGGACACATCTTCAGGGCTGTCAGTCAGCTAACTGGAAAGGGCAGGGCTTGGTTGCATATAAGCTCATGCTCTGAGCTGGGGCAGGGGGTCCAGGCCTGCAGTTGCAAGGGAAGGAGTTGGGAGGCAGAGCTGATTGCCAGGGGAAAAGGAAGTAGAATCATAGAATCATAGAAAATTAGGGCTGAAAGAGACCTCAAGAGGTCAGGTAGTCCAACCCCCTACTCAAAGCAGGACTGGCCCTAATTATATCATTCCAGCCAAGGCTTTGTCAAGCTGGGCCTTAAATACTTTGAAGGATGGAGATTCCACCACCTCTCTAGGTAACATGTTCCAATGCTTCACCATCCTCCTAGTGAGAATTTTTTTCCCTAATATCCAACCTAAAACTTTCTTGCTGCAACTTGAAACCATTATTCCTTGTTCCGTCATCTGTCACCACTGAGAACAGTCTAGCTCTATCCCCTTTGGAACCCCTGTGTAGGTAGCTCATAGAATCATAGAATCATAGAAGTAGGGTCGGAAGGGACCTTGTAGATCTTCAAGTCCGACCCCCTGCCTGGGCAGGATTAAAAACTGGGCTCAAATGATTCCAGCCAGGTAG
>NW_017728931.1:111268370-111279782 GCF_001723895.1 Crocodylus porosus | reverse complement strand
TTCTAGACTAAATAAGCCCAGTTCCCTCAGCCTCTCCTCAGAAGTCATGTTCCCCAGCCTCCAAGCCCTTTTCATTACTCTTTACTGGACTCTCTCCAACTTGTCTGCATCCTTCCTATAGTGGGGGCACAAAACTGGACACAGTACTCCAGATGTGGCCTCACCAGTGCAGAGTAGAGCGGAATAATTATTTCCCTAGATCTGCTGACAGCACTTCTACTAATGCAGCCCAGTATGCTGTTAGCCTTCTTGGCAACAAGGACACCTGCTGACTCATATCCATTTTATTGTCTACTGTAACCCCCAAGTCCTTCTCTGCACAGCTGCTGCTTAGCCAGTCAGTCCCCAGACTGTAGCAGTGAACGGGATTGTTCTGTCCTAAATGTAGGACTTTGCACTTCTCCTTTTTGAACCTCATGAGATTGCTTTTGGCCCAATTCTCCAATTTGTCCAGGTCAGTCTGAATCCTAGCCCTGCTCTTTAGCATATCTACTATACCCTGCAGCAAGTAACCTGTGCCCTGGGGGAATTGAGGACAATCCTTATAAAGGTGACAGTGGTTATGGCTCTGAGAGGGTTGACTTTGAGTTAGAAACAGATTGTTAACCATTTCTGTGTTGCTCTTCTTTCCTTTATTTAAGTTTGTGACCAGAGGACTGGGTTGTGGCTGTAGGGTAGATCTGGAGGCCATGGAGAAGGATACCGGGGTGCTCTGTTTGTAAGACCAGCTTTGATCAGAGAAGTGTGGGGCTGGGCCCAAGAACCCAGAGTCAAAGGCAGCAGACCTGGGCTGAGCTCAGCTAAATAAAAGAGCAAAGGCTTGGAGGCTAAAGCCCAGACAAGGGTTTGGGTAGGGATGGGCAAAATATATCCTGCAGGCCAAAAACAGCCTGCCAGGCAATTCCATCTGCCCTGCAGGGACCCCTCCATAAGTCTTCTGTAAGTGCTGGCCAAGGGCTGCCTCTCTGCAAGCTGGCACCTTCACACAGGAGGTGCAGCTCTGGTGCCTAAGCAACACCCCCACCCCACCCCAGCCTGACTTGCCCCAGCCCTGAGCCAGGGGGCACTAGAGACAAGGAGCCTCTGTCTGGCAGAGCTTATTCCTGGCCATCTCGTGGCTGTTCCCAGGCTGAGCTGGCCCTACATACTGCAGGAGTGCAGGAGCTGCATGCTATGGGGCTGGGTTGGGTTGGCCCTCCTTGCTGCCACCACATGTGGCTGGAGACTGGGGTGGAAGCATGGGGGCTGCAACTATGGTACTGTGTGGGGCTGGTCCTACACCTTGCCACCACATGTGGCTGGGGACTTGGGCAAGAGTGTTATGGGGCCGGGTGGGACTGGTCCTGAATGCTGCTGCCATGTGCAGCCAGGGACTTGGATGGGAGCTGCATGTTATAGGGCCAGGTGGGGTTGGCCCTGCACACTGCCACAACTTGCAGCCAGGCACTGGGTTGGGAGCATGCTATGGGGGGTCAAATGGGGCTGGCCCTGCTCACTGCCACCACATGAAGATCCAAGGACTTGCATACTCCAGGGACTCTGAGGACCCTCCCCCCACCCACACACCCTTTACCATATCCCCAACACATGCACAATCTCCCATGGCACAATCTCCCCACCCCCACCATAACTCAACAGCCCCTGCACACACTCCCACCCTGCATCTCAACCATACCCACACACACCAACACCCTTCCACACCCCCAACCCTCACCATACCCCCAAACACATCCAAACCTTCCCACATACTTCCCACCCCAACTACATACCCAACACCTACACCCCTCCACACCCACCCCATACCCTGCTGCACACACCGTACCCACCATACCTAGACCCCCCCACACACCTCACCACACACACACATCTATTCCACAATCCCACATACCCACCCCCAATATACAACCTTACCCTCACATAGAGTTGGAAGAAAATATAGGACCCGGGACATATAGAAAATATAGGACCTTACAAATATAGAACTTTATAGATGTACTGTATGTGTGTAGCAGGTGGGGGTTCAGTCAGACACCTCACTCTTGCCTTGTACTGGCAACGAACCATAATGTGCTCAACACAGATGTTCCTTGACCATCAGATAGTATTGGATACAATGAGGCAACTCATCAGTTTTGTGTAGCAGTGGGGTACTCTGCAAGCTCATGATATGAACTCTTAACAACATTCTCCCTAATAAGCCCTTCTGTGCTCTGGTTTTGTTACTAACAGGACAGATGTATGCAATTAAAGAGGTATGAGCTATGTTGCCTTTAAGTGCTTGTGCCATGTTACAAATATAAATTAGGTTTCATTGACCAGAATTAAATTATGTTTTAAATCAAAGGGTAGATTCAAATGGGATTCTTAGGTGCTGGAATGCCTAAGTAGTAAGTACTATGCACCAGAGGGGTCAACAAATTGACCAGGTTAAGTACCTAGGAAGAAGACTTTGGAGGTATATAAGAGCAAGACTGGTTTAGGCACCTAGGCACTTAACGGGAAAAGCAGGCACCCTCTAAGGGCAATGCAGAAAGCCCAGCAGTAGACAGTATAAAGTACTAAGCACAGAGATGTTTCATAACTTGAGGGGCTGTGGGGTTTTATTTTTTTTTAATCTGTTTTTTTAAAAAGCCCTGATTTATGTGTGTTCGCATAGTTTATCTAAAGATGATTACATCATAGCTCAAAATAGAATCTTACTCTTCTACAATGCCATGTAAATCACCATAATTTTTAACATTTCCTAATAAAGTTTTTAATCTGTGCCAAATATGGAAGTAGAATGAAAAAGAAGTTCTATTATATATTTATTAGACATATTTACTGCTATGTACTAATTTACTGATGTATTTTTGAATATTTGGTTCTGGTGATTTTTTATGAATAGTCTATATTTGAGCTATGTTGCTTAGTTTTGGTTGTCAGTCATGTCACTTGATAAAGTATTGGCTCACCAGTTGAATGAACAGTTCATACAACAGAAACGTACTTATATTCATTTAAAAATGTGCTCTTTCTATAAATTTCAGTGGTCAGAAATCTGAATGTTCATAAAAGGAACACAAATTGACATGACTATAGCTGAAGAACATTGATTTAAAAAAAATCAGACCATTATTTTCAGCAACTGCGCCTGCACTATTCATGCAGCTCTGTTCAGTACCAATAAATGGAGCCATTCTGGGCAGCATCTCCCTAAGGATATATTTGTACTGTGGCCACCACTAGAACATGCAATTAGTGTAGACATATCTGAGCTAACTTTAAGCTAGCCAGTTCAGGTACTACTGGCTATCTTAATTAGCTTGGGTATGTCTGTGCAAGATACTGTTACTGAAAGGACAACTGGATAGATGTCCTCTGTCACAAACTTGAGTTGGCAACTTTGGATAGGTGCTATCTGGCTCTCATATGTTATATCTCACTGAAAACCAGCGAAAAATGTATATTTTCTGTCCATTACATGAAATCCCTAGAGTGTCAAGAGTTACCTTCAGAATTAAAAAAACAAACAACCCTCTGAAATGAGGAATAAGTACACTGTACTATTTATTTAAAATGCCCTTGTCCTAAGGGGTCAAGAGGGGAGTCCGTTCTGCTAAGCAATGTCAAATACCATGTGTGAGAGAGTCACATGAAGTGACACTTCTCAATCCCAGGCAATACACATTTTTTCCACAGGCTGTGACTGTGTAGTTAAGTCTGTGACAGCCAGAACTGTAAGTAGGTGTAAGTGACTGCAAAAATTGTCTGTCCTCAGACTCTCTATTCAGCTTCTGCTGTTACGGCTATACTTTAGAAATCTATGTGCTGAGTGTTTATGATATGGCTCAGTGCTTGTGCACTGGCAACCTACTGAGTCTCATAGTGGGCAGCCTTCAGACCTTTCCAGTTTTGCCTTTGATAAATAGCTAGCTTGATTTGTGTGCTATTCCTGGTATTCCCTATATTTAGTACAGGGAATTCCTAGGGAATACTGCAAATACTGTGGTACTGTCTGTTAGCTACAAAAGTAACTGAACCATTTTTAAGGGAGACGAATAAGTTGTTCTACTGGGGACTGAGCAAAACTTTGGTGAAGCTGATGTGTATTATGTCCATCCTTCATTCAGGGTATATGTAAAAAGCAATACAAGTCCTTTACAGACTAAATAGCTGAAACAATAGTGGCCTCTACCTAAAACAAAGGCCACATACATGGCTGGAGTAGAAATTGATCCACAGGGCCCAAAAGGTTTTCTGGGGAACTCATAACAAAATAGAAGATTAGAGGTTTGGTAGATTTGAAGCAGAGTATCTGTGTAGGGGAGAGAGAAACAGACAGCCAAGGCAGCACCAAGAATGGGCAAAAAGGCCTGGCCCTGAGAGAAAGCTGGGAGAGAAAGCTTTCAGGAAACTGCTATGAAAAGAAGCTTGAAACAGTGAGCAATTAAGGTTTTTATTGTTATTTGACCCTCCCCCTTCAGAAAGAGATTTTTACATATTCTTTGGGGAAATAGGGAAAACACTAAAATGATGCTTGAATCCTTTACCTGTTCTGTTGCCATGATCTGGATTATCTTTGATATATTCAGTATGTCAAGGTGTACAACTGTCGTGCACCATTAGATTTGTTGGAGACACTTTAGCAGTACAGTGACCTGTACATTGATATAATAATATCAATGATATAATAACATAATAATTAGCTATGATAAGGGACCTACTTAACTTGAAGCAAGACAAAGCTATTTTCATGGTTTGCTTGCCGCACTTAAGGCCAGTTTTGGAGGCATTTCCTGGTGGCCCTGACCCTCACCACTGATTGCCAGAGAGGTCCCACTCTCACCACAGATAATAAGTATCAAGCAGGTGAGAGTGGCTGCAGAGATTGCCTCATTGTCTAAATATTGTAGTAAGGATTGGGAGATTCTAAAATGGCATATTATCTGAGTAATACTGTGACCATTGGTCTTCGACTATCTGCTCTCAGGCAGCCCTTGCCCATGAGATGGACGTTGGGCATTCTCTAGGCTTGCCCTTTTGACCGAGCAGGTATCCCTTCCACAACTTGTCTTCCCCGCTCTCTCTTGCCACAACTTGCTGGTTATTCAGTGGTCAGGGATGGCTGTCAGATATACTCGGTGGCCTGCGGTTCATCCAACGGTCCTTCACGAGGCTCCACCTTTCCTACACCCTGGCCTCACTCCCCCTCATGTGCAATTGATCTTTGTTGGCCTCGGCCCGTCTGTGGAGTTGCGTTCCTTCCGTTGGCTGCCCAGAGCGCCTGCCTGACAACAGGAAATCCGTCCTCTCGGCTCTGTCTCCACTCCTCCTTCCTCCTTCCATTTCGCCCCTTCTCTTGGGGAAACAAAAAAAGAAAAACCTCCGAGGCGCTCCCCTCGGCCCTGATACATGGGGTAGCTCACAAGGCCATCCCCCCCTTAGCCCCTTCACAACCGGGGAAAAACAAAGGAAACTGGTCACCCTAGCGACCCTATGCCCGAGCCTGCTCCTAGGCTAAACCACGCTAGGTTCCCACCCAGCTATATTGACTCCGAGTGCCTTTTAAATCTTCCCGCACCCTTGAAGCTCTTCACCTTCTGCTGTTGACCTGGCAAGAAAGGGCGGCGATACCCGCCTTGATTGTGGCCACTCCAGGGTTCCTCTTGGGGTCCCTCCCACCAGCGTGGGTCCCCGCTTGCCCTGATCACTCTGCCTCTCCCACATGGGATCCTGCTGAGCCTCCCGTCTGCTCCTGGATCCTTGTTAGGGTTCAGGGTCCCTGCCGCCTGATGCCTTCCAGCCTCCAGTTCCCAGTGGTCCGCTGGGTTTGGTGGGGCCTGCAATGAGGGTTTCTCTCTCTCTCTCTCCTCTCTTCCTCCTCCCCCCTCTGTGGCATTGGCAGCCATTTTTATTCTCACCAGCCAGCGTCTGGAGCTGACATCACCGGCCAGCCATAGCTGTATAAACAAGTGGCTGACGAGCCGTGTGTGTTCTCCCTGCTGCCTCTCCTGCTCCGTGCAGGTAAGTGTTTACTTGTATGTCCCTCCCTGGGACAAATACATTGGTGGTTTTGGAGGTGGGGTTGATTTTGCAGGAAATCACAGCCAGTGGAATATTTCCTGGCAATCAGAAGTACCAGCAGTTTTTGCATTTTTCGTGAAAATTGCAAAACTGCAAATTAAGTAGGCCCCTAGCTCTGATATATGTTCCATTGTCTGACAATGTCTTTCTGTTAAACCAACAGGGGCAGGACAGTATAGAATGTGTTTAACAGGGCGCACATAATTCACCTTTGCAAAAGTTTAGAACTCACGCAGTAAAAATGAAGGCCCATTGTCATTTTTTAGATCTTCTGACAGACTGTGGTGGCTATAAATATTTTGTACATCCTCTCATTAGTCTGTGTAGTGGGTGTTCAGGTTTTCATGCTGCTCTCCAAATACTGTGAGGCTGACATCAATGATTACTTAGAATGTTTTTTTCAGAAGACTAGCAAAATCCACACTTCCTTTCTTGTTTCATATAGCTGGCAATATACATGGGCCAGGCACGGTTTGTGCTTGCCGCTTTAAGGGCCTGAAGACAGCAGCTGGCAAGTACCTGATTAGGGCAGTCATTTTGGATTCAGGGCTGCCCATATAAACAGGGCATTTTGCTACTAGAAGGCCAGGCAACAACATTGCCTGGCCACAGGGCTGCTGATATCATCTGGAGGTAAGGGAGGAGCTGTAGGAGACGGTAAAGAGGCTCCTGGTCCAGGTCATTACCTAAAACTGCACCCTGCCAGGAGTGGGTGGCCTGGTGGGGCTCTCAGTGGCATGGGACCCCCCAGGAAATGCCAGGCCAGTTACCACCCTGGTGAAAGGCGGGTCAGGGTGCCTTTTCCCCTATCCCCAACAACCGGGTGGGTTACCCATTCGTAGGTTCTGGAAGGAGGACCCCAGAGAGAGAGGGACTTGGGTCATAGACTCAACCTGTCTTGACATCCCCTGACTGGTCCAAGCTGGGGCCAGGACCAGAAGGGTCAAAGGGCCATGGGCCCACTGTGAGGAATGCCCAAGAGCTGAGGGCCTGGGGCTCCGACTGGCCTGGAGGTGGGCCAGGGCCTTTAGAGCTGAAGGTCCCAGAGGGACCACACACATAAGGAGGAAGCAGCTCAGGGAGCTTTGCAGCTTGGAATGAAGGCAGAATAGGCTGCCTGAATGGAGGGATCCATGTGGGGTTCAGCCAGTAGGATTCTGAGGCCCAGTGTGGGGCCGGTGATGTTGGTAACAACTGGATGCCATCTGCGAGGCTTGGGCTGTGGTGTAGGGGAGGAACAGAGCTACAGATAGTGCCCCTTGGCATCAGGGCAAGAAATGGGCAGCCTCCCACTTAATTAACATCAATTAATTAATTAACAAGGCGTGGCAGGAAAGGAGGTGGGCGGTTAGGCCAGAAACAGGTGGGTGCAAGGAAATCAGTCCTGAAAAGGCCCCCTGTTACAACAGGTCCTTCTTTATGTCACTGGAGGACCTAGCATAAGGGACTTTTCCTGGACTACCAGAAAAAAGCAGTCAATCTGGTATCCCATGATCACCTCTTAGCAAAACTGGACAAATGCAGCTTTGGGTCCACCACAATCCACTGGCTGGAGAATTGGCTCTGTGGTCGGACCCAGAGGGTGGTGGTTGATGCAAGGCAATCGTCATGGTGCCCTGTGCCCTGTGACCTGTCCCTCAAGACTCTGTCCTTGGACCCATATTGTTCAACATTTTCATTAATGATGTGGACATTGGAGTCAGAAGTGGACTGGCCACGTTCAGCAATGATACCAAACTTTGGGGCAAAGTATCCACACCTGAGGACAGGAGGGCAATCCAGGCTGACTCTGACAGGCTCATGAAATGGGCAGATGAGAACTTGGTGATGTTTAACACCAAAAAATGCAAGGTTCTCCACCTTGGGAGGAAAATGCTGCAGCATCCTTATAAGCTTGGCAGTGCTACGCAGGCTAGCACTACGGGTGAAAGGGACTTGGGGGATCATGATTGACCGCAAGATGAACATGATGCTGCAGCTAGTAAAGCAAGCAAAACACTGGCTTGCATCCATAGATGCTTCTCAAGCAAATCCCAGGACGTCATTCTTCCGTTGTACTAGGCCTTGGTGAGGCCGCAGCTGGAGTACTGCGTCCAGTTTTGGGCTCCACAATTCAAAAAGGATGTGGAGAAGCTTGACAGAGTTCAGAGAAGAGCCACGTGCATGATCAGAGGTCAGGAAAACAGACGTTATGATGACAGGCTGAGAGCCATGGGACTCTTTAGCCTGGAAAAACGCAGGCTCAGGGTGATCTGATGGCCACCTATAAGTTTATAAGGGGTGCCCACTAGGATCTGGGGGCAAGTTTGTTCACTAGAGCGCCCCAAGGGACGACAAGGTCTAAAGGTTATAAACTCCTGCAAGACCATTTCAGGCTGGACATAAGGAAGAATTTCGTTACTGTCTGAGCCCCCAAGGTCTGGAATAGCCTGCCATCGGAGGTGGTTCAAGCACCTACTTTAAATGCCTTCAAAAGAAAATTGGATGCTTATCTTGCTGGGATCCTATGACCCCAGCTGACTTCCTGCCCCTGGGGCAGGGGGCTGGACTTGATGATCTTCCAAGGTCCCTTCCAGCCCTAATGTCTATGGAATCTATGAGATGGAAAAGAGGTATCCACTGGTGACCTGAATAGTACACGTCTATCCAAGGTATACATAGACACGCATATATATACATACAGTCCCCATTACCATAGCATCTAAATCATCTCACAGTCTTTAATGTATGATGTTTAGACTCAGCTTCTTATGAATTAAGGAAGTACTGTTATCCCAGCAGATTTCTAGTTTGGGAACTGAGGAATAGGCACTCAGTAATTTGCCCATTGTCACACAAAAAGTCTGTGGAGAAACAGAGTATTAAACACAACTCTCCCATATTTCAGGCTAGTGGCTACAGCCACTTGGCTATATTTGTTCTTGGTACAATGTACAACTTCCAGACTGTTAGTATTAAAAATAAGAGATAGTGACCAGAAGCTGTTGGCATATATTCTATACATTTCTGATATTCACATCCTTTAAAAGTGGTTTGGGTAAGACTTTAACAGAAATACAGTTGGGTCAGATTATTAAAGTAATCTGTTTGAGATATCCCTCATGCAACTGAGAAATGACCAATAGATGACTTCAGTACGAGATTTTCAAAAGCGCTAAATAATTAGGAACATATGACCTGTTGACCTAAAACCCTGTTCTGAGGATAGTTTCCAAAAACTCTGGAAGAAGTCCTCAGCAATAAGACCAGCATTAATCAGATGGAACAGGAGATCTTGAACCGTGAAATGTACAAGTAAATATAACCCATTTCCCACAGAAGAATTGACAGCACTCAAAATATAGGGGCAGTTAGGAAAAAAATTCCACATGAGATCTGGTGGTGTGTAGTGCACAAGGTTCAGCTGGAAACTAGGATCTTGCCATATGAGGGGAAGATTTTTCTCCTGTGTTTATAGTTTGTTTTAAAGCTGCTGCACTGAAGCTTATTAAAGGAGCAGATACTATTCCAATAAAGGGTCCAAGAGCTGACATATGAGCCTTTTCCTACTGGAAGTGAATTAACCTGAATGTAAGATTTTAAGGTCACGTGGCTTTATTTGCTTCTCATGTTAATTTTGTTTTCAAAGACAGTTTGCTAAATGGTAGTTCAAGTTCTCATGGCATAATATGTGCTATTTATTTATATAATCATGTGGGAAAGAGTTTATAGTAGTTCCTGGTACACGCACTCACACACACACAACTTCTGCAAGCCATTGCAAGAAACTATGAAACATACAAAAATGGCATAAAGCTAAAAAAGTTAAACAGAGGCACTTAGAATATGTGAGCTTACCCCAAAATACAGTAATATCTTTTCTGTATTATAAGAGTATTACAGTAAAAGCATATTGTCTGGAATATTAAAGAATCAATACAATGACATAGCATCTTTCATCTGAATATCTTTGCTCTCTTTACAAAGAGAAGTTAAAATGAGCATCATTATGAAGATGGTGAAAGAGCTAATAGGCATAATCACAGGTCTGACCTAGTGGTAATGGATACGTTTGCTGGCCTAGAAACAGAGAGAGATTGTTAGCCACATTAGTTCAACAGAACTAGACAGAGGTGCACCTTATGGGTTAACTGAATAAGAGATGCATACACTTTCATGAGCCACAACTCACCATGTTAATCTGAAGTTAGACAGAAGGCAGGGCATTGTAGCACTGTAACAGGGTGGTCTGTCCCTTGAAGAGGGAATTGTCAGTCCTGATGAGAAAGTCCTGCTATGAGGCATTTAACTAGACAGGGAGTTTCCTGCTAGGGGCTTTAAAAAGTTGCTAGAGGTATAAGTATGAGAGGGAGAAGCAATCTATGAGCACAACAGCTCGCTATAAAAACTGGCTAGGCTGCTGTGCTGGGGCCAGAGCCAAAGGGATCTCCTTTTAGTGCCCAGGACAGGATGGAAGAGTTTTGTTTTGTTTTATTTTATTTGCTTCCTAGTTTGTGACTGTTTTATTTGGGAAGACTGGCTGAAGAGCTCCTCAGGGAACAAACCCTACTTGCATAAGCCAGCAGACTAGGTAACCCACTTACAGATGGTGGAGAACATAGGCATCCTCAACTACCAGCCACCAGCTACTAGCAATGGATACTAAGGCTATGCTAAAATGGCTAGAGGGGTTGCACCAACAACAGCAAAACATTTTTTGCTGGCTCTAGCTTTAGCAACAGTAGTTCTAATAGAAGATGCAGGAGAAGCAGCAGCACTTCATGTTCTGTTTACTAGACCAGAGGAAGTCCAGTATGTAGGTGGTGCTGTGATGCTAGCCCCAGCTGAATGGGGTGGAAGCTTCATTAAGATGGGGCCAGATGATGAGCCTGAGGCTTTCCAAGACACTTTTGAACAGGTGGCTGGGATATATAGTTTCATAGTTTCATAGTTAGTAGGGTCAGAAGGGACCTGAGCCGATCACCAAGTCCGACCCCCTGCCATGGCAGGAAAGAGTACTGGGGTCAAACAACCCCAGCAAGGTGATTGTCTAGCCTTGTCTTAAAGACCCCCAAGGTACAAGCCAGCACCACTTCGCTTGGAAGTTCATTCCAGATCCTAGCCGCCCTGACAGTGAAGTAGCGCCTCCTGATGTGTAATCTGAATTTACCCTCTGCCAGCTTGTGACTGTTATTTCTAGTCACTCTTGGTAGTGCTTGGGGAAACAGGGACTCCCCTAATGCTTTCTGGTCTCCTCTGACTAGTTTGTAACAGGCCGCTAGATCCCCCCTCAGCCTTCTCTTGTGGAGGCTGAACAGATTCAGGTCCCGTAGCCTCTCCTCATAGGGCCTGCCCTGCTGCCCCCTG
>NW_017728931.1:111232612-111268075 GCF_001723895.1 Crocodylus porosus | reverse complement strand
AGCAAATTTGAACAGGGTGCTTTTTACCCCCTCGTCCAAGTCACTGATGAAGATGTTGAACCATGCGGGCCCGAGGATCGAGCCCTGCGGGACCCCACTGACCACATCCCTCCAGGTCGAAAATGACCCATCCACTAACACTCTCGGGGTGCGGCCCTCTAGCCAGTTGGCAACCCATTTGACTGTGTGGGTGTCGACACCACTATCCCCCAGTTTTTTAATAAGAATGGGGTGAGAGACAGTGTCCAAGGCCTTCTGAAAGTCCAGAAAGACTATATCCGGTGCTACCCCTGCGTCTAAGGATTTTGTGACCTGGTCATAGAAGGCCCCCCCGGTTGGTCTGACAGGACCTGCCTCTAATGAACCCGTGTTGGTTGCTCCTAAGCATAATCTCCCCTGCTGGCCCCTTATGGACATGTGCCTCACTGGGGAAGGGGGCCGCAGGAAGATGAGGAGACACCACCTGAGCAAGACAGGTGACAAATGCAAGGAGTGCCCAGGTGAGAAACGGGGGTCCGGACAGTTTCCCAAATCAGGGGGTAGCACACACAGCTAGGCAAGGCCTTAAATGCCTATATACCAATGCTCCTAGTATGGGGAATAAACATTAAATAAGTCATTAAATAGGTTAGCTTTGTCATCTGGTGTGACGACCAAATTTCCTAGCTTGTCTTGCAGGGGCCCCACGTTACCCGGTACCTTCTTTTTGCCCGCTATTTATTTAAAAAAGGACTTCTTGTTGTCCTTGATCCAGGAAGCTAGTCCCAGTTCCATCTCCGCCTTGGCCTTCCTGACTGCCCCCCTGCATCCATAAGCAACCAAATTATAGTCCTCCCTGGTGATGGCCCCTCCCTTCCATTGGGTGTATGCCTCCCTTTCAGTGAGGAGACGTTCTCGGATGCTTCTGGTGAGCCATGGGGGCTTTTGCTTCCTCCTGCTCCATTTTATCCATGTTGGGATTACCTCCCTTTGGGCTTGGAGGATCGTCTCCTTAAGGAACGACCACTCTTCTTGGACACCTGGCTCCCTTCCCCTCCAGGAGCTCAGTGCCTCCCCGACTATTCTCCTTAGCTCATTGAAGTCTGCCCTCCTGAAATCTAGGGCTGCTGCCTTGATGCAGGCCTTTGCCACCTTGTGCTGGATGGAGAATTCCAGCAGGCCATGATCACTGTCACCCAGGTGGTCGAGCACCCACAGCCTCCTCACCAGGTCATCGCCCATGACCAGCACCAGGTCCAACAAGGCATCTCCCCTGGCAGGGCTGTGCACCCCCTGGGTTAGATGGAGGTCCATATGAATGGACAAAGATCAGTGGGCCACTAAGCTATCCCCTTTGACAGAGGAAATTTAGGCAAACTTCTAGGTTCTGGGAGCTGAGGCCACATGAAATTACGACACACTCAAGGCTGGCATCTAGACCACATGGGTCTCACTGAAGGGGCATAGCAGCACCAGTTCTGGGAAGAGCCACTTAACACAGATTCCTAGCTCCAAGCGGTGGCACTGTGTGCCAGGGATTTGTACACCTGCTGGCAGAAACCAGTGTCCAGCTCAGCCACTGAACTCATGGAATTGATATCCTTGCCTTAATTTAGCAGATGTTGTCAGCAGGGTCCTGGGAATGGGTTTGCTTACATCGGTTGATGATTTCAGTCTGGCTCAGTGAGAAAGGAGTTGGGGTATGATGCAAATGGGGTGGCCCCAGAGAAAACCTCCATGGCTAGGCTAATTAGGCTGCCAGCCTGAGGGAGAGTTTCTGCCTATACAAAAAGGATCGGACTTCATACAGGTCCCTTCCAGCCCTAATGTCTATGAAATCTATTTTTCCCACTCTGTGGCCGGTTGGCCTGGATGAATGAAATCGTGGTAGCTCATCACCTAGTTGCCCAGGATCCTAACCTCAAACTACAAGGGGATGTCCTGATGATGGTCTCTCAGGACAGGATGACCAGAGCCTCAAAGTACCAGTTATTGGTAACAAACTTACTCTACAAGCAAGTTTTGAAATTGGGCAGGTGACCTGGGGTTTGAGAAAACACAGGAATTGATACTCACCAGATTCTTTTGGCCTGGCATTTACTGGAACATTAGAGACTACTAAGTGTCCTGCCCCAAGTACCAGTTGATCGCTCATGTGCAAGGCATATGACGCTACTGGTCCCTACTTTTGAACTAGTCAGAGTAGATACAGTTGGGCCTTTGGAACTGAGCACAAGTTGGTGCTATTTTATCCTTGTGTTTGTGGATTAAGCTACCCAGTACTCCAAGGCAGTGATGCCTTGGCCACAAAACAGGTAAAAATATTCTCACAGGGAGAATACAACAGACCAAAGTGCAATCTTTATGTCACAGCTGTTGCAAGAGGTATGGGGTCTTTCTACCACCCCCAGATGGATGGGCTTGTGGAGAGATTTAACTAGATTTTGAAGGGGATAATGAGAAAGTTTGTAGCTAGAGAACCCTGGAAGTAGGATATTATCCTGCTGTATTTACTCTTTGCCATCTGGGAAGTTTCCCAATCCTCTCCTTTTGAATTTTTATACGGGAGGCAGCCCCAAGGTATTTTAGACCTCCTTCATGCGCCTCAAAAGCACAAGGCAAAAGTCTCAAAATGTTCTAGTACCACGGGAATGGCTGGACCTAGTGAGGACAAGAGGTAATAGTGTCCACAATGCCATGGTGTCTCTGCCACATTCCAGCACCTAATGGATTAAATACTGTGGCCACACTGAGGGTTCCTACAGACATTTAGGGGCTGTATTCTACCTCATGGCACTTTACACAAAGTGCCATGAGTTAGAGGCCCCTCCTCCCCTGTTCCAACAGATATTCACCTATTCGGTGGGGGGGGAATCAAGAATGCCTGCACTGGCCCTAGAAAGTAGGTGGGGGTGCTCCAGCAGCCTCCAAGGAGGCTGCTGAACTACACTTCTCTCCAGCCCCACCCCTCCTCCCTGAGATCTGGAGCTGTCAGCAGGGGAGGGAGGAGAGGGGGAAGGAGCAGCATGTTGCTGGTGGTTCAGATTTTCTGTGGCCAGAGGTCGGGCGGCGGGCTATGTTTCAGTCATATACTCTGGTACATCGAGAGAACATCTCCGGTGAGTTACAGCAGTACTACAATTACTTTGGGTTGCAAACCTAATGGCAAACCCAGAAGAATGATTCCTAAGCACTAGGAAAACCAAGTATATGGGGTATGCACTAGGCAGTGGGGAGATTAGACCTCTCACTCACAAAGTTGAGTCTTGGTAGGGTCCCATGTACCCAAGACAAAAAACACAGCTTAAGGCAAGGGTGGGAGGAGAGGGTGAGGGAGGCTGTGGGCCGGATTTGGCCTGCCAGGCACTTTCATCTGGCCCATAGTGCCTCTCTATGAATTGTGTCCTGTGAGGGTGGGAGTGAGGCGCCTACACCTACCCACAACATTGGAATACTGTGTCCAGTTCTGGGTGCCACACTTCAAGAGGGATGTGGACAACATGGAGAGGGTCCAGAAGAGGGCCACTTGCATGATCGGGGGCAGCAGGGCAGGCCCTACAAGGAGAGGCTACAGGACCTGAACCTGTTCAGCCTCCACAAGAGAAGGCTGAGGGGGGATCTAGTGGCCTGTTACAAACTAGTCAGAGGGGACCAGCAGGCACTGGGGACTTCCCTGTTCCCCCAAGCACTACCAGGAGTGACTAGGAATAATGGTCAAAAGCTGGCAGAGGGTAGATACAGGCTTCTTCATGGTCAAGGTGGCTAGGATCTGGCTAGGATCTGGTGGCTAGGATCTGGAACCAACTTCCAAGAGAAGTGGTGCTGGCTCCTACCCTGTGGCTAGATGAACACCTTGCTGGGGTCGTTTCACCCCTCTACTCTTTCCTGCCATGGCAGGGGGTTGGACTTGATGATCTGCTCAGGTCCCTTCCGACCCTAGAAACTATGAAACTATGAAGCATATCATATTATGCCTCACTCCCACCCTTGTGGGTGGAAGAGCTGGACCTGCTAGCATAGGGCTGCTGCTGCAGGATTCCCTGGCTTCCTGCTCCCTCCAGGCAGCATCTAGGGAAGCTATGGAAAGGGGCAGGGCTGCAGCTGGGTGGGAGCACAGTGTATGGGGCTGGGGCTGGCTGCAGCATAGAGCCCTCATCCAAGGGGGTGGCAGCAGCATGGAACTCGGGTGGGCAGGGTGTGAGAGGGGAGGGGTGTGGGGACCCTCCCCCTCACATTCCCTCTATGGCATGCAGCCCTGGCAGGCATCAGGGGGCAGCAGCAGTAGCAGCAGGGGGTGGCTCTGCTTGGCACTGCTGCCTGGCTCCTGGCTCTGGCCAGCGCTGTGAGGAGCGCAGCCCCCACCAGTCTGTTTGTTTTACCAGTTCTCCCTACACTCATGGAGCACAAAATGGAAGCCCTAAGCACTGGGTTGGGGAAAAAAGACAGTTCCAGCACCTGGGGCTTCCCTCGTCTGCCCCATGAGTGCAGGGAGCATTGAGGAAACAAGCAGCCTGGAGGGGACCGCATTCCTCACTGTGATGTGCAGCACTGGCCAGAGCCAGGCACCAGCTCTGCCACCTGCTGTAGCACCATGGGGGGAATGTGGAGGAGGTCTCCACACTCCTCCAACCTTCTCTCCCACCCCACAAACCACACGGACACACACAGATACACCCCCTTTCTCATGTTGCCTGCATTGACTGCAGGAGAGGACAGTGTGTTCCAGAGACCAGCGTGTTCCAGAGCCACAAACTCACACCCCACAAATGCCACACAACCCCCTATGCCTTCACACACAGCCACACCCTCTCACAAGCTCCCCCTGCACCCCACCATATACACCCTCCACAGACCTCCATACATTGTCCCCTACACCCCATCACACACCCACACCCCACCATAAACACTCCCATACCCCACCACACACACATACCCAACCACACCCCCCACACAGTATAAAAGACTGAATATTTTTAAGTTATGCAATCTTTTCTATATATAGTACACAAATACACATCATGACAAAATATTTTTGTAATAAAATTAAAATATGTTATAGTTTGACTTGTAGTGTAAGATTTTTTTTTCTGGTGCTAAGATGGCAACTCCCCACACACAAAAGAAGTGTTTCTAGGGGGCAAGGGGGGGGAGGATTTTCTAGTGGAAAAGGTCAGGGGTTAGGAGTGCGACTTCTGGTCCCAAGATGGTGGTCGGGGGGCAAGACACCTGTCAGGGGCGGGGCTACTGACGTGGCCCATGACAGCTTACTAAACCTTGTTAAGCAGCCCTCTACCCAAAATCATTGCCTGCCCCTGGCTTAAGGCCTTCTCAGGATTGGTGAGCTATTACAATGCTTTGTCTTAGCAGTTAGTGCCCTACTAATGGACAAGCTGTGCAAGCCAGAACCCTGAGCAGTGCAATGAGTTCCAGCATGTCCTGATGACTTTAGAAAGTTGACATGTATACTACTCTAGTGTTGCACAGTCCAGATTTTAGTTCCAGATTTATTCTACAAATAGATGTCTCAGAACATGGCTTTTGTGCTGTTCCCTCTCAGGACTTTGAGAATGGAGAACATCCAGTTCTGTATTTGACTTGGAAGCTTTCCTGAAAGCATACCCAATATTACCTCCTTAGGTCTGATTTTACTCTGGCTGTAGAACTTGCCTCCTTAACACAATATGAAGAGCCCACCCCATTCTCACATGTTGGTACCTGGTACTACAACCCTACTCCTTCAACATCCATCAATAGTTAGAAGTGGCACATTGCAATGTGGACTTCTCTTAGGAAGAGGTAGGGCTAGACATGAAAGAGTGGGTCATGGACTCCATTTTTGGGGGGAGGTTTGTCCATTTAAGTGGGAACAGTGAGCTCTGCTGAGAAAGGCCAGCTTCAGGGCATTTGGATAGGCAGGGAGTGTTTTTCAGAAAGCTTTTGAAGTACAATTATGAGAGAAGGAAGCAAGTAGTGAGTACAAGAAGGGGCCAGATCAAAAGGTTTACCTTTTAGTGCCCAGGACAGGGCAGAAGGGTTGGGGGGTGGGTTGTGTTTTTTTTAAATGTATTTGCTTGTTTACTGCTAAAGGGTGTGTTTTATTTGGAAGGGCTGGCTCAGGAGCTTGTCAGGGAGCAAAAGCTCTCTGCAGAAGCCATCAGGCTAAGTAAACCACTTACAGGCACCTTATATATGAGCTTTCATAGGCTTCAGAGTAGTTCCTCAGATGCTATGTGAATGGACTCACAGAGGGGTAGTAAATAGAAAGGAATAGATGGATTGTAGTCTAGCCTAAGAAAATATTATGACCTACACACCCCTTGTTCCTGTGGTATAATTTCTTTTTGGGTTGCAACAGCAACACAAAATTAGGTCTTTATCAGCACCTCTGTCCATTATATTGGGGGTTGAAGCCAAGATTCTGCCGTACCTTGTGCCCCATTTGGAGCAGGGCATGCACTTCTGCAGCCTGAGCCCACAGTCCAGCTAGCTCACTAAGATGTATAAAGTAAGTTCTAACTGCCTATTGCTTCTTGGTCTAGGTATGGAGTCAGAAACTTCCTTTTGCTGACTTGCTCAGCAATTGAATAGAATTCAAGGCAATCATTCTGTTTCTTCATTCAACCAGTAGATCATGTCACCTCGAGTGCTGCTTAGTTTCTGGCTGCTGTTTTTCTACACTGATAACACTCAGTGAACCTATCTTATTGTAGTGACAATGAAATGGATTGGCAACAATCTCTTGTCAGCAACCGCCAGATGGCAAGTCTTCACAGCAGACTGAATGAGTAAATGGGCTGCACTGATTGTAAAAAAAGTTTATAGATTTTTGCCTTGGTTTTTCTCAAAAAGTATTTTGGTTCGGATGAAATGTTCTACGCTAGTACCATTTTTTTCTTAAGCATTTAACAATACAGTGAGTTTCTTTTATTAGCATATTAGTCCTTTAAAGCATAAATTCTGTTTTATACCTTTATGCAAAATTGCTAACATCTATCTCTACACTATAATGCATTCATTAAAGGAACAAACAGTGACTTCTTTATCCTTAACCTTTTAAAGTGCCTCTGCTTCAGCACAGGGATCATGTCATGCTTTCCTTCCCTCTTTTACATTACATTGGCTTGATTATAAAATACACATTGTTTTGCTTGTAGACAAACAAAGTTTTGACTAGCAGACCCATATCCTCTTTGCAGCTTCTTTGTTGACAAGTACATTAAATGAATTATTGTCCTGTCTCACATTTAGACAATAGAGTGGTCAGAACAGAGTGTCAACAAGGTCTGAGTCCCCGTGACTTGGTTTTGGTTTTGTCTTCGGTCAGTCACTGATTTAAGAGTAAACAAAACCTAGGGCTAAGTCTCCAGATGATGTAAATCGGTGTAACTCCGTTGAAGTCATTTCACACCAAGTGAAAATGTAGTCCTGTGTTTTTTGACTGGAAGGTACCTCAAATATCTTATTCCCAGCACAGTGCAGTTATAATGAATGTATCTATTCTGAACCCAACAGCTGAAGGTGTCAGTTTCAACTACAGAGGGCTTTTCCCAAATAGAATATGAGGTAATGTCTATCCCAGAAGTCTCTTCTCACACCTGTGGGTGTTGCTGCATGAGTAAAACTTGCTAATCATTGTTTTAATAATGGGTCCTGACCCATGATGTTTTTGTACAAATGAAATAGCTTCACTTCAAATATTAGTGAGTAGGGCAGACATGCAACTTTCTTATTTGATTACCCTGCTACTAAGTTTGAACCCATCCAAATCAGCCACCACTTTCTGTTTCATAATTAAGAAGCACCAGCAAAACAATGACTCAAATGATTCATGTTAAAGCTGCCAATGAATCCACAGGAACCCAAAACAGTCAGAAATTAGAAAGGTGGAACTTTTACCATGAATAGATAGCATCATGGATTAAAAGATTAGAGATTTAAAAGGATTAAGAAAGATTTTTTAAAAGTGGGGAAAAAAATTACTACTTCTTTGGTATTTCCCCTTCCTTTTCTGACCAGTTCTGGCCCTGTGTTAGTATCCTTTCCCTATGTTACATTCAGTGATTGTAATGGGTTTGAAGAGTATTTCAGTGTAACAGTAACCAGTGGAGTCCACCGATACTGACTCTGGCCAGAACTCCTCACATGCGACAGGATTGTTAAACCTAACCCAGGTCATATGGCTGATGACTGTGGGCAGGAAAAGAAGGACAGTTTCTTACCAGCTTCTCTGTATGTCACAACTGTATTACACATAAGCAAGTGGAAATGTCTACACAGGCTAGAGCTTGTATGGCCAAGCCATGATGGTCAGGCACAGCCTTCTGGTTAGGCATAGTTTTTACACAAAGGAGTTTTAATATAATCATTTTTGTTTTGGATGTCCCACTAGGACTGAAAGGGTAGGAGAGAGCTGATAAAAAGTGTAGTGAAGGGGCCTGGCATGTGAGTGACATTTTCTAAAGCCTTAAAGAATTTGTGTTCCTAACTGGTATTGAGACTCCATTGGACAAGTTATTGTGGGAACACTTACAGAGACATGGTCCTGGCTCCAAAGGATGCATATAATGAATGCAAATATTATGGATGAATGGTCAGATTATAACCCCTCCTGGACACAAAAGTGATAAAAATCATGCTATATTCCCAAACAGTCCCTGTCACACTGTAAATCACTGTAAAGATGTTCTAAAATGATTTAGACCAGCTAAAGATATAGCCCTGGTCTTGTTGTTTGACCCATTATACTCTGTCAGAGATAGTGAGATTAATGCTCTCATTATAACTAACATTCTTTACTAGAGTTGGCAGAATTGTATTAATTTACAAAGACAAATTAAACAAGAAATAATTCTCCAGGAATTTAAATTTACTTAAGTTATCTATCACTTTGAGGAGAAATGCTGCTAACTAATTTTAAGGCTTGGTCTTCTTTAACACAAAGCCTCTTTGCATAATTTTGCCAAAGTAGAGATGACAATGCATGATAGGTCCTTCTTTAAGTATCTCTGTCTGTATCTTTTTGCAGGTTCTTATTTTATTGAGAACATATAGAGTTTGGGGGCTGTAAAGATGTGTGAAGAGGCTGACAAAATGTGACATTTTTATAGACTGGTAATGTCATATTATTTCCAGAGTTTACTTGTCACTTGAAATAGCAACAGGAAGTGGTAAAAAAGTAGACCCTTTTTACGGTAGGAAAAAAACCCCCATTGCTTCCCTGCTCCAGAACAGTGCATATAGCCTAGTATGCTGCTGGCACTTTGGTGAGGCGGTGAGTTGACCAGAGAATGGTTAATTGAGTTGAGTAATAATTTTCAGACCCACCTTTCTTTAAATTATCTCTTTCCAGGCATCTGTATTCTGCTGAGTATCTGTGCTTTGGATTAATTTTCTAAAGTGACTCATATTGCTAATGGATTCCTGCCATTTCAGTAATCTCTCTGGGACCATTTGTATTTTCTTACCCTAGGCTTCCTGTTGTTTACAGTTCCTTCTTAGCTCTGTGTTCCTTGAAAAATCAGTAAAAGTTTATCTCTTTTTCTCAGTGATGAGTAAGCTAAACAAATAGGATCAATGTTAACATTTATGGGATTTTGCTAAAAAAGTAGTCCAACTGGATATTTCCAGAGGTTTTGTAAAGGTGATAATTATATGTATCAGCCCAAATTTGGACACCTGTATCACCTTACTACATATTCAGTCCCACTGAGTTCATTGGGAGTACTCTGGATCAAGGTGCATTTAGCATAAATAATGGTATCAAAACTTTGCCTAATAAAAGGTAAAACCTGTCTAAGTTATATAGACAAAACTGCACTGTATTGTTTGTCAAAACTGCAAAGACTGTCAACATCCTTCTTGTTTTTATTAGTTTAACACTTATACTGTAGTCACATTTAGAGAACAACGAAGGTAGGGCCTAGGCTTCATTTTGCTAGATACTGTATAAACATAGTAAAATATAGTCTTTGTTCCAGAAACTTTAGCTTAGAACTGCAGTAAATGCATCTAATAAAAGATATCAGATTCACCCAAAGAACCTTATCAACTGAAATCTGAAATTTCATGTCGTATTGGTCTTTCTAATGCTACCTTAAGCCATTAGAAGAAGGCACTTTAAATATTGACTTAGCTTTTCTTACTTCATTGGCATTTAACATAATTACTTATGTCCTTCAGTTGTACTTATTAACAGCACTCCTCAAAGAACTGTGCTGTAGCTTATGGGTAGAGGCATTTGTATTTTGCATAAATGAACAACTGATGTGATGAAGCTGACCTGTAAAGCTGTCACACTAACTGAGGTTTCCAAGATATATCTGTTCCATAGTAAAGCAATGAAGTTGCAAATGAAAACTCTGTAGTTAGGCTAGTAAATGTTGTTTAAATTTTCCCTTAATTCTAATTTGTCATAATAGAGTAATGAAATGGACTTTTCCTAAGTATTTGGAATGGGAAAATCCAAAGGAAAGTCCCAAATATGGCAGTGACACTGTGGTAGTATTGAGTGGGTTGTATTGTTTTTCTCTAAAGTCAGTACTGGACCAGTGTAAGATGACTGTTAGGGGGATTTGGGCTACGTGACAAAAGCCTTAGTACTTAACATTATTAGAGAACCAACAATATTTTTGTAAGAACAAGGATTTCACTAAATTCCCAGTTAGTTTGATATGGTTTGCCTATTTAGATTCTCTCTGGGTTTCCACTTCAATGCAGTGATCAAGCATATTGGGAGTCATCACAATTAATATTTTGTGGCAAAAAAGCCCAAAGCTTTTAAGAGGGTATAACATGAAACCTGATTGGACTGAGTACAAACAGGGACAATGACCTATGAAAGCTGAGATCTTAGTTTCATATCTGGGAGTCTTGTCTGATCATCACTTTCATTAACTTTAAGAAAATTCTGCATGTAGAGCAACAGCAGGACAGTACATTAGTTTCTATATACACATAATGCAACAAAAAACATTGCAGCATTCAGGAGTCCTCGTGTTTGTACCAATGGGTATTTATTTGTGTGTGGAAAATGACTATAGTATATGCAGCATACATGAATTAAAAGCAAAACTGTCCTCCTGGGCAATTCCACACATACACAGATGTCTTGTTTGATGTCAGCAGGAGAATCACACATTTTGAATAGGTACAGACATTTAAAAAGCCTGAGGTGGAATTGCTCAAACCTATGGAGGTTTCTGTAGCTTAGGTCAGGAGTGAACACCAGAGAAGTTCAGCCTTTGGTGGTGGTGGCAGGTGTAAGACTGCCTGCACTGGTCAAAGTCAGGTTGGGGGCACTCGAGCACATCTCCCAATGTGACCTGCAGGTCCCCAGTATAACAGATCACAGGGTGCTCTGTTGCTAGCAGGGCCTGAGTGGCAGCTAGGCAGCTTGCAGCTGCTTGCAATGCCAATTAGGGAGAGTGGCCTGATTGGGAGCAGGGCCCAGCTGTGCTCTATAAGAGCTGAGCCCTGAACTGCAAAGAGGCAGCAGTTTGCTGCCAGCAGCTGAGGAGATTACCACCTGACTGGGCTGTTATGCAGTGCAACATCTTGGAGGTAAAGGTTGGGGCTATGGGGAAGAAGGAGGCCCCATGGTGCTGGACATGACTGGAAACTGTACCCTGTTGGGGATGGGTGGCCTGGTGGGATTGTCTGTGGCAGGACAGTTCCCCAGAAATGCCAAGCCAGTTACTGCCCCAGTGAAAGGTGAGTATGGGGCATCTCCTAAACCCAGGCCTACATCCCTGGTGGGTGAGATCAAGCAGGGGGAACCCAGATTCACTGAGAGTACTGAAGCAGGGCCCAGGTCAGTGGAGGGACTTGTGGCAGGACCCAGACTCTTGGAGGTCTGAGGCTGCATATAAATGAAGCTCCAGGGGGGTGGGGCCCTGTGCTTTGGGGAGCTATTGAGGAAGCTCCTGAGGCCAGGGATAAGGGGATAGCCCAGGGAGGGCTTGGGGGCAAGGCTTGGAGCCCTGATCCCAGAGGTGAGCTTGGAGGCCTGAGGTGTGCAGGCTTGGAGCCTAGTGTATGGGGCCCAGGGCTGGGGGGGAGGGGGTAAAGAGAGAGAGCCCAGGGTGAGGGCACTGGGACTGCAAGCTCCAGTGGGGAGAGAGAGTCCCATGTGACACTCCAGAGCTTGGGTCCCAGTGCTAGCTAGCTGGAAGAAAGATCTGCAAGGTAAGGGATACAATAAGGTCAAGTTGGAGTTGTATGCATAGGCTTTTGTCATCAGGGCAGATAAATAGGAAGCCTCTTGCTTGATTAACATCAAGGCATGGTAGACAAGGAGGTGGGCTGCTGGCCCTAAGACAAATGAGTGGGCCTATATTTAGAATGTCCCTGGAACACCCACTTGTTACATCCAGCTGCTAGGGTTTGCCGAGTCTGATGGGTATCTCTAGCCCAGTCTCCTTCCTGTCATTGCCTGCTCGCAGGAGGCATAGGGATCTCTTAGTAAACTCCTGCATACCCACCAAGAGATCCCCATGCCCCGTCATGAGTGGGTGCAGTGACAGGGAGCCCTGTGGGTTGTAGATGCCTGTCACTGATGCTGATAGGGGTAGAGTGGCTCAGCCATGTCTGGCTCCCTAGCACTGCAATTGCATCCCAGTGCCAGGTGTTCTCTAAAGCGCCTAGTGCTGCCTTTCTTGCATGTGTAAAAATGCCCTCCAAGTCTTTGCTCAGTATTCTGTCCTGAACCACATCTGGATCTGTGGGGGCATTGGCAAGGCATCTAGGAGCAGCTGCAATTGTGGGCACAGTGTGAATGAGGGCTTTACCTGCACAGCCTTAGCTTACCCCTACCACTGACTCCTTCATCACCATCCATCTGGCTCCACTTTCCAACTTCCAGTAGCCCACTGGTAGCTTGGTGGGTTGGATGGGAAGACTTTGCATGCTGGATCTGGTCTGTGGGCTACATCTTTGACACCTCTGCACTAAACCATACATGGTTATCTGCTATTGCGCATCAGAAAAAGGCTGTAAAGATATGCAGATCTGTACAAGTGCTTTGTAGAGTCATTAGACTGTACCTTTTTAGGTGCATTCTTATTTCTTATGCAGTGGAAATTAAAAAAGCATAATGGATTGGTGACAGATTTCCTCATCTTCACCTCAGTCATATTTCCTGGTCTGCCATAAATGTAATGGGTATCCTTGGCTAAGTTGCTTAGCCCTCTTGAGTTGCTTAACCTCCAGAATTATACCTTACAGTAGTACAAACAGGCCAGTGACAGTTACAATGCTATAATAGTGTAGTATGTCCTAAGCCAGGCATCCTATTTCTCGTACAGATCCACAATATTTCCAGAAAGTGCTGCAAAACTTGGGGACTGTTGCTGCTATTCCATGAGTCCCTGCACAGTTTGCCTGAAGCATGTGCATATCTGTACCGGTTTGCTTTTGTAGCTGCTTATAATAACTACTTCAAAGGGTTCTTCCCTATACATCTATACATTGTGAGTTGGGGTTTGTATCCTCACACAATAACAGATGGTCACCAGGTACTGCCCTGCATACTAGCGGATGGACTTTGGGCGTGGAGGCTTGGGTTTTACTTTGACAAGCACCGCTACTGTGCAGGTGGGTACAAGATAAGGAGCTTGGTTGTTGTTGTTGGTTATCACTTCAGCCACTTTTATTGCTTGCTTTTTTTATTACATTCTTTTCTTATTCAGCTGCATGCTTTCTTTCATACCTGAACCAGCTGTTTCCTCCTCACCTCTTCCCCTCCAGGTTACAGAAACAGGAATTATCTGATGTGGGGATATCCCTCTATGCAACTTGACTTCCTGCTTCTTGCACCTACTGCAGCAAGGATCCTACAGGTGCCTTGCTCCTCAGGGAAAGGGAGGGAAGTAGTGAGTGCCTGACCACAGAGAGAAGGTACATGTGGGTCCAAAGGCAGCTATGTTGCTTAGTTATGTTTCTTATCCGTAAGTGGTTAGGGAACTCTTCTTGAAACTCTTCTTTTCAATCAGAAAATCCCATTTCAAGATGTATATAATTTTTCTTTTTTTTGCAAAGTTTGTCTCAATTTTGAAATCTAATTTCATTTAGAAGAAAATGCAGGGGGGGAGGGAGAAACAAAAAACATAAAATATGGAAGTGTCCCATTTCTAGAATGAAAGGTTTCAAAACAAAAATGTCAAAACCTACTTTCAAAAACCAGTGTTACTGTGCAGTACCATTGCTGCACTCTCTTCCTGATGCTACTGAGCAATAGCAACAAGCTATTTCACAGTAGCTTGTGTAGAGGCACTGTCTGAGTCTAACGGGAGACTCTTTCTCATCAGCTGCCATCCTGGTTTTCTGTTTAAAAAAATCCCAAATTCTCCGAAGTTACAAATTCTCTGTTTTTTTTGTTTTTTAAAAAAACCCCCCCCCCCCCCCCCGAAATCTGGGTTTTTTCCATGATTTTTAAAATGGAACATCAGTATGTATGTAATTCTACAATTTTAAAGTAACTTGAAACCTTACCAGTGCCTCGGTCACTATAATAAAATGAAATTCCTAAATACCCATATATTTATTTTGGGGGTTTTTTTGGTCATGGAAAATAAGAACTCTCCCTGCCTCTTGCTTGCTGAGGATCATGGGTGACTGGTGTCACCTTAGTCGGGGGCATGTATCTTTCCCCCCCACCGGCAACCAGTCCTGCCAACTGGGGTGGGGGGGTCCCCTGCAGGCAATCCTGCAGATGGGGAAGCTCCCCCCCCAGGAATCCTGTGATGACTGATTACTGCAGCCACAGTGATCGGGCAGTGGCCTCACCCCCCCCAACCCCTTGCCTAAATGGTGAGCAGTGCCAATAAGGGGGTGCGCATGCACCCCTGTGTACCTCCTACATGTTGCCACTGCTGAGGATGCAGGTCCAACTGCGGCTGTCCCCCTCACTCCTTTGTGGCACTGAGTAGCTCTGATTATGCTGGTGCCCTGTCTCTGCCATTGCCCCTCACTCCCCACCCACAGCCCTTCAACCCTACCAGTGCTCCTCAGTCCCCTGTTCTCCAAGCTCTAGTGGTGCCCCTCACTCCCACCCCACAGCCTCTCAGCCCAACTCAACCCCCTGGGCCTGTCAGTGCCCCTTGCTCCCCAACCCCTGCTGGTGCCCCTCTTGACCTGCAGCGCCTTGCCTCCCAGCTCTGCCAGAGGGGGCACCCTACTGCGTGAGCTTTGGGGCCAGGGACCTGGGTCTGCTGCCAGGGCTATAGATCCAGGGACCTGAGCCCTAGCTGCCATCCATGGGAGGCAGTGGCTGCTGCAGCCAGAATAGAGCATGGAGCCTGGCTCCCCCTCAACTACAGGTGGCATGGCTAGAGTCAAGTCCATGGGGAGGCAAGGAGGTAAAGGTAGGCTGGAGGCTGTGGGCTTAAGGCTCCTTACCCTGCTGCCTTCCTCCTGAGGGCCTCCATGACTGAGTGGGTGGGACCAAGCATGGCAGGGCAGAGTGCGGTTGGGAACTTGGGGCTGCTGCCAAGAGCCCCACACCACCATGGTGAGGCTGCTGGGGAAGTGGGACACAAGCCTGCCCCACAGCAGCAGCACACAACTCCATACCACTAGCCTGCTGCTAAGCAGGTAGGGGGTGCTTCACCATGGCAGTGTGGGGTTCCTGGTGGCAGCAATGAGTTTCCCTACCCTGCTCTGCTGCGCTGGATCTTGCCCACTGGGCCATGGAGGCCCCTGAGAGAAAGACAGCAGGGCAGGAGCCCTGAGCCCACAGCTGCCAGCCTGCATCTGCCCTATCCCACACACACATCTGAGGCCCTGGCCCCCATGCTCTCCATGGGAATGCATGCAGTGGTGGGGAGCCAGCTCCCCCACTGCCCATGGCTCCATCCCAATCCCTGCAGCCATGCATTCCTACCTCAGCCTGGGGCCCCAAGCCCCAGACTCCATGTACTACCTCAGCTGGGCAGTGCCCCCAGCCCTGCCCATCTCCCTCCCACCCTTACTATGGGGGCCTCAGTCCCCTCCCTGCACCAGACTATGTGTGAGGAGCTGCTCTCCTGGCTGCCATATGCATCTGTGAACATGCATGTAGTACCTCCTGCCTGCCTGCAGCCCTGCATTTTTCTCCTTAAAAAGACAAAACCTGCATTTTACTCCTTAAAATGAGAAAATCCATATTTTTCCACTTTTCTCTGTGATGTATGGAAAACCCAGATTATTGCTCATCAGAAGTGACAAAGCAAAACCAACTGTACAAGAATATTCTTATGCTGTAAAAGTTAATTAAGGTTACATTTTATATAATGTTCTGGGTTCTTCCTTGTAGCACTGATATTCCTAGGGTGGGGTTAGGGCTTAGGACTGAGCAGAACCAAACTCAGTTAATAAACTTCTAAAGCACTGATTCTCAACTGGAGATCCTTCAAGGACTCCCTAGGGTGTCATCTGATGTTAGTATTATGAAGTGTACAAACATGATTCATAAAATAAACCCAGAGGGCACATCCAGATGAGTGTGAGTATGTTTCCCGAGGGACAAACAGCAGCAGCACATAGTTGTGCTGCTGCTACTTGTCCACAGAGAACGTTTGTGCATGTGTGCACTGGAACGCAGCAAGTTGCTCCTGGTGAGGTAAGGAAGGCTGGGGCCAGCAGTGGGGCTGACCCCAGCAGCCTCACCTGGGATCCTGGGGGCTTCCCAGGGCTCCAGCAATAGCAATCTGTTGCACAGAGCCTGGCCAGCAGTCAGTGTGTGGCACCACCCCACTTTTTTTCAGACACAGGTCTTTTAACAGGGGAATCTTCCAATGTCCAAAAAACCTAATTTGCAGCATGGCAAACACCTGCATATGCGGCGCATGTGGCTCATGCTCACGCATGCTGATTTTGACGCACCCAGAGATTTCAACTGGGAATCTGTAGTGTTAGAACATGGTGACCTGTTGTGGTCTTTTTGAGTTCTTTGTAAAAGACAAACTGCTCTAATATACTGCAGTCAAAAAATGAGTGAAAACTAATAAGAGCTATCATTTTCCATGGGGACCCTTGAGTCTATAGTGGGGTGCCTTGAATCTAAAAGTGTTGTTAATCACTGGTGTAGAGCCCTATACTAAGGTAACAGTCGAAAGGAAAGGCAGTGTTGGGATTCTACGAGTCTCGTCTTAGTTTCACCCACAGGGGCTGCATGTAGTTTGTAGCTACCTGGCTATTGGAGGCTGCCTGAAAAGTAAGAGAATAACTGTAAAATATTTGAAAAATTGTATTTCTGTCTTTCTTTAAAAAACAAAACAAAACTGTACACTTTTAAAGTACACCTTTTCTGTGTAAAGCATATACAACAAATACATATGTAACATAGGGACAAATCTTTTACAGTTTATTTTATAGGTACTGTGTATTTGTGCACACACACACACACAATATATATACACATACTTTATCTGTGTATATATAATCATAAGCTGCAGCTCAGTTGTGCCTACCAAAAATGGTATGTGCAGTGGAAGCAAATCATCTGCTACACAGCACTTCTATTTTTAAGTTCTCCTGTGTGCCAGTTTAACACATGCAGTGAAGTTTCAATCCCCCTCCCTCAGATGAACTCAAATGTGTCACTGGGTTGCCCCAGTGTAAGCTTTACATTTCCTCTGTCAACAGAAACCCTATCAGAGTATGGCCTGAGTCAGCAGCTGTACTGGAGAAAGACCTATCTTTGTGACTTACAGAATGTGTAATCCAATGTCTAAAAAAACCTCATGAAGGTATTTGCCACCTGGCTCTGGAATGGACAGCGGCACTTTAATAGAAACTTTTACAAGACCAGCCTTAGATACACCGCTGAATCACTTCTGTGATGTTTCCTTGCATGTGTCCAAAGCTAGAGGGAACTTGTGTTTTTTAATTAATTTAAATACAAAGCATCTGATCCTGCAGTCCTTTCCCAGATAAAGTGCTGTTCCAGGATCAAACACGAGGTCTGAAAATGCCAGAAATATATTTAATGTCAGCTTTTGGATTTATACTTCCAGCTACTTCATATACAAAGGAAATGAGAATAGCAAGTGAAGGCTTTGGATAAAACTTTTCTATAGATTAACATAGCAGGGTATGAAGGAAGGAGTACAAAATTTATGAAGAAAAATGCAAAACTCTGTGTTCCCATAAAACTGCCTATAGTCTGCATGTGTAGATACTGCTTACTGAAAGTATTACTCTTGTATGCATATTAGTGCAATTTCAACAGTACGTATATAAACTTCTACATAAAGCTATATTCAGGCAATAGTATTAAGCATATTTGGGAAATAATCCACAGACGTTGTGGAAGGGGTATAAAAATTGGACATCAGAAGTTTTGTGATGGATCCTTTTGACTGAGAAATGTAATTTGTATATCATGCAAAACTATTTTTTAGTTGAGCTTTGACTGCAGGAACAAATTGCATCTGTTGGAGCCCTATGCTGCAAGGAAGGACAGTTAATGGGATGACACAAATTATCCATGTGCTTTATTGCTACTGTCTTTCTGATTCATAATAAGTCACATGAAAAGAAAAAATATGCTTTTGAGAATCCTCTGTATCTTGACAATTAAAACTTACATTTATACAGACCTAGGGCTTTCTCAGAAATAAAACATGCAGGATCTTGTGTTGGAGACTGGAAGAAATGGAATTTAGATGTGTTCTTGACATAAATAGCACACAGCATGATCTTGTTAAAGAATTATGCTGCTTCATAATCCTCAAACAAATAACATTATACTCTAATGGGTCATTTTAACTTCCTAAGCACAAGACGGTAGGTTTGTTTTTTCTGTTAAACCTAATTTTCATTTCAAGCACAAGATAAATGATACATTGATGTATATTATTTACTTACCCCTTTCTTGAAGATTACAGCTGGGTACAGGAAACTTATTTTGCAGATTTAGTGGTGTAAACAAAGCTCATATGACCTACTCATAATTTCTGGTTTTTGGTGTCGTCCTACTTTGAATTGGTATATTGGGAAGAAACCATTGGCAAATTAAATGAACTGTTGCCATTTTTTTTACAGCAAGTAGAATTTTTTTTTTTTTAACTTGCACTGAAGTACAAAAATTAAAATGATGTCTTTTTATGATTCAGAACCCTAAGAACAAGGGTGAAATTCAGGCACTCATGTCTCAAAAAGAAATCCAAAACTCTCCCATATCTTGTTGTATTAGAGACTGGGGGGTGGGGAAGGAATTATATGTAAAGTGGAATTAACAGTGGCAAAGTTGCTTAGGCACTTAGACTCTTGTGACCTAGAAAGGGTACTTGGCTAGGAAGTAGGGGAGCTGCATACTTGGACTACCTTGCGGGGAACTTAGACCCACATTTTTCACTTCCTAGGAGCAGACCCTAAACATAAGGCTGTGGCTTGGGCTGTGGGGATGGAGGTGAAGGGAACGGATGATGGGTGTGGTGGATCCCTCTGCCTTTCTTGTTGTACATTAGCTACTGAGAAGCCAGAAAGGCAAGATTCATAGGACCAAAGAGAGAGCTAGCACAGGGAAGTATAACTCTAGCTCGGTGGTTATGGCATTTCTTAGGCTGTTGAGAAAAAAATGGGCAACAATAACAGCAGCACCACCAGCAGCAGCTGTGTTCTAGGGTGAAGGGGCACCAGAGATTGTTCTTTATACTGAACTCAACAACTTTGTCAGGTAGGCACTGCCTCCCCTCCTACCCACCTCTACCCCTGTCCCAGGTATCTAAATCTTGAGAGACCACTTTCTCAAGAGGTAACTGGAGACTCTTTCTTCCTGGATCCTGAATTAACTGTGGCACTCCCTTGTGACACAAATTCAAACAATCCCTGTATCTTGCATTGTGGGTTGGCTCACTGTAGGCACATAACTGCTTGGCACAATTCTGTGGCCTCTGACAGATGTGAAAAAAAACAAAACAGCCTTTTACTGGAAGAGGAACTGCCTTAGTTTGACCTGGTTCCCCAGCATTTGTATCGATCGGGCACTTCAGAGGAGCTTTTTGGCGTTTTTATCTAATAGCTGATTGAATCAGTTATTAGATAAAAGTGCCAAAAAGCCCTGCTGAAGCATGCAGTCTACACAGAGGTTGGGTGAACCGGGTCAAACTGATGCGATGCCTTTTCTGGGCATGTGCTGCACTTGGCACGGGGGTGCACTGAGCTAAAAGTAAAGCATTTTTTTTCCACATCTGTAAGCAGCCTCTCAGATTTCCCTTGTAGGATTACTGGGTTCTCTTATTCTCCTGTAAGTAGGTTGCTTAGCTGGCTTGTGCCCCCTAAAGAGCACTTCACCCAGTTCTCCAAATAAAGAACATAGTCTTTGCGCACCAAGCAAACAAATAAAACAACAAACAAAACCCCCTCGGCCCTGTTTGGGCAGTAGGAACTGGCTCTGGCCTTAGTGCAGTAGTATGGCCTCTTCCTGGTACCAAGCTTGCTCAGGTCACAGTTCACCCAGTTTTTTCTCCTTCTGCTCTCTCCTTCAGGATGTTAAGCTTCTAGTGAGGCACTCCCTCACTATGTAAATGCCCACAGCTGGGGTTCTTCAACTGGGTTGCCTGTTCCTTTGTAAAGAGCCAGATCTCCCTACATCATTATATAGGTATGCTTGATGCTTATTCTGTCATTTTGGATCAACCTTCTAGGGAAGGCACCTAAGTTGCAACACCTAAATGAAGGCACACACAAAGATGGTTTGGATCTGGCCTGCCTCCCTCCCTCATTGCATTTTCTTCCTGAGCCTCTTTTAATTATCATTTCCCCTTCCTTCCAAAATTGGTCCCTGAAGCTTTGTACATATATGCAATATAGGAAAGGGTGATACATCTCCCCTTACAGAAGTCAGCCCATGGATAAAAGGATAGCTATTTAGAAATAATTAATAATCACCCTTCAAAAGCTTTGCATTGTGCCTAAGAGATCACACATCGAGTTTTCTAGTTTTACTTTATATTATTCAGTTGTCTTGTCAAAATTCTTTAAGCAATATTGTCTTTGGCCTAGGAATATAAATATGGGGAGGTTCCTAAAACCACTGTCAATAAATATAAATGTGTAATAAAACAATTTCTGTTGCTACTTTTCTGCTTTGAGGCCCTTTTAATATTTTATTTATGTATGGCCAAGTCACCAAGTGCAGAACTTGAGACAACTTTCAAACAGCTGGTACTTAGAACTTCTTGAAAACCAGGTTTTTAAGCGTTCAGTCTACATTATCTTAAAGCTATGTAGATAATAGATTTTTCGGATCAGTGGCTGACTTAAAAAAGGGTTTAGGTTTGCTTGAATTAAAAAAATGTTTTTCCCCTTATTGATTTGTTATATATTTGGGCAGTTTTATCCTTTTTAATATTAAACTTAGCTCACTTTCTAAATTAAATGCTTTTTCAATATTAAAAATCAAAACAGTACATTCACACAGGGTCAATAAGAACCGTTTTAATTTGTTTTAATTTTTCTTCTCATTTTTATGCCTGAAATTATTGACAGAGATTTGTGGGCAACCCAAAAATGCATTTCTTACAAAATAAACTACTAACATGGACAATTTCAAAAGTCACTGGGTACTTTTGAAAATCACTTGGATACTGACTACTAATAGCTTGGAAATTACTGAGGGCAAAATCACTTCTCCATAAAGTGACACAGGTTTGAAGCAAATAACAAAAGCAGCACCAGCCACCATTGCTGCTGCAGTGTAGCCACTGAGGGCCCCACTGAAGCATCCAGCTATACTTCTGTCACCTGGTGAGGTACAATCAGTGCACTACGTCCTAGGAAAAACAAGGGGAAAGTTACCTTAAGCATCATGTCACTTTCATTCTTCACACAAAAGGAAAAAAAGTTTGTGCATATTTTTCTGCGTCCCATCTTCATAAAATCTGATCTCTGGAAGCCACCGCCATAGACAGCTACTTGGAAGCAAAGCTTGGTCTTAAATTCTGACTCAGTAAAAACAGATACATTTACAGAAGTGAAACTTGGATACAGTTTCCCTGATGGACTCCATTTTTATGTGCCTCATGGATTAAAAATTGAGTATTGAGGGCACGTTATCCTGCATCTTGCTCGTATAAGTCCAAGGGCCTACAGTTTATCAGAATAATACTGTCTCAGGAACAGCACAAGAAAGCTTGCCACTACTCCTAAAAACAAACAAACAAAACCAGACCACCCCCACAACACCATAAACTGGTTTAAGTGATCAGAAACTGATTTAAACAAGTAACATAGCAGACACTTGCTGAGCATAAACCAGTTTCAAAATGGCTGAAACCAGTTTGAGAGAAACCTGTTTGAATGTAGTAACAGACTTAACTGATTGAGCTCAAACTGGTTTGTGTAATGTCTGTCCCAGACTCAGGTCCCTGTTGGTGGGACAGGGACCGGGGAATTAAACCCTTCTCTGGCCAGTTGAGCCAAGGCTACTGCTTGGGCTGGTTACACGCGCTCCTCCCACAGACCTTCCCTGCAGCCAAGGGCATGCTGTAGTGCCCCCCTCCAGCTCCTGGCCTGGGCAACTGCAGGCATGTGCTGGCATTTCCTCAGTCCTGAGGGAATATCCGTGCAGGTACAAATCGGTTCAACCTAGACAGGTTAGACTAATCTGCAAAGAATCAATTCAGACTCTGGTTTTTTGAATGTCTGTCCCTAACCTAAGGGTCAGGATCTGACTTGAAGTGTGACTCCACAGAAAGGAATATGAATCTTCCATTACCTCAGCATGGCCTACAGTGCAGAGGAGTAAATTAGTGTTATGTACCTTTTACTCTACCTTTGTAGTGGGGTGTCTTGTATTCTGCCTGCATAAAGGGGAAGTCTTGGCTTCATCCCTCCGTGCTGTGTATACCTGCTAGGCACACTGAGTAGTTATGAGGATTATTGCTTTATGAAAAATCCATAGTCCATTACTGGCATTCTAAACACAGACAAAATGAGATGCTTGGGATATGTTTTATACGTGACAGCCACATTACTGCTTGCAACTCTTCAGTGGCTTAACTTGGATTCCCTAAATATTTCCCAAATACTGAAATGAATCAAGAGCAAAATTGCAGGGGGAAGAATAGATTTTTTTTTCAGAAAAAGAACAAGACGGGTAAAAACAAAGTAAAACAAATGGGGAATATGCTGGTCCACGGGACTTTGCCTTTGCTCCAAGAGACAGAAAAATCCTTTCACCAATGTATTTCCCCAGGGTAAATGAATCTCATCTCTGTCTTAGCCAGCTTCATGTCTCATTCTTCTGCACTTTCTGGCACAGGACTAGGAGTCAAGAGTAGGTAGATAGATCTTCTAGGTGTTCCCCATTTCTGTAACTTTCTCATGGAGGAGACATATTTTCCCCATAATAAACCGAATGAATGCTTGTACAGTTGTAGTTTCAGCCGGGACAGCAGCGATTATCCTGATAAAAAGGTAATGCCTGTACATGTCCTGTTTAAAGTGTCTGAAGTCGTTCAATGAATATATTCTGAACTTGCTTTGGACCTCATGTTAATTTTGCAGTAGGTGTCTAGGGTCTGACTCAAATGAGGAGTTAGGTCTGGCTATAGGGGTGATAACAGACTTTTACTGATATATCAAACATGGCTCAGACTATAATTCTGATCTTGCAGTCCTCTGCTGTAGTCAACCAATACTCTGTCCACTCCTGAATGGCTAATATTATAGTATTACAAGTATAGGTTATCTTTTGTTGTGAATCTTTTCTATACTCATTCCTTTATGAAAATACTGAATTTAGCATTTGGAAATTTCCTGTGACCTGGCAGTAAAGAATCCATCCAGATTGCAGGTACTGACTATTATAGAAAAATCAATCTGTCTCGCACACAGACAGCTTTCTTCAGATCACATATGAAAGAACTCAGTCAAATTCTGCATCCAGATTTTTTATTTGGAAGAGAAAAAGTTTACATCACAGATGTTTATGCTTTGAGAGTGTCTTTTCCCACTATTGTTGAACTGCAGACAATCACAAAAACCCACATGTGCAAATTTAACTCAGCACATCTCTGCATGGTGATTAAAGGTGAATTAGCCATTTTCAAGGTGCATTAAGAGCCTGGGTCTACATCTGTGCACCCTTAATGCACCTTCAAACCAGTGATTTTAGGCTAATTGCACCTAAATGTAGTATCTGCTTAAAGTGAGTATCAAATTTAGATGTGGTTAGTTAAGGCACTTTAATCCACGTGTAGACACCATAAGGATCCTTAATGCTATGTGAATGAGCAGGCTGGACCCAAATTTGTGGGGAGCTGCGCTGCTGCCAGGCACCACAAAGACAAAGATGCAGCAGGTGTTCTGCGATCTCAGATGCTGCAGCGGGAGTGGCGGTTCTGGCAGTGGTTCCTGTCAGTGTGCAGTAAGTCAACAGAGGGGGCAGAAGGTGCAAGTGCTTTTGTTAAACCACCGCCTGGCACAAAACTGACGCTGCCTCTCCCACCTGCAGCGTCTGGCACGGAGGTCAGGCACTTGCCTGGGATGGGGTTGGGTGGGGTAGGGAAAGCTGTGCCTGGTGCTGGGATCAGATGCAGTGCCAGCCTGCCTGCTGTCCTGGGCAGGAGCCCCAGCACATGCTTCTATGGGTTCCTGAATCCCAGGTGGAAAAAAAGGTGTCCTGCCCCTGCAGGGCTGCATTACCTGGCCAGCAAACCCACCCTGGGGGAGAGGCGTGGGGGAGCCCTACCCATGGTGTGCTGCCCCCTTCCCCTGCAGGGAGTCACGGGGGCACTTTCCCCCTGTGCTTTGACAGAAGTCCTCACACCTCCTGTCCACTCTGCCAGCATACTGCACACTGACAGGGACTGCTGTTGCCAGAACTGCCACTCCAGCTTCAGCATCTGTGCTTGCAAAACAGCACCTACCACATCTTCATCTTGGTGGTGCCCAGCAGCAGTGCGTGGCCCCATGGGCTTAGTTCTGGCCCTCTGTCATTTAAGACTGGGGAGGCAGAGACACCAGGAGAGGGTTAGAGCAGGGCTGGGGCCAGGGAGGGTGGAGGCTCCCACCCACTCAGCAGGCACTGGGCTGCCACCCAGCTATGCTGCTGCCTGCTTCTGAGGCTGTCGAGGGTGCTGAGCAGGGCAGGCTACCCAGCAAGCCACATTAAGGTACCTTAAGGCATCCACATGTAGAGGCACACCTAAATCACTTTAATGAGCCTTAGGCTAAGGTACATTAAGTTTAGGCGTGTGTAAATTCACGTGCGGAGATACCCAGTGATTAATAAACCAGCTTGATCACATGAAGACAGACCCACTGGGTTCATTAATAACTCTATGATTCAGTCATTCATTTATTCTCACATCCCTTGTGTGTACTGGGAATGAGGTACAGCAGGAACAGGAATGCAGTAGATTTGTCCCATATTTAGTTGATGGTGGTGTTGCTGTCTGCACAATGCCATCTTATTAATAACCCTATCTCATAAGTCTCCTCCCAGTGGTATATATGCTGTCATTTTTTAAATGGTCAGTTATGGTTTTAATTAAATTAACTTAAAGCTTTAGTGACAAATTGTGTAGTCAGAACCTTTCAGATACTTTCCCTTTATGACTTAGTATTTCTGAAGTAGGAATTTGCTTTGGCTCCGCTTTTTCAGGCAAGGTTTTTAGCAGCAGTGGCAGTAACTTCCTGGATCTTTAAATGCCAGGTGTCTATAAAATAGCTCTTCTCTGGGGAGTTGAAAGGAATGCAAAGGGAAGCATTAACTGCCTTGGCAGCAAGCCTGACCTGCAGTGCCTTGAGCTCTGCTGTGGGAAAACTTACTGCAATGTCACATCCCTGCTACTATCAATTAGTGTCAATATGCACAAAGAACACCAGATATTAAAGTAAGCATTCTGGAAATATAACAAGCAAAGTAATGTTTTGTTTCTACGCTGAGCTTCCACGTCATACAAGAAACAGGATCCAAAAAAGAAAACAAAAGCAGATTAGTTATAAATCTAAATTTAGAACATTTTTCCATATATGCTACCATTTCAGAAGGGTCATGGAAAACAGTGCCGTCAATGCTATGAGATGAAAGGAATCCCATAGTGATCCCATGTGAACCCATGGTAGTCCAATAGAAAGATTTGGTATGGACTGTTTAGGACATATTTTATCATCTAATGGCTCTCTTTGTACAGCAACTGATACTGTGCTGTCAGCAGAGCAAATAAAACTGGCCCATTTTCAGGCCTACCCCCTAGTTTGTTCTAACACTAGACAGCTGACTTGATTTTTTTACTTGTTGCCCTCTACTTCAAGGCTTCATGGAACATATGTTTCCCCTTGTGGAAAAAATAGTCCAGTATTAGGGTTGCCACACAAATAGCATGTCTATCCTTCTTGAGTGGGCAGGGGCATAGCACAGCCTAGCAAAACATCTGTTTCCAGGGCAAGGTTTCCTGCTGTTTGCTGGTCACTGTGGACAGAGCTCACAAATGATGTCTGTTGACACTTGATTATTCATTTATCTTTGGAAGCTGTCTTCCTAACAGCTCTGTAGCTTACCCTGTCAGTACTCTAAGAAGGATTAGACTTATGTGTATGTATGTGTGTGATGCATTGTGATATGTCACTATTATAATCTGCATCCCTAGCATGAATAGATGCCTCTCAAAGGCTACAAGCGCATGAGGTGTAGTCGTGTTCATAGGTTTCAGTTTATTTGCTTAGAAGCGAGTCCGTCTTGTAGAACAAAAACAGATGCTGCAGTCATTAATAAGTGCATTAGCCAATTAATTGCTTGTAGTTTAAATTCAGTACCAGGGAGGAGTATAGCTTTTGAAAGCTGGCCTAATACTATGCCCCAAACTAGGTATTTTGCCCTGGTAGACTGCTACAGCTCTTAAATTAACTTTCTTTAGTTCATTTATCTGTGCATGAACTATTTTATTATATGATTTTTAATAGTTTCTGGGAACAAGTTTATGCCCCAGAGATGCACTGGGCCAGATGTTCAGCCAGTGTAAATCAGAATTGCTCCATTGACTACCCCCAATTTTGAATGTCTTGATGCTGTGGAAATTCTAGAGATGCTGCAGCATAAATGTTTAGCTGCAACTATTAACTGCACAATAGATTTTTTTGTCTTTTTTATTATATACAAAGGGCAGGGAAGGGATGTTTGGGGGGCTTGAGCTCTCTTTTGAAAGCATAATGGAAGACACTTTCATGTCTAAGGGGAATTCAATCCTACTTTGAATATTGGCCTGAAGCTAATAGCATTCTAGAGGGCAAAAGTTTGACTGTCTGTCTCCCCTTGCCTAAAAGCCACTTTCTGTTATATAAAATATTTGTAATTAAATGGAGTGATTACAGTCATTTTTACACAATGGCAGATTAGTGGATAACTTTCAGAGTGTGTGGCTGTGGATCCTGTACTTGGAGGTAATGACTTGGGGGTAGATGCACAGAAAGATTTAGACAGTGTAATACCTGTTGTAGCACCTAATTTAAAGGGCATCTTTCCACTGCCTCCTGATCCTGGATCTACCATTGATTAAATAAGTCATGCTCACTTTGTCTCAAGGACTAAGTACAGACGGTCAAAAAGCCCAAGGCTGAATCCATTTAGTCTTTGCAAGTTAGTCTAACCTGCAGAGATTAAACTGTGAACCAACTGGACAGACATTCACTTTTGATTCAGGAAATGCAGCCACATGCTTGCAGTAGCTCAGGCCAGAAACTGAGGGTGCTAGAGCACAGCTCTTTGGCATGTAACCAGCATGGGCTGTATAGTCACTTCTTCCTGCTGCCCCTGAAGTCTCTTGGATTTGCCATCCAGAATCACAGAAGCAGGACTCTGTAGAGTTGCTCATCACTGCCTATTCCTACTTTGCAGTGCCTCTGGGATTTGTAGTCCACAGTAAGGTAGGGCAGCTCTGAACTTGGGGAAAGGGTAGGGTTTAGCTCGGGGAGGGAGCCATCTCAGTCTCTCCCCAAACTCTGCTATCAGGTACCCATCTGAGAATTTGGTTACCATGGTCACTGCAGAGGGCAGGCACCCTTGCCCCCATCTGCTTCAGGTAACCCTGAGTTGAAACCTGAGCTGGATACATTCCTGAGGGAGGGGAGAACGTGCTCCCTTTGCCTACATGACTGGCCTCACACTCCTGGGTGGTGGGGCTTAAACTCCCTATTATTCTAAGCAATGACTGGGAAGAGGGGCTAGAGACCCTGCTCATCTACCCAGCAACCAGATGCATTTCAAATTGGTTGGCTGGCAGCCAACAATTGCTGGCCTTCATTTGATCAGGCAAGTGAGGTCAAAGGTCTATATAAGTTCAAGACTGCCCAGGAGGAGGGGTCGCAGCAATGATGAAGACACAGGAATAAGCTGGGCATCTGCAGCCTCTATCTCTTGCTCTTGAAACGCATGGATACCCTACGAACTGCCTGCCTCCAGAGGAAAGCTCTATCAGCCTTGCTCTGGACAATACTTGTGAGTAAGCTACTTGAAATCTAACTAGCTATATAGCTTTCAGTAACTCAGATGCATGATCAAAGGCTACCATGCCACTGTTTGCTCTAAGGGTTATTCTTTGATATTGCTCTATCCTGTACCCTATTCCAAACCTAGTCCTTGTAATCAATAAAGTTCTCCTCTGTACCTAGTATAGTAAAGTTCTCCTCTGTACCTAGACTTATTGAGAGAGGGTTTAGAATATGCCTTGGGGTCTCCTTGGTCTGGCTGACTATGGGAGACCACAATTTGTGCTTCAGACTAAGAGAAGCACCCCAAGTTCTTGCAGTGGGTCAAGTACCCTTCAGGTCTATAAAGCCTCTGAACCTCACAAGGCACAGAGCCACTAACATACCAAGACGCATGAGTAGTAGCAGCGTTACCCCCAGGCTTGTGGGTGTGCTCCAGGAAGGGAGTTGGCCAGACTTGAGGCACCCCCAGGGAGGCATTTGGAGCTTGGTAGATGGTTGGTGGCTCAGCAGTGAGGTGGGTGGCTCAGCACAGGAGCACCCCCTATGGGCCGGCCACAGGCATAACAACCCTCCTTGGCCCCAGACCCCAGCTGGGGTTTGCTTGGGGGTGAGGGAGTGGGAAGGGGCAGTTCCTACCTCCTCCTGCCCCCAACCCTTCTCTGCTGGAGCAGACAGCATAGCCCAGCCCAGAGCTAGAAAGCATGATGGGATGCTGGGGTACTCTGGTTTAACTTAAACCAGGAAGGGGTCTGGAACAGAAGTTTCATAAGCCAGTTTGACCCAAATCAGTTAAGTCTGATACTACATTCAACCAGGTTTATCTTAAACCAGTTTCAGCCATTTTGAAACTGGTTTATGTACACTGAACTTTTGGTCTGTTACATGTTTAAACCAGTTTCTGATGACTTAAACCAGTTTATGTGTAACTTCTGTCCATAGCCAAGAGAGCCCAAAACTGGTGCAGCTTTGAGCCACTGTTCACACTACCTAACTTAGTCTTTTTTATATATGAGCAGGATTAAGTAAGTGGTAGTCTCAGTTGTGGCTTAGGTGCTTTGCCACCTGGTGGACTCTGCAAGTCTATGTTGGGTTCCTGGGCTCCCTATACAGCACATACTGAGAGTTAGGCATCTAATGCCCTTGGCACATGTTCATTTAATGGTATGATGGGATCTCATCCCTGATCTCAACCATAGCACTTCCTGCCATGCCAGGAGTTGTGATTTTGGGATCAGGGATCAGATCCCAGCTGAACCTTTCCTAGCTGTGAGTGCAAGAGAAGCTTGGGATCATGCTCCTGGGACCTTCCTGCAGTAGAAAATTGAAAGGCAAGTGCCTGCAACCCCACAAGTGGGGTGACAGTGCTGGCCAGTCATTGGCCCTGGCCCATGATGTGTTCCCAGACAGCTTTTGAGTATGTTTTGAGACTGGGGGCTGGCTGGGGCAGTGGCCAACAATCAGCTGAATGCTAACCCCAGCCCTGTACAACCCTGGGGATATAAAGAATGTATATATTTGTAGCCATTCTGAGGCACCAGGACCCATCTCCCTTATTCTGGGCTCTGCCAGGACCTTTAGAAATCACCTGTGTATCCCAGCCCAGCTGCACATGTCAATGATCAGGGAGAGGCTTCTCAGTCCCATGATCTCAGTGCCCAGGGACATCTAAAAATTGGACCTAAAGCTTAATTCCCAGAAGCTCCTTAAAACCCAGTATTTTAAAGTGCATTGCTTTGCAACCCCCATGGGGGCTGTAGGCCAAAGAATGAAAGGCTACTGGGAATATGGGTTGCTAGGTTTCTGGTGGGGGGAGCTTCCTGGCTCCCCACTCCTGCCAGGGAACCTTGCAACCCTAACCCCTAGAAGCCCATTTTTGCCATTGAGTTCATGACAATTCTCCATAATTTGTGGAATATCTTTGTGGCTTATTTGCCACTTTATGGGGACATAAATCAACTGACAGTGTAGCACTCTTTTTTTTATGGCACAGTTACCACATTAGTTGAACCATAAGTTTATCACATGCCAGAGGCATAAGAATGAGCCCCACAAAAGCCAGCACACCAAGGTGCCTACAATACTGCATTTAGGATACATTGACACCTCCTCCAGATTGCACTAGGAAGCATAACCATGAAGCATAGCATGCTTTTTTTATGTTTCCTATACCCCCAAACAGATGTAATATAGCCAGCCTTGAGTAATGCTGGGCATGTGCTAGTAAGGTCGCTGTGTCAGGTGTGTTTATTGGTACAATCTCGGTGCAGCTGTCAGGTGACTACATTATATTCTTTTCAAAGTGCAGCATGTATATAGTGGACTTGCTTTTATTCATGGCAGAGCACCATACTGTGGGCTTTCTGACACTGTAGATATGCCCCTAGAGATGTACCTCCAAACTGCAGGGAGGTGACCTTCTACACTTGAGATTCAAAGCCATGTTCTCTGATGCTATCTAACCTTTTCTTCCCAAGCACAGGGAGGGGCCCTTTTTATCCAATATGCCAGTGCTTAGACCATGGTGCCTAAGGGAAGTTGAACCAACATTTACTTCCTAAGAGAATATCCATTCTACTAACCTATGGAGTCATTCTCATTCCTCTCCTCTGCCCAAATTAATATTATTAGTGCTTAATTATTTCATGCACAGTAGAGCAGCTTAAATGAGAAAGTGTATGTCTCTACCTCAGAATACACTATAACCTTATGGTTAGAACATTTAGCTGAGAAGTGAAAGATGTTGGTTCAAAATCTTTCAAGCAGAAAAGGGAGTTGAACTTGGGTCTTCTGAATGGCAGTGGCATATTGGATACAGGGTGGTCAACACCGCCTCTTCTCCTGTTTTATATCAATGTTGACCTGCTAGGTGTTCTCTGAGAGTGCCTATCAGATTGCCCCTCCGAACGCCAATGGAAGATATGTAGAAGGACACATAACATGTGTATTCTGGAGAGGTTTAGGCATAAACTAAATTCCAGCACTATCAAGACTTAGGCAATTCTGAACACTCCCAGAAACAGAATTTAGGTGACTAGGAACTTAACAAGCAAACATGTGGACACTGAAGAATTTTGTCATGTCTAGGTTAGGTGGCAGCTAAGCAGGTGTTTTACACATAGCTAAATAAGGTAGCAGCTAAGTGATGTTTTTAGTGATCTACCCCCTAGCAAGTACTATAATTGGTTGGTCCATCTCTGATGGGAAAATATATCTTGGAAAGCAATAACTCTATAAAGAACCTGGTGTCAGGGTGAATAAACAACTGAAAATGAGTTCCTGGTATGATTCTGTGACTACGGGCTGAGGTCAGTCCTGACTCTGTAAGGAGGGGACTACCACACTGGTGAATCCATTACTAGAATGCTATGAAGCTCTGATGTCTGCCCTTTTCAAAGGAAGTTGAGGAAATGAGATGGATTAAGGCAAATTAAAAGAATTATTTGAGGACTAGAAACCCTGCCTGACAGTGAGTGACCAAGTGCCTCAACTTATTCAGTTGATCAGTGAGAAGGTTAAATGGGGGCAAATTTTAAGAAGCATTTAGATGCCTGAAGATGAACATTGGAGATTAGTGAGATTTCTGAAAGCTCCTAGGCAACTAACTCCTATTGAAATCAATCTGAAATATGGCCCCAGTGACTTGACTGCTGTCAATAACTGCCTTATGGGGAAAGATTTGTTCCAGTATGTAGCCATTTAATGTGGAAGGCAAAGGAATGTGTCTGAAAGCTAACACTAGACAAATATTAGCTGGAGGTAATATGCAGATTTTTCAGTGGGGACAATTGCCTTTAAGTTTTTAAATTAGATTCAGTGTTTTTGTAGAAGGTACACTTAGCTTCACTTAGCTTCAATCACAAAATATGGACTCGATGCAAAATTTACTAGGTGAAATTCTGTGTTATACAGCAGGTCAAACTAAATGTTCACAAGCATCCCATCTGGCACATCTAACATCAATCACATCACAAAGATTAGATCTCCAGATTGTTTGGGAGGGGGAGGGGGGTTGTTTAACTGGTCTCTCTAAAATAGCTGGTCATCATGGGAAATGATTAACTGCTTTGACTATCTAGTTTTTAACCTCACACAGAATTTTTTTCATTTAATGGAAGTTGTCACACAAAATGTCTCAGCATAATGATAATGATTGTAGCTAAGTGAAGGTAGTGAAGTCTAAAGCCCTCCAGTGGTGGAAGTATTAATCAACACCCTTGCTCTTCATTCCCGTCATCCCTGGATTTGCCTGCCATGCTTTGGTCTTAAGTGATAGAATAGGGTGAATAAGAATGTCTTTGTGGTAGTTTGTTGTGAGGGTTAAGGAGAGTCCCACCGTATGTCTTCATGGAGCCCATCCTCTCCTACACCCTGCCCACTGGAGGTGTGCCTTTGCAGATGCTGACAGCTTCTTTTTCAAGGTAGTCTCTCCAGTTCCTCTTCTTCCTTATGGCATTGCCCCATTTAGCTGCTAGACCCTGTTCCCAAGTGTTGCCCCTTTAAGGATCACCAGTCCAGATAACTAAACACAACTTGGTCTTCCCTGCCTTCTCAGTGAGTCTGTCCCACCGGTGGCATAACCCTTGGGCCCCCAGACCCTGCTTAGTACCCCCACACTTAGTACCTCTCTGGGCTCCTGGGCCCCTGGTCCCACTCTCAGCTCCTCTCTGGGCCTGTGGGTGCTACCTGGCTGGGCTAGCCCTGCTATTCATGTCCCTCACTCCTGGGTTTGCAGCTGCTTCCTGTCTGTTGGCCACCATGTCTTCTGTCCAGTGAGGGAGAGTGTTTCCTCCTTTGAAGCTTCCTTCGTGCTTTCCCCCTGCATCCTACCTCTAGCAGCTTCAAATGTGCTGCATGTGACCCTGCCAAACAATCCAGGAGCTCCACCTGTCCCTTGTGACTATCTCATGGCTGCTGTGCCATGTTCCCCAGCTGTGTCCTATTCCGAGACAGCTGTCTTCCAGGTCTGCAACACAGATATGCAACCTGGGGGGGGTAGTCTTCTGGGGTGCTCTGTTGCCCAGTAGGCATCCTATGCGTGAGCCCCTGCTTCAGTGATGTAGAAGCAGTGAACTTCTTTTTTTTTTACAGGTGACAATCGCAGTCTCCCTGACCATCCTGCCACTGATCAAAAGTTGTCACGTCACAGCTCCTCAGTTCAGCCACTCAGTGTAGGAAAGCAGGAAGAGCACATACCTCTTGTGTCATGGCCACAGTCCTATTGGAAATTGCAGTTCCTATCTCATTCCAGAGACCCCGGGTACTAACAATTTGAAAGGCAGGATGAGGTGAGGACAGGAGAAAAATTACTCTATGCACTGAGGCCAGCAGAACTGCCATTTGTGGAGCAACAGGGCCCTTTCCAAATTGATAGGGCTACTTCTTGGAATCAAATGGAAGAATCTAGCATCATTTGTCCAGAATTCTTCATGAGGGCTCTATCTTTATTCTGATCTCTCTGTACTCACTTTTCTCTTTTTCTTCAACTTAGGAGCATCTTTGTCAAAAACCTGTCAATGAACACTGGTTACATGGTATAGATTCTTTAGTCAACTCTGAACAAATTCTTTCTTACATAGAATACACTCCTCATCTAATTATATTAATAGTGATTGCCTATAAAAGAACATTTAGTTTCTTCTAGGTATTTTACTAAAAATGGCATAATAAATAGCAAGAGCTGATTGATTTAAAAACAGCTATACACTCTTATTAATTGGTTTACACATTTCAAGGACACTTGGCTAGTAGGAAAAGTCACTCAACTGTTCACACCTGTGATTTTTTACTTATGCCTGTGGTGAAATTCCCTCCAAAGACTGGTGTTAGGTTAATCATAAATTCCTGATCTTTGACCTCTAGGATTTAGGCACAAGGGTTTATTTTTCTTATATAAATTCCATCCCTATGTTATTTTATAAATACCCTCTAGAAAGCAAAGCGAAGTTAAATTTCTTTAGAAATTTATGCGTGGATCTTCTGATTAATTACCAGATATGACATATGAGTGACAGATAGCTAAGAGTGCTTTCCCAGTGGTATCTTTGGTACCTGCAGGTTTGTAGATGTCTGAGGCCCTTGGCAGACATAAGTTAAACAGGCAATACATTGTAATATGCAACACAATCATTCAGTTTATTATGAGATAACATGGCAAACCAGCCACAAAGATGTTCCACATTTAATGTGGAACATCTTTGTGGCTGGTTTGTATCACATTTAATGTATGGTATTTTAAAGCCCCATGGTACAGCCAGCATCCACTATAACATGTGGATTTACAGATGGCCCTTGTGGTGGGGGAGTTGATGAGCAGAAGGTGCTAATGGGCCATGCTACATCTCAGGGCTTTCAACCTGCACAGTACAGTCCTGTGTCAGGCTGCACAGTAGGACTTTAAACTAGCCAATGTGTGTGGAACACTCGGTTGGTATTGCAGGCTGTCTAGGCACCAGCAGGTTGAAAGGGTGCAGTAGGAAGTCAGGCATCATGAACCCTGATACCAAGCTCCTCATGTGCTCCTCATAGTCATATGATGAAATCTAATATATTTTATCTCAGATCCTAAAAATTGTGCACCCTGCCATTCATGTCTGGTATGGAAAAATACATGGTTTTTGGGCTTCAGGTTAAAATGCATACTTCAACCTAGCTTGCTTTCTCTCAGTAAGACATAACACTTATCCCTGGATCTTCAAAGAAGGTACACAACTTTGAACAAGAAAATTAATCTGGTTAAAATAAGAATCCTTGTGTAATTGTCTAAATTTGACTCCTTTGAGAATCTAAAAAGTTTGGTGTAACAGGGTAGTCTGTCCCTTTAAAAAGGGGCAGCTGGCCCTGTTCAGGTCACTCAACTCTGGGGTATTCTGCTAATTTCATAGTTTCATAGTTTCTAGGGTCGGAAGGGATCTGAGCAGATCATCTAGTCCGACCCCCTGCCATGGCAAGAAAGAATACTGGGGTCAAACGACCCCAGCAAGGTGTACATCTAACCTCCTCTTAAAAACCCCCAGGGTAGGAGCCTGCACCACTTCTCTTGGAAGTTGGTTCCAGAACCTAGCCACCCTGACC
>NW_017728931.1:111230014-111232601 GCF_001723895.1 Crocodylus porosus | reverse complement strand
CCTCCTGTACAGCCTATAGCCCTTGACATTCACTGCCCAATCATGCGTTGCGTCCCACCACGTTTCCGTAATCCCCACTATGTCCGGGCTGGTGTCAGCCAGCCGGAGGGTGAGTTCCTCCTGCTTGTTACCCATACTACGAGTGTTTGTGTAGAGGAATTTGAGGCCTCCTCTGGATGTGTGTACTGACCCCCTAGTCCCAGCGTTACCCTGGCCTCTATCTCTTACCTGTTTATTCACTTCGCTCATTGGTCTGGGCTGGGCTGTAGTTGTGGGTGCTGTTTGGTCTGGCAGTCTGATGTTTCCTCCGCCCTCATCTTCCCCTTCCCCCGACAAGCCTAGTTTAAAGCCCGCCGGAGGAGGTCCGCCAACCTAGAAGAGAACACACCTTACCTTTAGGGGAAAGGTGGAGCCCATCCCATCCCAGCATGTCTCTCATCGTGATGTGCCGGTCTAATGAGGGACTGTCTCACTGTGAGTTTAAAGCCCAGCGGAAAGAGCAGAATGTGGCAGGCTGTGAGGGAAGAGCCTGCAAGGAGAAGAAGCCAGGCTGCTGGGAAAGCCTAAGCTCTTCTCCTACTGTCTGGAGAGAACAGTGGATTTGTGGTGTGTTCTATTTGTGTTGTTACAGACTGAAATGTGTTTGGTGGGAAATTAACTGCCTGAGTAACTAACAGCAATACTAACTTTCCTGTAAAATGCAACAGCCTACAGGAACCACTTACATTTGGATTTCTTTTTTATACTTTGAGAAATGTCCAGAATGCCAAGATTTTATCACTATCTCCTTCCCAATGGACATGGAGAAACCTAAGTATTCCTTATTCTGTTGTTATTAAAGATCATTTGGTGGAGAGAGGGTTGCTACAGGTTGCCTCTGCCAGTGGAAGAGATTATTGCATCTTACTGATCAGCTGTCACCTGCCTAAAGCTGGACAGCCCCCAGCCAGCAAGGTGCTAAACCGTCATAATTTGCCTGTTCCAGTGAGTGCTTGGAGCTAAGATAAAACTTAAAAATCAGATTGCATTACTGCACCAGTCAAAAAGAAAAAGAGAACATCAGTGGAATTTTAGGACCATGTGTATTGGCTGGACTGATGATCTTGTGAATATCTGATCACAGACCACTGGGAGGGGGGCACAGGGTGACACGTGCTCTCCCTGAGATTGGTCACTGCTGCCGTTGGCTTCTGTGGGCAGTTGCCAGCCCTCCCCCCACACCACTGTCAGCTTCTGTGGGCAGTAGTCATCCCCCCCACTGACCGCCACTGCCAGCTTCTGCAGGCACTTGCCGCTCGCCACCCTGCTGCCAATGCCGTCGATACTGCCGCCCACAAATTGTGCCCCCCTGCCCTGGTTTCAGGAGGCACCAGTCACCCATATCTCTGATGCTTGAAAGACAGCAGTGATAGATATGGAAATAAGTTGAACATTGACATCGCAGCACTGCAAAGAAACCCACTTGGTTTTAGATGGCTTCTTAACAGAAAAACAATACATTTTTTTTTAGCAAAGGGAAGCTCCTGAAGATGCATGTGAACATGGAGAAGGCTCTGCTGTTAGAAATAATCTTGAAATGATCGAGAATCTATCAAATGGTTCTGAGAAGACCCTTATGCTTTGCCTTTATGCTTCAGAAAGAACAATCACCCTCGTGAGTACGTACGCTCCAACACTCTACTCTTCTGCTAAGGTTAAAGACAAGTTTTATGAAGAATTGGCTAGTACTATCGATCAGATTTCACATATTGAGAGATTATATTTCCTGGGGGTCTTTGATGACAGAGTTAGTGCTAAAAACAAATCCCAGCCAGTTTGCCTGGGTTTGTGTCACACAGGAAACTTTGAATGATAATGGACAAAGGCTGTTGAAATTCTGCTCCTATCGCAGCATATGCATCACTAACTAATTCTTCCAAATGAGCCATGCCATAAGGTATCATGGAGGCACCCAAGATCCAGCCACTGGCACCAGATGGACCTCATGATCACTAGGCAGTCCAATCTCAATAATGTCCTCTTTATCAAACTCAAACCAAAGAAAATCTTCTGTTCTAAGTATCAGTTTGCCACACATTAACATTACCAATACATCTGATCATCAGAAAACTTTTCAGTTTATGCAGGCTCTGGAGTAGGCTGATTCAGAGCTTACTTTGTGCAAAGACTGCAGAAGAGAAGAGGGGAAGCCTCAAAATAATGATTTGTGTCACTACTAACCTTATATTTAGCAAACTGGTTTGAGGCACACTCACATGAATTGATTCCATTTACAAAGGCTAAACAAACTGCTGTGCTCACAAGAAGAAAGCCTCACATGGAACTTAGAACGAACTGAGGAATGCAAGGAGTGTTGTCCAACAAACTGCAAGATGCTAAGTCAATGATTATTGGCTGCAGCTTTATGAAAAAATTCAATCTGCACTTGACACTGAAAACACCAGTGTCAAGATCACTCAGGAAGATCACCAGGAAGATCACTCAGCTAAATCTGAGCGGGTGCAAAGCTTCCTCTCGTGCGTGGATGACCTCTACCTGACTCAAGAAGTCTATGGGCCAATGAGAGGCAAAGCGCTGCTTGACCTGG
>NW_017728931.1:111211800-111230003 GCF_001723895.1 Crocodylus porosus | reverse complement strand
CCCCAGCTGACTTCCTGCCCTTTGGGCAGGGGGCTGGACTCGATGATCTCCCGAGGTCCCTTCCAGCCCTAATGTCTATGAAATCTATGTTTGATAAAATAAAGAAGGTGATAGATCTAACTGCAAAGAAATCAATTCCATTAAAGACAGCATCAGGAAAAGTCATAACAGATTGAAAGCAACAGTTGGACAGATGGGTAGAACACTATCTTGAACTCTTCAAGGGAAAGATGTCCCTGACACAGCATTTAACTCTATTGAAAGTTTGTCTGTCCTTGAAGAGCTTGATGACGTTCCAGCAGTTGAGGATCTAAGAAAGCCATAGATAATAATCTGGCCTGTGGCAAGGCCCCAGGAAAAGACAGCATGTTTGTGGAAGTGATTATGTGTGGAAAACCTGTGCTTCTTCCCCACCTGTGCTTCTTACTGCTGGACTGTATGACAGTGCCACAAGATATGCAATATATTCTCTCTTTACAAAATGCAGTCGCTCTTTACAAATATAAAAGGGCTTCTATACATGTAACCGAGCTCTGCTCCAGTGCTTACTAATTAGCAGACTTGATTAATAGACACTGCCGCAAGTCTAATTATCATGCTCTAGCAGCCTCCACACCATGTGTATTCAGTGTCCCCGTGTTTCAGAATGGCGGTGGAGGCACTTTAACTAAAGCTTATTGAACGAGCTCTAGTTAAAGCACCCCCACCAGCATTTTGAAGTGCAGGACGCTGAATACACAGGCACTGCAGGCACTTGAATTAGAACAGCTCTCAAAGCCTCTGTAATTAAAGAACCCCCCCACTCCACATAGACGCCCAAGGTGACTGCAGTGATTGCAGCAACTATCATGGCATTTCACTAATAGGCATTGTTGGAAAGACCATTGTCTGGGCAGTGCTCGGAAGACTTCAGATCCTTGCTCATCCTGGTTTACCTAAATGACAGTGAAGCTTCAGAGCTAGTCGGTCTATCATAGATATGATCTTCTTATTTGGACAAATCCAAGAAAAATGTAGGGAACAAAGGAGACCCTTCTATATCACCTTCATTGACCTGACCAAGGCCTTCAACCTTGTCAGCAGTAAAGACTGCTTCAGATTATTGGAAAAGATTGCCTGTCCACCAAAACGGCTCAGCATAATCTGCTCTTTCCATGATGGAATGCCAGGAATAGTCAGCTATGATGGATCAACATCTGAGGCTTTTGAGAGGTGAAGCTGAGGCAAGCAGGGCTGTGTCCTTGTTCCGATCCTCCTTGGGATTTTCTTTTCTCTTCTTCTGATGTACGATTTTGAAATTGCCACCAAAAGACTTCATTTAAATACACATGCAGATGGAAAATTATTCAACCTCACACGCTTTAAAGCAAAAACTAAAGTGCAGAAAGTTTTGCATTGGCATCAAAAAGACCAGCAGTATAGGGCAGAGCATTGATTCACTACCAGTGATCGCTATAGGTTGAAATGTATTGGAGGTTGTAAATAAATGTATGCACCTTGTCTCCATTGAGGCTGAAGTGAAGACCTATATTTGCAAAGCAACAGGTAACATGAGCATGCTGAGCCAATGAGTGTGGAACAACAACAAACTAAAAGTTAAGACTAAGGTAAAAATATATTATGTTTGTGCCATCAACATTCTTTTGTATGGCAGCTATTCCTGGAGCATAGACTCAACTCAACAGTGCCTCAACAACTTTCACTTACATTGCCATCACCACATTGTAGGAATTTCCTGTTGGGATAAATTTGGCTTTGCTGATGTCTTGGAACATGCCAACATTCTGAGCAGCCATTTTCTTTTCAGTCAGCATCGCCTTCAATGGCTTAGTCATATATGGAAAATAGACGATGGCCATATACCCAAGAATCTTTTGTATGGAGAACTCATTATAGGAAGAAAACCATGCAGGTGTCTTTATCTCCATTTCAGAGACATTTGCAAGAGAGATATGAAGGCAACGAACATTGACCCAAACAACTGAGAGAAGATTGCTGAGGATCAAAGCACTTGGAAATAGTCTATTAAGCATGGAATGAAGGCTTTCAAGACCAGAAGAGCACAACATACAGAAGAACTCTGCCCCTCATTCAGGACTGTTAGATACGAACTTCACGTGTGATAAGTGTGGAAGGAACTGTCACTCAGAAATTGGTCTCTGCAGCCACTTTCACAGTATTTCATGATCTGATGCTTCACTGCAAATCCATTGTCTTGCAAGACAGACAGGTGCTAGCTGAATTTTCTTGGGTTAGCAAGTTGCAGTATGCAGGAGTACTATTATAGCCAAGGCTGCTGCCTAGTTGCTGCATAAAGTGCACCTGTGGCATAGTATCTGTCAGCAAGAAGCTTAATTAAGAGGTCTTGATTACACCCAGGTCCTCATTATTAAGAACATAACTAGAATCAAAAAAGGCTTTATGTATTTCTTTATTATTGTTATGAACATGGCAGTAAAGGAAAAAGGAGTTTCACTGCTCTTAAAACCATAACACAGATTAGTATGCAACTAGTATGCAATGACTTACTTCACAGATAGAACTTTCAAATAGATTGACAATCATATTTCTTTATTTTGTTCTGTAGGACTTGCATCAAACAGATATATTATTTCATAATGGTGTCTATTGATATTAGAATTGCAGAACATTTTATGTAGTATCAAAAGCAAGTTGCTTAATTAAGGCCTTATTCTGTAAAGGTGCGTGCACTTCCTTTATTTCATCTACATGAGTAGTTTACTTGAAATGAGGCCAGTTGTTGGCATTAGGTTAAGGACTATGTTTACAAATTGGAGGCTAACTTAGTAGTTATACCTACACACATACAAAACTGGGGTCTAAATGAATCACACTTAGAATATGAAAACAGACAATGTAAAGAGACTGGGAAAGGAGGAGGTTTAGCCAATAAAAGTAATATTGCAAGAGCCTGGCTTGCCCTTTGTGCCCAGGTAGGACAGTACAGGATGTAAGGCATATTCTTTGTGAACTACTTGCATTATAGGTGCAGCTTGCAGGAGTGGGAAAGAGAACAGTCAGGATAGTAAAGGTGCTCAGAGAACATGATGAGTGAGATTTTGCCAGGAGCAGGAAGAAATGAAAAAAGTGTATAAAAGGAATACAAGACTTGGAAGAGACACAATAAAGGAAGCAGCATGGTGAGAACAGAAAGCAGGGAGTAACAAGAGACAAGTTCCAAGTAAGATGGAGGGTCAAAGATACAGGTGATATAGACTTGTGCCTGATGCCACAAAAGAGGGGATGGGCATTTGGTCTCATTCTGAATCAAGTGCAGGGAGCCAGTGATTGATTTTAAGGAAGAGATGATATGACTGAACAATGGGAGAAGAAGACTTTTGTAATTCAGACTTTTGCTGATTTTTGAAAAGAGCACAGAGTGAAGGAGTTCAGACATGCTGGAAGGTGATTGTAGTTTTTAGCATGTTAAAACCAAGGCATGAACCAGAATTTTATCAATGAAGACAGAGGAAAAGGTAGATTTTAGAAGTATCCTGTCAGGAAAAATTAGGGGATATTTGAAATGCTGGATAGTGGAATTAAGTTTTGTGATGCAATAGGAAGCAAGAGCGCTTAAAAAGAGGGAAGAGTTCAATTTTGGCAATAAGCAATTTAAGGCAGATGGGGGTTAATGATAAAGAATATCAGAGAGAAAGCAAATGACACAAGCCCAGAAAGAGTTGAAATTAGGTGGTTAGAGTGGTGAGCTGTCAGCAAACATTGTAAAAGCAGACCTTGGGTAAGTACAGACATTAAAAAAGCCTGAGGCTGAATCGATCTAAGTTTAATGTAATTTTCTGTATAGTGGCATAGTTTCAATCGGTAGTGAACAGAACACACGTTCGCCCTTTGGTAGTGGTGGAGGGGAGGGAATGGAGCAATTCTTTCCTTGGGTTCAGCCATTTTCAAACCAGTCTCTGTGTGCCAAACTTGTGTTCTGTTACAAGTATAGACCAGTTTCTGTTCACTTATACCGGTAAGGCAAGGCATTACACATAAACCAGTTTAAGTGATCACAAACTGGTTTAAACTGGTTTAAGCCTATAACAGAATAGACAGTCAGTGTACATAAACCAGTTTAAAAATGGCTGAAACTGGTTTGAGATAAACCTGGTTGAATGTAGTATCAGACTTATTTGATTTGACTCAAACCAGTTTATGCAATTCTGTCCCAGACACCTTGCTCGTTTAAGATAAACCCTAGACCCCCTGTGTCCTGGCATACTCTTAGAGCTGGGCGGGGCTCTCTGCTCCCTCCCACCCAACCTGGCCCCACCCCTCTGCTCCCCAGCCCAAGCAGGGCCAGGGGCCAGGGTAGGGAGTGTTTTAATTCCCCCTCTATCCCACCGGCAGGGACCCAAGCTGCATCTGCTGGGGGCTCCTCCCCGCCCACTGCAGCAGTGGAGCACCATGGCCCATGAGGCAGAGGGGGGAAGAAAGAAGGGTTAGTCTCCTCTCTACCCCCACTGGCAGCTGAATCTGCCCATCTTGTGGCTGCACTTGCTCCCTGCTGTCCCTCCCTGCTGGAATAGGCTCCTGCTGTCCCCTTTGTGAGACACTGGAGGGAGGAGGAATAACCCTCATTCCTGCCTCCTCCAAGGGGCTCTGCCAGCCAGCATCTGGCAGTGCCCTCAGTTGGCCGCTGCAGTGCGAGGGGCCCACTTGCTATCATAATGTCGGGGAGCATGGAGGGGGGCCCCACTGCAGGGAGGCCAGAGTTGCAGGGGGCTGGGTGCTGTGGCACCAGAGTCCAGAGCCCTGCCCCCCCCACCTCCCCAGCGCTGACCCCATGGCAAGCAGCAGCTTTCTTGCCTTGCACCACCCCTGAAAAGAGGCTCAGGAAAACTCCTCCCTTGCAGCCAGATGGGGCACAGCCAGAGTTTGCAGGCTAGGGGCTGCTCTGTAGCTGGATTGCCTTTCTTAGCAGCCCCGTGGCTGCAGGCCCCAGTTCTGTGGTATAGGCAGGGACCAGTGCCACAAGCCTGACCCCACGCCCCTGTGCCAGCTCCAAACCTCTCTGGGCTGAGCAGTGGCAGCATGGGAGAAGTGTCCCTTCCCCGTTCCACTGTTGGCAATTCCAAGTGTAGCTGGCCAGAGCTGGCACTGGGCTGCCCTGAGTCTCTGATGTGGTAGAGACTTTTTATTTTTTTTAAAAGCAGTGCAGCCAGGTTGTAGCTCTCAGTGGCTACATTTGGAAGTGCTGGCCGCATAGGGTCAGCACTGAGCTGCCCTGCATCTCCATCAGCTGCCAGGAGCTGGCACCCTGCTGCCCTGTGTCTCTGCCATGTCAGAGATACAGGGCAGCCCAGTGCCACCTCCGGGTGGCTGCACTTGGAAGTGCCAGCAGTGAGAAGGGGAGGGGCTGCTTCTCCCATGCCGCCACTGCTCATCCTGGAAGGACGAGCCTGGAGCCAGGACAGAGTTAGGACTGTCACACTGGTCCCCACCTATACCATGGGGCTGGGGCCTGCTGCTCCAGGCTGCCAAGAAAGGCAGTCTGGCTGTGAAGCAGCCCCAGCCCAGCTGTGTGGCCTAGTGGGACTGAGGGACCCACCAGGGGCCAGGCAAAGCCCCTCCATGGGCCAGATCTGCCTAGCCCACAGAGTCTGGCCATGCCCTGCCTGGCTGCTGGAGCTGTGATGGGGGAGTTTCCCCAAGCCTGAGTCTCTTTCAAGGGGGTGGGGCTGCAGGGTGAGGAAAGCTGCTGGCTGCCACAGATTCAGTGCTGGGGGGTGCTGCAACTTCCAACATTATGACAGCAGGGGCCATACCCCCTCCGGCTACAGCAGCTGGGTGGGGGCATGCCCAGATGCTGAATGGCAGGGACTTTTGCGGGGCAGGGACAAGGGTTATTCCTCCTCCCTCCAGTGTCATGCAGAGGGGACAGCAGGAGCCTATTTCCCTGCAGGGAGCAAGTGCGGACAGCCCCAACTGCCAGTGTGGGTAGAGGGGAGACTAACTCTCCCCTCTGCCCACCTCTGCCTCACAGGCCATGGTGCAGCAGGGAGGGAGGAGGGGAGCCCCCAGCAGAGTTGGCTTGGGTCCCTGCCCAAGAGACGGGGAATTAAACCTCTCCCTGCCCAGTGAAGCACCCTCCCTGACTCTCAGCTTCCCTGCAGCTGAGGGCATGCTCTAGCCCCCGCAGCTCCTGGCCTGAGCAACTGCAGGCATGTACCCGCATGTCTTCTATGTTACAAACTGGTTCAACCTAGGTAGGTTAAAGTAATCTGAAAAGGTTGAATCAATTCAGGCTCTGGCTTTTTGAATATCTGTCCCTAGCCTAAAAGTGTAATGTATGTGCCTGGCCTATGGGAGCAGAAGAGGAACTTGTAGGGAGTGAGTATAGTTTTAATGTGTATGAAATGATTTATCTGTACATTTAAAATACATAATAATATAAATATTATTTTCATGTAGTGCCTGATCCAAAGCCTTTGAAATCAGTGGAAAAACTTTGATTAACTTCAGTGGACTTTGGATCAGCCCCTTGGTGTACACTGTTCAGACAATAAAGAACAAATTCATCCTTGGCATAATTCTATTAACATCTATTGAGTTACCCTATTTGCAGATTTATCCTGAGGGTTTGTTATATCAAGGATACGTTCATTCATTCACTCATTCATTCATTCATTCACTTATTCATTCAAATAGACTCTCAGTATGGTGAAAGCAGCAGGCTTACTGGGGAAAAAAAACTACAGGAAATTTGCAAAACGGAGGAGATGGGCATTAGCTAACAAAAGCTACAGTTTCAGAAACTATGTGCTCTAGCACACTCTGTTAAATAACTTTCATAATTATTAAGCTAATAATAAAATAAAAGCATCAGCAGGACACTCCTTGTATTCCATTAATCTTGCAGTTCCTAGCTGATGAAAACAGCACTGAGCTGGAACAAACAATGCGTCAAAAATGATTATGTAATGTGAGATGAAGAAATATTTCTCAATCTAGTGCCAGGAAAGCTGGAGGCAAATCTGGAAGTCATGTGCTTTCTGGTGGGATTTTTTTTGTATTTTTGTTTTTGTATTCTTGTACAAAGGGGAGCCCTTTTTCGGAAGTCAAGTTGCAGAAGGAGGAAACAGCCAATAGAGAAGATCTTTTCTGTGTTTGTGAATTCCGGTTTAACCACAATGAGTACATTTTTCCTCTTTTTTTTTTTTTTTTTGTTCCACTTGTAGTGAAAGTTAAATTGGTAGAAAAAGATCAATGGCTGTGCTGTTGAGCTGACCTCTGGAGACTATCCAAAAACAAACCAGGGTCATTATATGGCAACTGCACTACTATGTCATATCTGCAAGAAGTATATTTTCAACTGAAGGCACTCCTATATTTGAACTCTATTCCCTTTTATGCCATTTGTAGACTTTTCCTCTAAAGTTTTGCTTATCATGCCATTGTATTCTACCAGGGAAAGATTAAGCAATGCATCTTGAGAAATCAACAGAAGGGTGGCTGAAAAAAATTAAAGCATACTGAGTCAGGCAAAATAAACCCTAAAACAAGGCATACATGATACAAAGGTAAGCAGAGGGTTGTGAAAAGATCTAAATGTTAATCACTTGTTGATATCAACATTGCACAGGTGTCAATCAATCTATTAAGGTAGCAACACCAAATTTTTGGCCCGAATGAATATTGCACCTCAAAACTAAACTTAGTCAAATCTCTAAGAACTAATACGCATGAGGAAATGGATCAACAGAACTACAGTTGTATAAATATATCACGATAGCTGTGCTAATATAACTCCATATGTGGATGGTGTTTTCCAAAATAAAAGTGATTCTTTGCAATTTTTATTTATAATTATATCTGTATATGTCTTAGCATCAATTTCTCCATGTAGACAAGTGCTAAACATTACCTGTTGACACAAGGAAATTCAGTATACTGGATTGCTGAACATCAAAGAACAGTAGAGAGAAAAAGCAATGAAAAAATTGTTAATAAATTATGAACAAAATAGAATGTCATGTTAGATGACAAAGAAATGTTCATTTAGAATAATTTTTAGAAATGTTGCTAAAAGCACTTCAAGATAGAAATCAAGGGCCAGATTTTACCACACACAATCAGGTTGGGATAGTATTTTAGGCCTAACTTCAAACCTTGCAAGTTGGTTAACCATCTTATTGAAACAGTTGTAATATTCGTATATGGCTCTGGCTAAGCATGTATAAATTCAAAGGATTTGGATCCTTGTTCAGTGGCTCAGTCAGGTCATATATGAAACAAATCTATCAATATCTACTGCTCAGATGGTAACTATAGAACAGGGGTGGCAAGCAGCACAAAAGGTCAACATGATTTTGAACTGCATCAGTAGAAACATTAGGTGCAAGACATGGGCGGTACTAGTGCCTCTTTACTTAGCACTGATTAGACTTCACTTAGAGTACTATGTACAGTTTTGGGCTTCACATTTTTTAAAAAGGATATGAGGAGGTTAGAATGGGTCCAGAGGAAGGTGACAAAAATGATAAAGGGCTTAGAGGGCAAGCCATGTGAGGAGAAATTGAAGAAAATAGGCCTGTTCAGCTCATGTGCCTAAGATAGGACATGATAGCAGATATCTTTAGATATCTGAAGGGTTGCCATAAAGATGAGGGAGAACACCTTTTATCTCTAGCTGCAGAAGTTAGGATGTGGAAAAGTTTGCAGCACATAAGTGTAGATGGGATATCCGGAAAAACTTCTTCGCTGTTAGAATGGGGAGACAGTGGTATAGCCTGTCTACAGAAGTTGTGGAATCTCCATCACTGGAGGCATTCAACAAGAGGTTGAATAAACACTGGTCAGGAAAGATCTAGAAATAACTATGCTTATGCTATGCTATGGGTAGGGACCTAATTAATTTGTGATTTTGCAGATTTCACAGAATCCACAAAATCTGGCATTGCCCATGAAATCCAAGCAATGCCTATGAAATCTGCAGGGGGGAAAAAAAAACTTATGCAAAAGAAAATGCTGAATGGAGAAGGGGCCTGCCCACTTGAAGGGCTGCAGGCAAGATGACTGCTGCCCCCACCTCTCACCCTGTCATGTGACACCACCCCGTCCACTAATCAACTGTGAGACATAGGGCTGCATGACGGACAGCACTTGCATCTAATCATGTGGGGGGTGGGTACACATGACAGGACAACCATCAGAGGCAAGGGGTGCAAGGGGTGAGGCCACAGAGCCCCCTCAGCCAATCAGAAGTGTGTGCATGGAGGTGCCATCCTCTGCGCATGAAATGGCTACCCAGGCCCATATTCTGACCATGAAAACAGAGGGCACCCCCCCCATGAATTAGGTAGGTCACTAGCTATGGGTATTTCCCTTGCTTCTTGGCTTTCTGACTATGCACAAGCCCAGAAAGGTGTCCCCCCCTCCCCCCCCCGCCATTGACACTTATCAGAAGCATTTTTTCACCTTCCTCAAAAGCACTGAGGATTGGCCACAGCCACAGCTGGGAATTTTGACTGGGATGTGCCAGTGTTCCTGCTGGGATTAAACCTGGAGGTTCCTACCTAAGCATCTTGCCCCTCTACTTAAGGTCAAACCCAATGCCACCTTTCAGGTCAAGAAGGAATTTTACCCCATGGTCAGATTGTTACAGACTGTGCAGAGTTTTTCCTTCCTCTGTAGTGGGGACCATAGCCCTCTTCCTTGGATCTCTTGAGCATATTTTAGCAACTCTTGTAGCAACATTGGCCACCATTGTTCCCCTGCCTTACATGTGGCAGGTTAAGGCATTATGCTTTCGGGTTGGGTGGCAGGACTGATGTGTAGTTTAAGTAATAGGTTAGACAAGGATGGCTTGGTTTCTTTTACCATGGAATACGGTTTCATTTTATCTACTGTTTCTATCACCATATATTATGTTCATTTTAATTTTGTTTACAATTTAAAATTGCTTTTATCAATAACCATATGTTAAATATACTCTATTGTCAATTTTATTGTACTGTTTTAGCAAAAGCTCTAAATAAATAACTGCTACATAAGTACTGCATTAAAAAAGGCTAAATTGCAAGTTAAACCAGGAAACAACAAAGATAAACAGGCTGGTGCAAACTGTCCCTTTTGTGACTATATCATAATAGTCTTGAACAATATGTTCACATTCTATTTTTTCCTCTGAGCTTCTGTCTCCTTTGGATGGTGCAAGAAGAATAAGGGAAGTGATCACTATTTTACTCTAATTATTCATGAATAATCTCCTTGCCCATTCACTTCAGCCTATCCAGGCTCTGCATCCGTGCCTCATTCACTGTCCTATGTATGTTCTGCAAGTGGCAAGAAGCACAATAGTAAAATACAACTAGAGAGGTAAGAAATAATTTAGAAGAAAATAATCCACGTTGGTATCTGTAGTATTTTGCTCATGAATGATGACATTTAGTGGTGATATTTCAACCTAAAATAAAAAGAAGTATGACAGCAATATAAGTCCTGGCTGATACATACAGGCTAGTGAGGTGTGCAAGACAACTGCCTAATTTCAGGTGAATGCAGTCTTGAAGATTAGAAAGTAAGTTACATGTTTTTATGACAGGTCAGAGATCGGGCTGTGTTCATTAACATGTGTCTGAAAGGGTAGTTAAATTGAGTTGGTCTTCTGCTTTCTGCCTAGAATTAACAGCAGCTACTTCAAGTGAGAGAATGGATTTGACACATGCTAACTTCTAACACAGTCTGTATGGCTGAGATTCTTAATCTGATTATACTTTCTGTGTAAAAGGCAGGTCAGGGATTATGCCTTTTGCTTGTGTCAGGGTTGACTTTAGTTTTACTAATAGGTTAGGTGAGGAGTGCTCAACCACCAATCTGTGGGCTAGATCTGGATAGGAGTATTGCATCATCTGGCTTCCAGAGCTCCCTGTGGGTCTGGAAATTTGGTGGTGGGAGAGCAGTGGCACTGCTCCCCCTGGGTCCTGTGCACTGGACCCAGTATCTGATCCCAGCATGCAGGACAGGCAGGAGCAGGGCTGGGCCCCAGGGCCCAATCTTGATGTGTTGGGAGAGAGTGGTGCCAGCTCTCTAGTACCCAGTCCCAGTGCAAGAGGGATGGGATGGGTAGCCCCAGCCCCTCAGTACCCAATCCCAGTACACAGGGGGTGGGATTGGGTGGTGCGAGAGCCCTAGGAATCACTGCCAGCTCGTGGATGGAAGACATGGGGGGTAAAAGGGAGTGGTGCTGGACCTCAGGACCAGGCTTGGTGTGTAGGGCAGAGAGTGTGGTGATGCATGGCCCTTTGGCCCAATCTAGCCTCCAGATGCCCTGATGCAGCCTGTAGATGAGTTCCAGGCCACTCACCTAGCCCATGAGGCCACAAGGTTTAGCACCACTGGGTTGGACAGTGGAATTATATAGGATGTTTTGCATAGGGTCAATCCTGCCTATGGCAGGGGGGTGAATTTGATGACCTCTGGAAGTCCCTTCCAAGCCCAACTTCTCTATGATATTATGAACTTACAGCACATAATACCTCTAGTGGCACAGGCAGCCTATGCATGGCATGCAGCATACTGGGGAGAAGGCCAGCTGCATGTGGTAGATGAGGCAGGGGAAGAGTATTGGGAAGGCACAGGGCTTAATTTGTAGTACACCTGCCAAAAAGATTGGTCCCCACTGCTGTAGCAGATGCTTTAAGAGATAAGTGTTCACATTCAGAAATCCATCCCAAATGTGCCCTTTAGCATAGTTTCATAAGCCAAGTAGGTCAATGAGATTACTTATTTTGAAGATTTATTTTTCTATGCTGTGGAAATTTAAAAAAAAAGTCTGATTATCAGTGTCTCTGGCAGTAACTAACACAAGTACATGAGTTAACCATGTAAATGGAAGACAAAAAGATGCTGAAACACAAGATGGAGGGTCCTCATCGCCGTTTGGTTTGAACATATTTCTTGTGGGTATTACAGGCTTTGGTCTCTTAGTAAGACCATTTTCCTATCTCTGTAACAAGAGGATGCAGCAAAGTGAAAAACAGGAAGAACCTCATGGATTTTTGTGAAGTAACTTTTCTTCCAGATAAGGAAACAGGAAGCTGAAAATAAAATACTTATTTTATTTGTTAAAAGAAACTATAAAAATAATGGTCTAATTTGATACATACCCTGTTCTAGCTAAGGATGAGCATCTAGATTTTCATAAAAAGTCCCATGTACTTTCCCCTGCGTGCTGTTTCTTCCTTCTTTGTTAATTTTATTTTATTTATTTATCATTAGTAATAAAGCTCACTTTAGGCAAACATTTTAAGTCATTTACAGTACCAGACTGCAAATATTCTCTACAATAGGCCTCTTATTACTATGTATCTCTGAAAAACGTGAGAGATGACTAAAGCACTTTACTTATGTCCCTCAATTTTTAATCAAACTCTTTACACTTAACTTCTTTCTCCCATATTATCCAAATGTAAAAAGAAGTCTTTTTGACTTCACAGAAAAATAAAATAAGCATTAAAAAGAATATGTTAAACATCCTGTATGGGAGCAGAAGGACATTCAATTTTATTTATTCATAAATTAACTGAATTTAACACCCCCCCATAATCTTGACCTACTCATAATCTGATGGCCAAAGTCACATACACAGTCAAAAAATAAACAAAGAAAGTGGGTCATATTTTTGTTCTAGTTAAACAATTGTAAATTGAGCGTACCTCTATTGAATTTAGTAGATTTAACTCAGAACCTATGCCCCAGATTAGTCAATAAAATTTAAATTGTTATTAAATTAAATATAACAAAGGGGCCACACATATTAGCAAATAAAACCTATACCAAATATTTAACTAAAATGTCTATTTTACCTGTACTAGATAATATTCACTATCATAAATTGAGGAGTTCCATTTAAATAAGACGTGCTCTCACCTGATTAACAGAAACAGTCTTTCTTATGCAGGGAAATGTCATTTTTTATCAGACTTTCAAGGGATAAGGTCTTACTAGCAGTGAACTGCCTCTTCAGGAAAAAAAAAAAAGAATGAAGAAGCAAGTCTAAATATATAGTCTAAATCCTTGATATGTATTTGTTTTTCATCTGTACCACTTCTAGAATAGAATGAGGACTCTGATCAGTAATGAGCATTGAGAAATATCACAGTGGTACACTGAAAAGCTGACCACAATAAAATACTAAGTACAGGATTTCTTATGATGGCATGTTTGTGTGTTGGCATTACAAGTGCTCTTATGTGGGGAGTTTGTAAAGGAAGGCAGTATCAAAGTGTTTAGAAACATTTTTAAAGGGGGTTCTTGGTGAGTGGGGTGGAAATTGATGTAGGTTTTTTTTTTTTTTTTTGCTCCCAGGCCTATAATCACCCATAACATCCTAGGTAAATATTAAGATGCATTGGCTCCATAGCTTGAGGAATAACTGCTTAAATGCACCATTAATCAAGATCATTCCCATGATTTATTTATTGCTTTACACTGTCACCTGAGATCAAGACTTCATTCAATGAGAAATTTTATACATGGACAGAAATAGACACTGCCGTGGAGAGCTTACATTCTAAATACACAAGAGACAAAGGATGGCAGAAACCTTTAATTTACAGTTAGTAAACTATATCCCAGAGATATTAAATAATTCCAGGAACTCTGATCAGCAGGAACTCTGCACCAGCACCAGAAACTAAAACCAGTCTCCTTAGGTCTAGTACAGTGTCTTAAATAAAATAGCCTCGCAGTATGTTCTTCTTTTCCAGGAACATCAATATCTTTACAAAGGAAAACTATTTACTGCATGGTAACACTGGGTGCATCTACATGTGCTATTAATGTCTATCCAGTCAGATGGGTCGCCAATTGGCTGGAGGGCCGCACCCAGAGATTGGTGGTGGATGGGTTATTTTTGACCTGGAGGGATGTGGGCAGTGGGGTCCCCCAGGGCTCAGTCCTCGGGGCCGCACTGTTCAACATCTTCATCAGTGACTTGGACAAAGGGGTTAAAAAGCACCTTGTTCAAATTTGTGGATGACACTAAGATGTGGGGAGAAGTGGGCACGCTAGAAGGGAGGGATAGACTGCAATTGGATCTGGACAGATTACAGGAGTGGGCGAATGAGAATAAGATGGGATTCAATACTGACAAGTGCAGGGTATTGCACTTAGGGAAAAAGGACCAGCAGCACACCTACAGGCTGGGGAACTCCCCTCTCATCAGCACAGAGGCGGAAAAGGATCTTGGAGTCATTATTGACTCAAAGGTGAACATGGGCTACCAATGTGGGGACACAATCAGGAAGGCTAATCGCACCTTGTCATGCATTCACAGGTGCATCACAAGTAGGTCCAAGGAGTGATCCTCCCCCTCTATGCGGCACTGGTCAGACCACAGTTGGAGTACTGCATCCAGTTCTGGGTGCTGCTTCAGGAGGGATGTGGACAACATCGAGAGTTCCAGAGGAGGGCCACTTGTATGATCAGGGGGCAGCAGGGCAGGCCCTACGAGGACAGGCTACAAGACCTGAATTTGTTCAGCCTCCACAAGAGAAGGCTGAGAGGGGATCTGGTGGCTGTCTATAAACTGGCCAAGGGAGACCAGCAGGCAATGGGAAAGTCCCTGTTCCCCCAAGCGCTACTGGGAGTAACAAGGAATAACAGCCATGAGTTGACTGAGAGTAGATTCAGGCTAGACATCAGGAGGCACTACTTCACAGTCAGGGCAGCTAGGATCCGGAACCAACTTACAAGGGAAGTGGTGATCACTCCCAGCCTGGGGGTCTTCAAAAGGAGGCTAGATAGGCACCTTGCCAGGCTCGTTTGACCCCAGCATTCTTTCCTACCCATGGCAGGGAGTTGGACTTAATGATCTGCTCAGGTCCCTTCCAACCCTACCAACTATGAAACTATAATGTGCAGCAATAAACTCTGGAGAAGTTTGAGCCAGAGGCAACTGCTCCTGGGTGCATCTACATGTGTGCTCAGGACCTCAGCAATTTGAGCCAGGGCAGAGCATCCCTGGGCTGGCAGGGGACACCGCGAATCAGCCAACTCTTGGTGCCAGCATTGGGTGGCAGAGGAGCTCACCTGCTTCAGGCCCTAAATATGGAATTTCTCCCTAAAATTCTTTGTTCAGGGATGAGAAGATGAAAATTATTCTAATCAAAGCCAGTAAGTACCATTTCTAGGCTTAAATATATCAAGGTTTCAAATTCTAACTTCTTGCATTGCTGTAATTTCTAGCTTTCTAGTACTGGTCTATATCTCAGGAAGATATATTATGCTTAATCTAAAAAGAATAGAAACAGGTTGAAATATTGGCACCAAAGGTCTTTCCTTCACTACAGCAGCACCAGGCCTGAGAGGAGACACTGGAAATGAGCCCACAGCAGCACCACTGGTAAGCCTCGAGATTTCCTGCATCAGTTAGCATAGGTTGGTAGAGTATAGCTGATCAGTATTTCACCCCATCCTCCATGCCTAAAGGAACCAGCATGCCAGGAGAGGAATCCTTTAAGCTAGGCATCAGGAAATGCCAAGGAAAAGAGTGGGGCCCAAATCTTACCCACAAGAATATTTAGATGACCAGCTCTAGGTTGGAGAGAGATACTTCTCTCAACTCAGGATTCACAGCTATGAACTGTCCCTTGGAACTAGCTTTTTTTTGTGTGAGGCAGAGGTAGTTGTATCCTTTGCTTATGTACAGTAAAGTTATAACCATAGCAGTAACCTGAGATGTGTGAGCCTGGGGTTTAAATTTATTCTTCCCTTCCTTTTTGAAGAAAGAATTGGAAAAGAGGCCTCATACCTCCTAACAAACAGTGTACAGTGGAGTGTGACGAAGGGAGCCTACTTGTGGCTGGTCACCAGACTGGCCACCCCTCCGTCTAGGGCAGTCTTCCCTGTCTCATCTGCTACAACTTGTTGGGATATACTAGATGTAATAAGCAGGAGGCTGCCCATTCAATACCTGATGCCAAGGGGTTTACACATGGCTCTGACCTCCCCTTACCATATGCTATGCCTCACTGATGGCATCCAAAATGGGAATAGTTCCAGCTAGAAGTACAGCCAAACTCTATCCCTTGCTGGGCCTATCACAATCTACACATGCACACCACCCCCTCTCATGGGGCCTCACTCACTCCACCCCTCACTGGGCCACTCTCAACCTGCCCTGCTTCTTTGAGTGGCCTTCCCTTGACCATCAGGCTTGCCTGCTTACACTCCAGGTGATTCTCCCTGCAGCCCTTTGGGTGTCTCTTGCAGCCTACTCTATGGGTAATTGTCCTTATGCCTAACCCTAGACTGACTTTAGCCACTAGCCCCTCTCTGGGCATTTGGCTGTTACTCATGCTCTCTGCCCCCTCACTGGGGCTTGAGGTCTTATACTCCAGGGACTCAGGTGCCTCTCTTTAGGTGTGCCTGGCCCCACTGTCTGTTCTCTAACCACTGGGTAGTAGGGCTGGGGTTATAAGGCACCCCTACCTTCTTTCACTGGCAAGGCAACTGGCTTGGCATTCCTGGGAAGCAATCCCACCACAGGTAGCCCCACCAAGTCATCCTTACCCAGCAGGGTGCAGTTTCAAGTTATACCCAGGACTAGGAGCCTCCTGCCATCCTCATAGCTCCTGCCCTTGCCTCCAAGATGTTCCTCAGAAGCCACTCAGCCAGGTGCTATCTTGCTGGTTGCCAGCAGCAAACTGGTAGGTCAGCCTGGAGGGCCTGAGCTAAAATGAGTCTGCTCAGCCCTCTCCTCCATTCACATGGCCCTCACAAGGTCATGTGACCAACTCAGCAGGGCTAGCCTGCACCTGCCAGCTGCCTTGCTGCCACTCAAAGCCCTTAAGTGACAGGCACCAAAGTGCTCTGTCACTTGGGGGTATGCCAAAAAGTGTGCTGGTGGGAGGCTGGTAGGTTAGTACGCCTGGTTCCAGTCTCAGGTTCCAGTACTTCCATGAGTGAATATGTAAGTATTTTACACAAAATGTAACAGCTTCACATGGAAACTGAGACACCTGAGAATAGTCTATAGCTCAGCAGTTGTGCAACATTAGAGAGGAGCTTCAGTCTATTAAGTGCACACATAAAATCCAGAGATAGCTTAGGCAACAAAATATGTTCTCTCAAAGGTGATTCAGACAAATTGATTTAGGTAACTAGGGCTATGTAACAGGGTGGTCTGTCCCCTTAAGAAAGGGTAGCCAGCCCTGTTAAGGACATTCAGCTGTAGGTGTCTTCTGCTAGAGGTGGATGAATAATGTCCCCAGGACAGACTTCTTATGCCCTTCTCCATGAGGCAGCAGCAGGAGGAGAAGCAAGCAGCAGGCATGGCCAACATGTGTTATGGAATGCAAGGTGTTCTGGGAATTGTAGTTCTATAGAGTGGCAGAGTTCACTGTTGCTGGGGGGAATTTTACCCCATTTTTCTCCACCAAAGCTCATATCAGGAGGGCAAAATATTTCCTGATTTCAGCAGCAAAAATGGGATCAATTCCCCACCCCTAGCAGCAGTGAGATCCACTACTACTCTACGGAACTATGATTCGCAGAACACCTTGCGTTCTTTGACATATGTTGCCCATGTCACTGCAATGCACAGCTGAGAAGTGCAAGCAGATGGAAAGGGAGAGTGAGGCACTCTGCCCACCATCTGGTGCCTATCCCCTTAGGCAATGCACTACTAAGGGGACAGGCACATTACACTACTGCTTTCAGCTAATGAGAGAGAGCTAGAGGAGGCAAACTGAGGGAAAAGTTGCAAAGAGAAAGGAAGCAGATTGTGAGCTGAAGAGCTTTCTGCATAGAAGGACCAGCCTGCTCTGCTGGGGCCAGAGCCAAAGGACTCCCCTCCTAGTGCCTCTGACAGAGGTGAAGGGTTCAGGTTTATTTGTTTATTTGTTGGCCTGTTTAGTATTTAAAGGTTGTTTCATTTGGGAAGGATAACTAAGCAGCAATTCAGAAAGCAAAACCTACCTAGCAGGCTAGGCAGTCCACCTACATGGCTCTGTGCAGTCAATGGGGAATTAGTGAAGTGCCCTTGAAAGGTGACCTACCAAAGCTCATGTACTGAGCAGAGAGCCACCTAAAACTAGCCAATAGGGCTAGGGGAAGACATTACACATAAACTGGTTTAAGTGATCAGAAGCTGGTTTAAACCTGTAACAGAACAGATGTTCAGTGCACATAAACCAGTTTGAAAATGGCTGAAACTAGTTTGAGGTAAACCT
>NW_017728931.1:111190310-111211445 GCF_001723895.1 Crocodylus porosus | reverse complement strand
TCTTTCCTGCCAAGGCAGGGGGTCGGACTAGATGATCTACCTAGGTCCCTTCCGACTCTAGCTACTATGAAACTATGAAACTATGCTTTGCAGTCCTGGGGATGGCTGTCTGCTCCACAGCAGGACCTCCTTGGCTGGAGCTTCAGCAGAAACTGCAGGCACAGTAGCATCTGCCTGACTTCCTACTGCCCCCTTCTCCCCACAACTCCCTACTCAAGCAGGAACACACAGAGCATGGAACTTAGCCAGTATGTGGTACGCTAGCTAATTCTGAGAGATGCCTGTGTAAAGCAGATAGGACAAAGGCAGACAGGACAGTGTCTGCTTAGGGCTTTTTGGAGTTAATCAACAGGTCAGTTGGTAGTGTCCCTCTGTTCCTTCCTTGGAAAAAGTTGTTTAAGAAGAGCTTGAATTAATGAGAGAGGCTTCTGTTTTCTTGATTGGGTGCTAAATGCTCTGTTATCAACTTTCTGCTGGCTCCCCTCATGGCCATGAGCAGCAAGGGGGGGGAACCCCTCCCTAAACTGAGCATCCTGGTGGAGATTGGCCACAATCCCCTCAGCTCAGCACTGTGAAAGGGAAAGGAGGGCTGCTTTAGCACCCCATAGCTTCTAGCCTGAGCCACTGCAGGCATGTGGCTTCATTTTTCAGTCCAGAGGGAATGCCTATGTAGTTACAAACCAGTTTAGCCTAACCAAATGGCACAGCTCCAACTGGATACCACCTTCCCCCCCCCCCAACACACATATAACTATTCTGTAGCCTGATGGATAAGGATTTGCTTGGGAGGTGAGAGATATGGGTTTGTAATCCCCTCAGGTAAAGGAAGTCTTATGACCCAGACTTCATATTTCATAGGTGAGCGCCCTACCCACTGAGTTCTTATGCCTTAATGGGTGGTGGCAATGCCAGCAGTCAGATTTTTGAGCAAAAGTACTTTGGGCTGTTGTATTTGGGGCTGCTATGCTGACTCAGTACAGCTGGCATTCATTATCTGTGCTCTGAGCAGGCCTACTGGATAGCTGCATATTTTAGGTGCCACTTGTGAGTAATGTCCCAGCAAAAGGCAGGAACAAAAATTATTAGTTAAGGTTGTGTATAGAAATATCTATTTTTTCACATCTCTGAAGACTTTTGGGTGAAGATAATACTCCATACTGAAATAAGATTATTCTCCATATTGCAGTGAAAGTGACCCTATGCAGTTACCTTGAATTTATTTTGAACTGGAAGAGTACTGGCCTTAAATGATTCCTGTTATAAGCTCAAATACTGAGAGTAAAAAAGCCTGTGCTTTCCCTGAGTGCCACTTAAGTACTCTTCCTCTGCCCCACCTGCTGCAAGCTGCTGCCTCCCTCCCCAGTATGCTGCATGCCACACAGATGCTGCCTGTGCCACTAATGGCATGTGTGTTGCAGGTTCATAGAATCATAGAGAAATAGGGCTGGAAGGGACCTCCAGAGGTCATCTAATCCAGTCCCCTGCCAGAGGCAATATCAACTCTATAAAAACCATCCTATACAAATCCAGTGTCCAACCCATTTGGTTGGACTTAACCAAAGGTGCTTAACCTTTTGGCTCCACAGGCCAGATGAGTTTCCCAGATTCCATCTACAGGCTACATCTAGCCATCTGGAGTGTACTTTGGGCTATGGTTCCCAGCACCAACCCCCTCCCTTTCCTACACATAAAGGTTGTTCCCTGGGAGTCTAGCACCACCCCCTCTCACTCTCAAGCTGGCATTGGGTCCCAAGGGTCTGGCACTACCCAATCCTACTCCCTATGTACTAGGGTAGGGGCCTGAGGGGCAGAGACTATCCTGTCCCAGCTCCCTTACCCTGGGGTTTGGGCCTTGGGGCCATGCACCACCCCTACCCAGCCCTGTGTGCTGGGATCAGGCACTGGGTACCGTGCATAAGGCCCAGGGTACCCTGTGGGTCTGGAAATTTGGTGGTGGGACAGCACTGACACTGCTCCCCTGCTGCCAAATCTCTGGGCCCATGACAGATGACAAAACATTCCTGGCCAGATCTAGCTCACAGATTGGCAGTTAAGTACTCCTTGTCTAACCTATTAGTAAAACTACACAGTCAACCCTGACACAAGCACAAGACATAATCCCCGACCTGCCTTTTACACAGAAAGTATAATCGGATTAAAAAACTCAAGGTGAGATTACACGTTAAAATTAACCCATACTAACTCTAAGGCATATTGGACTGTGTTAAAGTTGAAGTAGCTGCTGTTAATTCTAGGCAGAAAGCAGAAGACTGACTCAATTTAACTACCCTTTCAGAGACATGTTATTGAATGCAGCCTGATCTCTGACCTGCCATAAATCTAACATGCAACTTACTTTCTAATCTTCAAGATTTCATTTACCTGGAATTAGGCAGTAGTATTGTGTGCCTGACTAGCCTGTATGTATCAGCCAGGAGTTATATTGCTGTCATACTTCTTTTTATTTTAGGTTGAAATACCACCACTAAATATCATCATTCCACAAGCAAAATACTACTGCTACCAACATGGATTATTTTCTTCTAAATTACTTCTTGCCTCTCTAGCTGTATTTTACTACTGTGCTTCTTGCCACTTGCAGAACATATGCAGGACAGTGAACGAGGCACGGATGCAGAGCTTAGGTAGGCTGAAATGAATGGGCAAGGAGATTATTCAAGAATAATTAGAGTGAAATATTGATCACTTCCCTTATTCTTTTTGCACCATCCAAATGTAACACTGAAGGAGACAGAAGCTCAGAGGAAAAAAATAGGATGTGAACATATTATTAAAGATTATTATGATGTAGTCACAAAAGGGACAGCTTGCACCAGCCTGTTTATCTTTGTTGTTTCCTAGTTTAACTTCAGATTAGGCTTTTTTAATGCAGTACTAATGTAGTAGTACTTTATCTAGAGCTTCTGCTAAAACAATACAGCAAAATTGACAATAGATTATATATAACATATGGTTAATGGTAAAAGCATACAATAGGATTATGCAATTTACTAATTGTAAACTGTAAACAAAATTAAAATAAACATAATATATGGTGATACAAGTAATAGATAAAATGAAACAATATTTCATGGTAAAAGAATAGAAACAGGGAATTTTTATTTGAGTTTGACCCTTATTCTTTGTGTAAGTATTTGCAAATATACCCAAGGGGTGAATCCAGACATGCTGGGACATTTCGTTCACCAGGGAGAAGTAGCAGTGGCTCACCTTGAGCTGCTGCTGCTTCTTCCTGGGGAATGCCCGGGCCATGTGCACTTTGGTGCATGGCAAGTTGCCCCAGGTGGCATAGAGGAGGCTGGGGCAGCACTGTGCTGGCCCCAGTAGCTTTGGGGGGGCCTCCCTGAGCTGCAGCCATGGTGATCCTGCTGGGTAGAGTCTGGCCGTCAGCCACAGTGCAGCTCTGAGCAGCCTAGCTCCATTTTTATATAGTGCATGCTGCCCAAGCATGCGCTGCTTCAGGGTTTTTTTCCAAAGTCCCTTTTGACCCTTGGATACCCATGTATTTTTTTGACCCCTGCACACTCGGGCAGCACACCCTTACAGCGTGGAGAACTCCAGACTGTGTGGTATGTGACACTGCAAACATGTTTTTGCAGCACCACATACTGCACTACCACGCTCCTCTGGATGCACTCAGGGAGTTTAGAACAAGAGGTAACAAAGGAGCTAAATTATAATTCAGTGTTTAAAATTTTCATAAAAGAGATACATTTTATTTCTTCAAAGAATGACCAATACCACAAATAGAGGTTTAAATCATCCATCTCATCCTTCCCACAAGAACATACACCGGTTGTATGTGGGGTCTGATACTACCTGCCCATACCACTGCACATCTCATTTAAGTGAATTGCAGACTAGTAATGGCTTCTCATTTTGGAGGGTTTTATACTTCAGATAGGCAGGTTTCTAAGCCAAAAGAGTGTTTTATTAATCTTAAAAAAGGAGTTTAATAAGGCCCCTGCCACGCACTACACTTAAGATGTGAGTAACTTGTTAATCATGTCTTTAGCTGTAACCTAGCCACACGTTAAAGCAGTTAATGGAATCATAAAACAAGGAATAAGCCACAAACTAATTCCACAAAAAAATGTTTAATAACTTTGTGGCTGGTTCCTGTCATGCCATTAATTGAACGTATGGCTAAATGCATCTCCATGGCTGGAAGCCCCATCAGCTGTGGACTCCCAGCCTCAGGGGCACATGGTGTCCCCCTGAAATTTGGAGCCAAGATCATTTGATGGGACTCCCAGGCATGGGAATACAGGGTGAGCTCCCACTGAGGCTCTGTGTTGTGAGTGCCATTGTGGCACATGTTGAACGGCAGGAAGCATGATTGTGTGGCTCACTCATCAGATCCCACCCTACCTTTACCTGCATATTTGGCAGGGGCCTAATATTTCACTGCATGCATACCTGTCTGCAAGCTGTAATCTTTGGAGTTGCTTGCAGACATTGAAAAAACAACAATGTGCTTTACCAGAAGAATCAGCACGTTACTTCAACCCTGCTCTGCAGAGTCTGTAAAAATTAGGAGCTTCAGTAGGGTTTTTTGAGTTTTTAGTTAAAGCTGATTCAATCAGCTATTAGATAAAAGTTCCAAAAAGCTCAGCTAAAGTGCCTGATCTTTACAGAACCTGCAGAGTCTGAGTCAGATTGAAGAAATGCACTGCCTCTTCTGAGCATGTGCAGGGTTTGGCAAGGGAACACACTGAGTTTAAATTAAAGCTCTGCTTTTGGGGTTTTTTTTTAATGTCTGCAAGCAGCCTAAATTTATGTCTTGTTTTAAATATAGGGTGAGACATTATTTTTATATAGACTCCAAGGTGATACATAGCCCCTTGCGTCTTCAGAACACTTTACAAACACTGTCTTGCAATTTAATAAGAAAATAGAAACAACCAAAACTGCTTTTAAAACATGTATTGGAAAAGGGAAATCTATGGCAACTGGCAGTCAGGGCAGCTGTAAATTGGGAATAACAGCATATATGAAACAGGTGAAGAGCATGCATGGAAATAATTGCTTACTTGTTTACAGGCCATTACAGTCTGAACCCAAACATTTAAACCACACTCTGATGTATGTAGTTATGGAGGTGTGCTAATCCTCAGGGCCAGCAGTACTTCGAGAGGTTTGAATTTAATTTATGTGATTAAAAGAAAGTTAATATCTACTGTAAGAATGCATGAGTTTTCTTAGGCTATTTTTTTGTTCCCTGATTATTTACAAATGTCTATATTATTGTGCATAGCTGTTGGAGCTGCATTCCACAAAGTATGATACTTGTGTTTGGAAAGTAAGTTTCATATGGTCAGATCTAGGTGCTAATATGAAAGATTCCCTGAAAAAGCTAGGAAACATAACAGAGTTTGACAGTGTCAGATGAAATGAAATGTGAACACACACATAATTAAGAAACATAAAAAGTAGGATAGATTTCACTAGGCTGAATTTGGCCCCCTCATGCTCCTTAACATCTGTGATTAGCCATACAAGATATGTGTTTTTTTTTATAGCTTTCTGCTGCCTTAAGGGATGTAGGACACTGGTGCCTTAAGGGATGTAGGACACTGGTGCTCAAAGTCCAGACCATAGGCCAGACCAGGTGGCAGAATCAGGTTATCTGGCCAATGGGGGTCTGCATTTGGCAGCAAGGAGCAGGGGCAGTGTTAAGTGCCACAGTTCTGGGAGTCCTCTGACAATGCTGCCGTGACTGCTCTACTGCTGAATTTTTTGACCTATGGGGAGCCCCACAGGCTGGATTATATGGCCATGCATGCTGGATCATGATGGATCTGGAAGCCAGGGTGTGGGTAGATGTAGTGTATGGGGTCAGACCCAGTGCATGGCCCTGGACACACACGGGATCCCATGTGGTCCCAGACTTGGTGCACAAAGTCATTCTGCACTGCCCCCAGACCAGCTGCACCCCACTCATCTGACCCACACGCCAAAAAGTTTTAAGTACCATTGACAATTTGACAGTGCAAAATTCACCTCCGTGAGCTATGTAAGGAGCTATGTAAAAGCCTATGTACCACTTAGTCAGAATTTAAAGAGCATAACAAGATGAAGAAGTGAAAAACAAATATAAAGAGAACAGCATGTGATCAAGTGTTGAGTGTTTTGGTTGGTAGGAGGATGGGGCCTTGGGCAGTGTTGATGGCCTAGACAGAAGTGGGTTAATGGTATAAACTCTTCTCTGTATCCCTTCTCCAGTATATCAGGGCTATGAAAAACTCTCAAGCAGGTTTATAAAATGAGTTTGTAGTGGGGAATAGTTTTTCTTTCTAATTAGGTTGAAGGATGACTTGAGAGAGTCCATTTTCAGAGTTACTTGCCATGCGGCCATCCTTTTGGCAAGTGAAGGGCAATCGGATTTGCCAGGTGTCGCAAAGAGCACATGGCATTCAGATATTTGACAGCTCTGTCACACCTCCTCATGTCTCAGATTAAAAGGTCACGTACTCTCCTCCCAAAGAACGCTATTTGGCTCCAGGAACGTGCACTGGGTTGGAACCAAGCAATCGTGGGCTCCAGTCTCAGTGGCAGCTGTTAATAATTCTGTGTAGTTCACAACCTTTCTTACCAGCTAAGGCCTTATTTCCATGTGCCAGCAGGGAGGCAGCTAGCAGGGGATTTACAGAAACAAAGATAAATCACCATTTTTTGTAAAACAAATATAGACAGGCCCAGAAACTACAGACATTCTATTTTCAGGAATGCATGGTCACGTCTTTACCTCAGAGTGGAAGTTTCCTTTAGGACACTTTGTGTGTCCTTTGTGGTGAGATGTATATAATTCATAAAAAGGGTTGCATCCTGGAATGCCTCCACTTTACTCTAAAACCCAAAATGAGCTAGTGAAGAACACAGACTACAATTGAAAGAAAATCATTTGCATCCAAGATGGCTTTGCTGGATCCCTTAACCATCCCAGATATATGTCTATTTTGCCTCTCTGAAAACCTCCAATGACGGAGATTCCAGAACTTCCCAAATAGTTTGCTTTGTTGTCTTTACAGATTGGAAGGTTTTTTGGTTGTTTGGGGGTTTCCCCCCACACCCTAAAATTTATTGTAAATCTATTTTGTTCTAGTTTATATGTAGAGAGTAACTAACTCCAATCACTAAGAAGATAACAACATGAACAGGTTAATTGTTTAACCAGATAGAGCTTTTAAGTAAATGATATATTTTGAATTTCTTTATATGTGCTATTTACTATACTTGCAGTGATGTTTTGAACTATGTACTGTACTTTTACAGCTGTCATAAGACTACTTATTTTGCTTGGTGTCTCATCACATTTGAGCCCAGTGCCATGGGCTGTTTGCACTGAGCTGTTAGGAATCTGTCCTCTTTGGCCTAAATTAGAACAGAAAGTGCTGTTCTTACAGCACCCGTTTGTTTACTGAAAATGAAAAAGGCAAATACAATCAGAAAGTGAATTCTAGTTTCCTGGAGTGAGATGTATTGTGTAATATACACTTTATTCAGAAGCAACGATTCCAATGAAATGCTTTATATTATTTCCTTTAAAAATGCTGAAAATAGGGAACGTGAAAGGAAGTGTTTGTGGGCCTCTGCATTTCAAAGCCTGTGCTGACGCCTATACCTTGGAGATAGAGACACATCACTGGAACCTTATGAAAGAGCTGCAAGAATTTCCTGGGAGATGCGATTCTGTTAACCAATCAGCTAGTAAGTTATTTGCTTATGACAAGAACAAGAGGTGTACTGTGTGAAATTGAGCCCATTACATGGACTTTAAACCAGGTATGGTTTTTCCTCACCACATTGTAAACTGAAGCTCCAGGAGGGATGCTTTAATTAGAGTGGCTCTGAGAGCTGCACTAATTAAACTGGTTGGAGCATCATGTCTATCAGCGTCCCCACAATGAAAAATGATGACTGGGGTGCTTTACCAAATGATAGACAAATGAACTTTAGTTACAGCGCCCCCATTGCCATTTTTCAGTATGGGGATGCTGATACATGTGATGCCAGAGTCTGCTGGAGCACAGTAATTACCACATTTCAGCAGACTTGATAAATTAAATGTGCTTTGACACACTATAATTACAGCTTCTTGGAGCAGCCTCCCTGCACACACATAGGTGCTCTAGATTGAGGTACAGGAGGAGGTTGAAGCTTAAATGCTGCTGACAACTAGTAATACAGTAGGGAGGCAAGAGTTTGAGTTATAACTCATCAGATCTCTTCATTAATACAAGCACCCTGTCTTGGTGATCAAATCACTGCAGGTGCAGACAGAAGTGACAATTTTTGCCTAATCTAGCCCCTGAAAGCATTCTATAGCCGTGATCAAACAGAAGTACATGGCTGCAGAGTGCTTTAAAAGGGCCAGATCCTGTGAAAATCTGAACCTTCATTGCACGAGGGTTCAGCTGAAGATGCTCCAAAATGGAATGGCTTCAATAACTTGTGTCTGCGCTGTGTGGTCACATCTACATGAGATGCTGACTCTGCAGTAGCCTGACACTACTGCACAGTAGTGTTGCATGGTAGAAACCATGACACAACGTTACTACACTTAAGTCTTGGGCTACTGCACAGTCAGCATCACAAAAAAATCCATTTGTCAGCACTGCTGCACAGTAATTTGGGTTATTGCACACTTATGTAGTACTACCTTATGCAAGTACTAAACGAGTGTGCAGTAATGACTGCATAGTCAGTGTCTCACATAGACATGGCCTGTATGTAGCTCAAGTGTTGTTTTGCACCCTCTTTTTACAACACCTTAAGCCTTTGAACAACGGCCCAAGAAAATGGCAAGTTTGTAAGTTGTTTGAATTCATTGCAGGGAAAGAGCTCAGTGGTCCCATTTCACATAAGCTGCCAAGCAACCCTTGTAGGGCAGAGACTCTTTTGCAATAGAGTCTTTTGTTATGCTATCACAAGTCCAGTTTCATTCATGATAATGAAACTATACTAGAGGTGGCTGCTTGTTTTTTTATTGGAGTGTGTGGCAGTGTACCTTTAGGCACTTCAAGGGCAGAAAACAGGCAGCAGCCAGGTGCCTGATGAGGGCAGACATTTTAGGTCTCAGGGATATAAGCTGGGCTGCAGTTTGCTGCAGGAAGAAAGGAGGTAGCATCAGGCTGAGAGCTGCTCCTGGAATTCCAGGAGGTAAGCACAGGGGCTATGGGGGTGGTGGAGGCCCCTGGTCCTGGGTAAGACCTAAAACTGCATCATGCCGGGGAAGGGTGGTCTGGTGGGACTCCTAGTGGCATGGGAGCCCCCAGGAAATGCCAGGACAGTTACCCCTGCTGAAAGGCAAAAGGAGGCACCTTATAACCCCAGCCCCACATCCCTGGTAGTGTTCCAGGACAGTAGGGGGAGCCCAGGCCTGTGAGGAGCCCTGAGGCAGAGTCCAGGCCAGAGGAGGGACCTGGGGCCATGCTCAGGTAGCAGGGTAAAACCTGGAGGTGAAAGCAGTCTCTCTGAGAGAGAGGGCAATGAATAGAGAGACCCTGAGATAGAGGGGTGATGATTACAACAGGTGAGTGAGTAGAGGTCCCATGAGCAGGTGACTGAGGAGGCCCAGTGGGGGCATAGTGGCCCAATGAGGGGCCAGAAATGAAGTAGGCCAGCAGTTGTAGAATTGCTCAGTCAATGCTCAGGTGAGGTAGCAAGAGACACCCCACAGACTGCCTGTGGCTGATCAAGGTGAGGAGAGCTAAGCTAAGCTAAGCTAAGCCTGAAGCCATGTAAGGCCAGGCAGTATGAGTGTGGATCAGGAGAGAGGGCAGTATGAAAGAGGCAGGGTGAGAGCCAGTGGAATGAGTGGGACCCTGGTAAGAGAGGGGTGGTGTGTGAACGGCCCTCCAGGGCAGTAGGGTAGAGCTGCAACTGTGTGCTCAGTTTGCTCTGGCCAAAGGCCAGAGAGGTAATGCACACAGTGTAACATCTGCGAGGCACGGGACCTGAGAAGGGAAGGTCAGAGCAGGTATTAAGGCCCTTGTCAACAGGGTGAGTAATTGGTAGCCTCCTGCCTTAGTAACAACTTTCATATTTTTGCATCAAGGCATGGCAGATGAGTGAAACAGGAGGTTACCCCAGGAGCAGGACAGCCAGCAGAGACCCAATGAGGAGGCCACTCTGTTACAGAGTGTCATATAAACCTGTTCAGAACAGGGTTAGACAGTACAGAAAACACCCATCAGCCACAATGTGCCCTTTTGGCTACCACACAAAACACAAAAGCCTTAAATATACGGTTTAGAATGTAAATACCTTGGAAACCATCTCTTGCAGAAGGCTGACATTGACAAAGAAATCCAAAATTACCTCAAATGTGCAAGTGCAGCCTTTGGATGCCTGAAGCAATGGGTGTTTGAAGATTGCAAATCAGATCTGAAACCAAGCTCCTGATTTATCTAGCAGTTGTGATCCCCACTTTGCTGTATGGAGCTGAGACATGAGCAATGTACAGGAGACATCTAAAGTGGTTGGGGAAGTACCATCAACCCTGCCTCTGAATCCAGTGGAAAGACAAACACACCAATGTTAGTGTCCTCCTGCAAGAAGCTGCTTCGAGTATTGAGGTGATGATCTTCCAACATCAACTTAGTTGGGCCAGCCATGTCATCCGGATGTCTGACTCCAGACTCCCAAAGCAAGTTTTATTCTCCCAGTTCAGCCAAGGTGTATGCTTAAGAGGAAGGCAGAGAAAGTGCTTCTGGGACATCCTTAAGGCCAATTTTAAAAAATGCAATATTGATGTCGAGTCATGGGAGACTCACCCAGGACCACCCCAAATGGAGGAAAAATCTCCTGCAGGCATCCCAGTACTTTGAAACCTTTTGACAACAGGAGATGACAAAGAGAGAGAAGCAGAAGCAGCATGTCATGAACCAAATCAAGAATCCAGCACCACCCACCCCACACAGAAATACACGTCTGAGCTGCAGTAGAGTTTGTTGATCTCAGATAGGCCTCATCAGCCATCTTTCATCTTTGGACACGCAGGTAAGACAATCAGCCTCAACTGTCAGGGATTGCTAAAGAAGAATATAAATAGCATTATATTTTATCAGATACCCTGTCAATAATATTGTATTTCTATCAACATTTTTAAAGCAAATTCTCTTTGTAGGGTCCCTCTCACAGATTGGCATATGCAAGTCATAGGGAATCACACATTTAGCATCTCTATACAGCACATCTGGCTGTGGCTTATAATGATGACAGAGTAATTTTTGTACAATTTTTTTGGATTCAGCTGCCATAATATATCCAAGCTTTTTATTTATCAACCAGCAAGACTGGCTAATATGGTTTGTTTCCCGTGGGGAAAAAGGAAACAGAGGGAAAGACACAAGAAACAAGAAAATTGCAAGGAATGGAAAATAAAAAATGGAAAAGAGCAACAAAATTAGTCATAGATAATAAGGAACAATAGATATCAATTTATTTTTTTATTTATCCATAGGAACTTTCTGCTGGGATATTTTGTGAAGTTTTGGTTTGATTTGTGTTCTACTTTGTTTGGTCCGACACTGTACCCTAATAGCATATAGTATTTGCAAAACTTACGGAAAGTCATAGGAACATAGAACTGAAAAGGGACTCCTGAACCACAGTGCTAAGTCTGCATTTCTAGGCAACAGTGGGAACATCTACGTGAGACATTTACTGCAGTTGCCTAATTAGCTCCACAGTAAATGTCTTACTATCTACACATGCAGCCCTACTAGGCACCAGAAAACTAATAAACTCTGCAGCAGTCTAGTACTTGTAAATACTAGTATCCTGCTGCAGTTTTTTTCATGTGCAGCAATGCACCTTTAGATACTGACCTGGCTAGCCCCTCACTGAAGCACCCTTGTGCCTCACTCAGCCCCTCTGCAGCACATTGAGCTGGGTCGGAAAAGCCCTGGGCTGGCAAGCTGATCCTCCCCACCAGCTCCCTGCCAGCTAAGATGGCTCTGACCCGGCTCAACATGCTGCAGTTCTGGGTGCACATGTAAACACAGTGCCCAGGAGCAATAAACTCTGGCCCAGTATGTGGCAGAGTTTATTGCTGCATATTTATATGTACACATAGATGCGCCCAGTTTGTCCAATAATATCATGTGAAATTTGTTTATGCATTTATTGAACTACAAATGGGTAAAAGCCAGATTCAGTGTAGGTTTGCAGCATGCTGTTTTGGAACACAAATGAATCTTAGGAATGTCAGAAGGACTGCAGGCAATCAGGACTCATAACAGAGATGATATATTTTATTAGACAAACAAGATTTTGGCAAAAAAAATCTTTAATTGCAGGCTTTTGAGCACAAACACCTTTCCTCAGGCACTGGAGAAAAGATTGTAAAAGTTCTCCTGGGTAGAAATGAAAGTTCATATTTGATAGGATTTAACAGAGTCAATAGATGGAAAACTTCTCTGGGCAGTCGGGTCATAGCTGGTATGAAGCCTCTCACCTCCTGTAAGGACCTGTGACTATGCAAATTATCTTGAAACAAAGGCAGGAGCAGGATCTCAGGTTTCAGGTGGTCACAGTTGCTTCCTTCTTGGGAAAATATGAAGATTTCATTTTTAAAAAAAAGAAGAACTGCAGAAACCTCTCAATGACAGAACTGTCCAGAGGCTGACAATTGCATTTAATTCTATTAAGTGACAACCTTCAAGGTTTTAATATTTGTGGAATAAAAACAAAACCCTTAGGAACACTTTCATAAAGTGGAATTGTGTTAAAAAGTCAGTTTTCAGATCTAAAGGGTCCGGTTTACAATATAACTCTCTCTTGCCATTCAGAAGTAACCAGAAAGTTTTCCTTGGACCTCAGAAACCTTCCCATGAAAAATGTTATCAAAATCAAAACATTTCTGTGACACATTCAGCTTTGACAAAACATCATATTTCAACAAAAATACATTTTGTCAGAAATGCCTGCCCAGTTTTAGCCTGTCCTTTCAAAAGGGCTATTTTAAAAGGGATGTAAAGACATCTTAAGAATTGTAAATAAGAGGACACCTATTTACTTGAGAACAGTATAGCCATAAATAATGCTACACTCCAATCTGTCTAGTAACAACTGGTATTTCTGACAAATTACAGTTACTTTTCAAGGACAAAACCTTCTTGTGACTGTTTTGGACACACTTTTCAACCCTTGCTTAGAACTCATCAACCTTTCCACCACTAACCTCAGCTCCAGGGATATCTACCTTTTCTTAGAGACCTGACCTTTCATAGAAGACAAAAGCAACAAGCAAGTCATGTACAAAAACAAAATAGCTCATAGGTCTACCTGTAAAACAACTCTTTGCTATCAGCTGGAATTTCTTCCTACTGTTAACCATGGTCCCTATCTTTCTTTTCCTCCCATCATGGTCTTTTATTTTCCTCCTACTGTAGTTTGTGCTAGTTAGTTTGATGAGGTCTTTTCTAGATTAGGGGGATAAAGACTCCTGAGGGCAAAAACCTTCTACTCTTATTGGTGTGAAATGTGCCACACACAAATGGAGTAATACTAATAATAGCAGAAAGGGTGCGAATGTGTGAAAATGGTGATGATCAGAAATAGCCTTTGAAGTTAAAAAATTACCATTGGAAAATCTTCCATAAAGTTTTTGTGGGCTAAGTTCACTAAGGGTAAAATATTTGAAAGTCCCAGAAGTGACAGACTCCTGTGTCACTTGGATGATTTGGAAAATTTATAGCCGAGTTGATTCAGAGATATATACATTTTTCCTGCCATGTCCCCTTGGGGTTTCTGCCAGCATGTAGGAGGCATCTGTAGTTTACAGATGGTTCTCAACAGAAAATCTGCTAGTAGATTTAAAAAACAGAAACCTTTTCATGGTAAACTTATCATACTAGATAATTCTCACCCAGTGCTTCTGCTGGTTCATACTAAAATAAACCCCAAGTGATTTTGCACACTTAACTGTGAAACGACCAAGAAATGATGCTTACTGCTATGCAAAACTCCTCATGTTCTCCGAATTCTTCAGGGCAAAAATTGGGCATTTCCATCTCTACCACACACAGCACCATGAGACCTTGTAAATTCTCATAGCCAAAGTTGCTATTATGAAAACTTTCCTATCCCAACAAGGTCTGAAATAGAGAGACACCTTAACATCTTGATTTTTCAGATGGTCACCACACATCTGAAAATCAGGCCTCTGGTGGTGACTTGGGGGATCCAATTTCACCAGTATAAGTGTAAGCTAAGATAAGAGCACAGCACTGCCTGTGTACCAGAGTTAGAGATAGCTGAAGGTACAGTTTCCCATTTGTAAAACTTTTTGTTTTGCTTTTGTTTTGAAACATAGTTTTACTTGAATAGAAATTGTGGTGTCACTGAGCACCTGCAGAGGCTTCCAGTGGTCCCTGAAGCTGAGTCCTGGGCAGACCTACCAACTGACTACCTAGAGTAGTGGTTCTCAACCTCAGTTCATGACCCAAATGAGGGCTGTGGGGGCAATGCCGACAGTGCCACACACAATTGACGAGCCGTGCCAGATGCTGGGAGGTCCCCTGCCCCCAGCCCACTGCTGCCGCTGCTATGAGCAGTGGCTCATGGCAAAAAAAGGTTCAGAACCACTGACCTGGAGGGTGAAGACCTGGAACTTCCCACATCCCTGGCCCTGGGGCAAGCCCTCCAGGCTCCACTGGATTTGGCAAATGTTTGTCAAACGTGAAATCTATTGAATGAAACATCTCAGGCTCAGTGTATCAACAGGTTTCTACAACACTTTTTTTTCAATGGGAAATTTCTGCCCAAGTCCAATCAAAGCATAAGAAAGAAAAGAAGTTACATTAGAGAGTAATTTAATAAATGTTCAGACAATGTGGTGATGGCAACAGTCTTACAACTTAGATGCACTCGATAGCCTGATATATACAAAAAGTACACGTGAAATTTTAAAAATCTATTTTACCAGACAGACTTGTTCATATCCTGAGATTTTTTTTTATGAAATGTACCCACCAGTGATTTCAGAGTGAGGTTTGTGTGAACAGTATGAGAGTATTATGGTCAGAAATAAAGGTAGCAGCATCTTGATTTAGTGATAAAATGTCAGAAAAATACATAATCTACATTTCAGGTAACTGAACATGTCATAATTCGCTTTATTTCATTCTGCAATTATTAAAGCACTTTAAAGAGGTCAATATTTCTTCTCTGCTGAACTGAATTAAGCTTGCCCAAGATTTATGATCATAGACTGTATTTTTCAAAGTCAACAGTTTGGTAATCAGGTAGGATTTCTGCAAACTGGTCCAGCTAGAAGGCTCACAGAGGTTTTCAACACCTTCCTGTTTTGTGGCAAAGAGCCACAGGGAAACATAGCATAAGGTCAGTTATATAGAGCTTTCAGGTCTTTTGCACAATTACTGTGGTTATCACATTCTTGTATACCAGAGACAAATAGGAATTGGACATGTCCACCTGAGGAAAAAATCTGATTTTTTGTGGAACAGATTCTTTCACTGGTGTAAATTATGGTAGTGCTTTCAACTTCAAGGAGGCTGTGCCAATTTACACTAGCCAAATAGAGATGAAGTATTTGGGGTTCCCATTATCTCACTTTCATATTTCAGAAGTAAAGTCATGAAAGAACATCTAGTACTGTGTTATTTATGGGCCTAAGGAGGAATTTACAGTTTCTATTGAGAACTTTCCCCCCTGATTTTATTTGAATCCCATATACAGGGAAATTTACAGGATAGGATGCAGTGGTGTTCAGCCTTTGACCTCATGAGGCCATGTCACCTGACCCATGGGTCTACCTCTGGATCCCAAAATTTGGCAGTGAGAAGCAGTATCAGGATTAATTTCAGCTCCTCTGCTGCCAAATATCTGCACCCATGGGGAACCCCGCAAGCCAAATCTGCATGCTAGATCACACTGGCTCTTGAGGTCACCCTATGGAAAGATCCTGTGTGCGGGGTCAGGCTGACCTGATGAATAACACCCACAGACCAACTCCATGTTCAGGATCTGCTCTCTGACCCGTGGAGCCAAAAGGTTAAGCCCCACTGGTTTAAAGTGTGGGAAGCCAGCAGTCAGTCCTTACAGCCCCCTACATAGGCAATACTGACCTTTTTGGAGGACTTGTAGTGAAAATAATATGTAGCCTCATCCAGAGCAAACTGTAGCCGAGTTGCTTCTTTCACTTGTGCCAGAAGTGGTGAAGCAAAGTTTACAACAATTTATTTTGCCTATCGGCCAAGTGGTTGCCAGTCTTCCCATAAGAACATCTGTGGGCTGGATTTTAAAGGTATTTAAGTTCCTATTTCCTTTTGTAATCTGTTGGTATGTACATTACTGTTTTCTGCATAATGAAAATTATTTCCTAATTAATGTTACATAGTTGCAGGAAACAAATTCATACCTGAATGAAGAAAGGCTTATGGGGTATAGTAGCAAAATGGATAAGGTGTCTTGCTATAGCTCTACAGCAGTGGTTCTTAATCTATTTGTCATAGTGTGCTGCACTTGCAGCTCTCAATGTGTTATGTGGACCTCATCCACACAACTTAGTTCCTGTCTATCCATTTAAAAAATATTTTGTATAGGCCTCAGCAGGGTGCTGATTGGGCCACATGTGCCAGCTGCAGGTTGAGAACCACAGCTTCAGTGGTTTGCATTTAAGCCTCAATCTGGACTTCTGCCAATGGTCATCCTCAGTAAGTTTAGCTGTAAATGGGTACCTTTGAGCTGCAATATCAAAATTAGATGGATGTGATCCTAACCATATCATTCCCTTCTGTAGCTGCTGGCTACAGAATAAGGAATACCTTAACCACATTGTCCCAGTGACTGGAAGGTTGAGGTGGATTTTGACCTATCTTAGGATAGGATTGTACCTCAAGAGTTTCCAAAGGAAAAGCAGGAAGTTGAATTTCTTTATCATCCTTAATTGTCTTATCATGTTTTCTTATATAGTTATACTTATTATATAATTTCCCATACCCTTTTTCTAATTAGTCTGGTTAGACTGCTAGCATTCTGAGGCAAGGTGTGTCTACTACTATTGTTTGTTCATGATCTGTTTTATGATGCATCTAAGAGGCATATCTACACAAGACATTTACTGTGGAGCTAACTAGCTCTGCAGGAAAGCGTCAGTGGGTGTGTCTACACAAGATGCTAACTGCACAGTAGCTGAATAATACTGTGCAGTAGTGTCTCACAGCACAAACAGTGCTAATATGCTACCGTGCAGTATTATTAAGCTACTGCACAGTAGCATCACTAAAAAGGCATTCACTAGAGCTACTACACAGTAACTCTGCTTACTGAACATTTATTTAGTACTTGATTACTCAGTTGATACACTGTAATATCTCATGTAGACATACCCAGGGCCTATGTGTGTGGTGCTATTAGATGGGAGCAAGCTAATTAACCCTGCTGTAGGTTGCTACTACCTCACACAAGTACTATCCTGTGGTGGAGTTATTTACTCTTCTACAACACGCGTGTAGATGCTGACTGGGCCTGGCTAGGGCAAGAGGGTGCTACAGTGTGGGGCTGCCTGCTGGCTAGCCCTGCATTGTAGCACCCTCATGTCCCAGCTAGCCCCACTGCAACACGTTTAGCTGGCACAGAGCTGACCCCCAGGTACCTGTGCCAGCTGGGGCTGCTCCATTCCAGTTCAATGTGTTGTGGTCCCCAGGCGCTTGTGCAAATGCTGCACGCAGGAGCAGTAAACTGCAGCACAAATTGTGCTGGAGTTTATTGTGTTAGCTTAATTTCATTTGTAGATACACCCAGTTACTACCAAAATACACCTAATACTAACTGGAACAATGGCAGTGGTGGGAGGAATAACTACCCGAAGGAAAAAAAAACAACAACGTGAAAGGCCATTTAGATTTTAGTAACATTTCTTCTTTCTTGAATTAGGAGGAAAATTATAAAGAAAAAATAACTAGCAGCAAAGATAGGCTAGCTTTAAAGCTGGCAACATTAGGAAAACTCCACTTAATAATTAGAATACAAATAAGAGTGCAGTCAACAAGAAATTCTCTGAGCAACAAGAAATCATGATCTAGCTCTGAGTTTTCCTATGAGCTTTTGAGAGTGTCCCTGGACTATGGTGAGGCTGTTAGGATATTTAAGAATGTGATGATAAGATGGTCAGATAAAGCAGCCTGATATGATGCTGTAAGAAAGTAGTAAACTATTAAAGAAGAAATTCACATCTCTCCACAATTGTTTTACTGAAGCTGTCCAAACTAAATTGAACCGATCAGTCAGTTAAAAGGCTTATTCATAATATTCCTCAACCCTGATGTATAGCATTAAAGTTCTACTCTATCTTTTACATGGGAGATGATGCTCTAGATTTGTCCAATTTTAGCCCACAGATTTAGTGTACCTTAACTGAATAATATTCAAAGCTGGACTCTCTTTCTCAGCATAGTGTTAGGTGGTATTTAGAGTTGAACAAATGAACAAGCTATTTGCTCTTTTTGTCTCCTTTGTTATGAAATGTCTGTGAATAGGTTGGGTTTTTAACAAAGAGGTTGCTGCATGATACTGCCCCATGAATGTTTCCAGCAAATCTATTATAACATGGTTTGGCAGATTTCAAGTTTTATTTTTAATAATTTTGATGGCTAAAATTCATGTTTATTTTTAAGCATTTATTTCAATTTTTATTGATTGATGTTTTCAGAATTGCAAGAAATTAGGGGTGTTTGCTTCAATTAAAGTTTTGGGGTGTTTGTGCACATGTGCACACAGCAGGTGTGGGAGAAGTTGCTATGCTTCTCAGCTGTCAGCACACTACCTGGCCCCCCTGCCAAGCTCAGAGTTCTCTTTCCTTCGTCCCACGGTGGTTGCTGCCCCTGTCCTCACTCCCCACCCTCCACTCCCCAACAAGGAAACTTCTGGTTGCTGCAGTGGCATCTTCTCCCTGCAGCCAGCAGTTCACTCTGCCAACTGGCTCCCATTCAAGTTTGCAAGAGAGGGCCCAGCTGCCTAGCATCCTGCTGGCACCAAGGTGGGGAGACAGGACAGGGACAGACATATGCACAAATATACAATGCCCAGCCCACCCCCACTGCTCAGCAGGAGCCTGTCTGGGCCCTGTGGCAGCAGCCTATTTTTACATCCCCTCTTTATAAATTTTGATTATTACTGATGGAAATATTTTTCTGTCAGTCTGTGAGTGTGAGGTGAAATCAATGCTTATCACTGTTTACTGACAAAAAATTGAATCCTGCCAAGCCTAATTACAACATATGTGTTGTCCATGAGCTACTTTGTTGTACATACATATCCAATGCAAATGAATGCAATGGTATTCTGAGTTCTGGTCCAGACCCCTGGTGCTGCCTCTTCAGTTCACATTAAACAGTCACTGGATAAAATGGATAGACAACAGCAGCAGTGAAAACCCAATGCACACTCTCCCCTAGGATAGTACCTATCTCCATAAGCCAGAGAGCAATGCTCTCTCTGGCTTGCTGTCCTTCTGGCCTGAGATATCTTCTCCTCTTGACTGCCCAGTGGACTTGCCTTAAGAGGATAGTGCTCTTGGTTGTCCCTAACCCTTGGCTTAGTAGTTACATACTTTGCAGGGAAGCAGAATAAAGTGGGATCTAGAATTTGAGTCTCCCATTTCTTGGAGAAGTGCTCTAACTACTCAGCTATTAGGCTAAAAATTGGGTAGGTAGTCCTCTTTTCTCCTTCCTGCGTGGTTTTGCTTCAGCTAAAGTTTTGGGGAATTATATGGATGTATGCACTGAATAGACTTGCAATAGAGCATAAGTGTCCATAATAGTTTAGAAGAACAAATCTAGGTGTGTAGGTGGAATTAGGATCTTAAATACTAATAAGTACCATTTTGGGCCACTTACATATCTACTCTTATGTGGCTATGTGGCATTTCGACTGTTCAACGTGGAGTCTTTAATTTGCTTATCACGGGATGCTATTATGATTACATTGTGTTTTGTTTAACATTGTATCTGGGATTCAGCTTGTTAAATGGGTGTTTTATTTGTTGATTTGTTTGCTAGTAAACCTTTCTCAGTATTTTATTGGCTGTAAAAGGGATTCTTAGTATTTAAAAAGTAGAAAACAGGATGTACAGCACAGCCTTCTCAGTTCTAAGTGTTGCTTTCCCATTGTTCTTCTGCCCTTGTTCTCATTGTGTTTGTATTTTATTTCATTTTTTCCCCCACCAGATGGTCTTCAGCATCACGTGTTGTCTGAGTTACATTTACAGGTGCAGGTTATGTATGCATCAAGTATCCAGGTAGTTGCCAGTTATGCATTAAAGCCCTGACTGTTATTAGCAAATTTAATTAACAGGATGCAAGTCATGTACTTACATGTTATCTAGATATAACCAGTTTTCTGCAACCCATAGCTGCATTAAAAGCAAATAGCATCTGTGATGTCTAATACATTATGCCAATGCATTTTTAATTTGAGAAGGAATCAAGTTTTAAAGAGCTATGAGAAAAATTGGTGAGATGTATTTCATGTCAACAACTAATAAGTAGTAAAGTCTCTTCTAGCTGGAAAGGCACCCACGCAGACTGTTGTATAATATCAATATGGACATGGATTTATCTCAGATACCAGACAAACTGATTCACTGTCATTCATAATTTTGCTTAGACCTACATAGATCTGAACCACATCTCCATGTCAAAGACAATTGAAGAACACCAGCTTAAAAATTTAATAATTAAATCATTACTATTAGAGCTGTGTGAAGCTTCAGGTGCTGATTTGATCTGGAGGAGATTCAACCCCATTCAGTGGCCAAATCTCTATATCCAAATTGAATTGAGAGATTAATAAAAAGGTCTGAATCAATTCAAAACTCTCTGAACCTCTGCCAGGCCCATCCCCTGCCTGCTCCCCCAGCCCCCCAAGCACCCTCCAACCCTTGCCCACTGTCCCAGCTCCATCAATGGCTGCCCTGCCTGGCCCCAGCATCCCCGCTCTTTAAAAAAAAAAAAAAAAAAAAGCCCTGCACTCACTGGATCCTGCCAGGCAGGAGAACAATACCTGTTGCCCCCACTGCCCTGTGCTGCATGGAGGGCTCTGCCATGAGCCGCCATCCCCCACTGGCTCTCCCAACCCCATCAA
>NW_017728931.1:111184798-111187405 GCF_001723895.1 Crocodylus porosus | reverse complement strand
TGAAGATCGGCACCACATTGGCCTTCTTCCAGTCTTCGGGCACTACACCAGAGTGCCAGGAGTTTTCAAGTTTTTAAGTAGAGATTTTCTTCCAGTCTAGTGCTAGAGATAATCAAATAAATCTGCCATTTCTGTGCTGTAGAAATTTGCATGAAGCTAGGAGTAACAAAAAGATACATTGTTGTCTCTATTCAATTGCTTTTATAATGTCAAGAGCAAAATACCAATCAGAGTTATTAAGAAAAACACCAATCATAAAATATTGAAAATCTCACCTGTTACCCAAAGTATCAGATTAGATAAGTGAAAATATTCAAGAATGTTTTCAATAGTCAATATTTTCTTATTCAATAATAACCACCCCAAGACTTAGGCTGACCTCCTCAGCATGGGCCCAGCTCATTTATTTTGTCTCTAGGTATCCCATATATCCAGGATCTCCCATAGCCACTATCCTTACCTATGGCCCTCACACACAGAAACACAACCCAAATTGTTCCATACTCACAAAATCTATTGCCTCCAACATCCAGCATTCACACACACAGTATCCTACTCTACTCCAACTGCCCCATTCCCCCCATCCTCTTCTACTGCCCTCTTATTCCTATCTTGATTCCTACAGCTTCCTGATCCCCTTGTATCCTATGCCTGACCCCATAGCATATTTCTTTTATGTTTTACTTACTAGAAATGCTGTGGAATCATCTAAGCTAGTTCAGTGCATTCTAGCCCTGGAGCCAAAAGCAATATGACTGCATCCAGGCTATTTCAAAGACTTGTTTATGTGGAACTAGCCTATGAACAACTTGCTCAAGAACCTCTACATCATGCTGCTTCAGTCAGGGGCTGGATAAGTCCATGATACAGGCTAGATCAAGCCTGTTGTCTGCCAAATGTATAGCCATAAACTAAATCAACCAATTCTGGGAGAACACCTAGCTGTACAGTCCTTTGTTATCAAGCCATGATGGGTCTCTCCTGAATATGTAAGAGAGATTAAGTATATCGACAAATGCTTTTGGTTAAAGACACTGAGGGCTAGGTCAAAATATTTTGCATAGGGGCCTAAGTAGGACTTAGGCAGAATTTTGGTGCCTACAAAGCATCCAATGCCATTCCAAGCAGCTATAAAACTGCACAGGAACCTCATTGCTGGCTGTGTTCCAGAGCAAATGATGCCATGTATACTGCAATTTTCACTCAAATGAATGCTAGTGGTGGTGTGAATTAGGGACCTGTCTTCTATGTAGCCTATATTTCAAGATTATGATTATCCCAGATTTAGGAGTCAACCTACATTCAGGCACGAGCAGCAAGACATGCTTCTGTGCTTAGCATTTTGTATTGGCTCCTTGTCAGTGCCTTCTTGCTCAGTGTCCACGTGATTTACTTCACTCAGCTATCTGTTTTCATGGACTGAATAGGGCATCCCGAGTGACTAACACTATTGATATAGATCACTCTCCTCGGGCAGCATACTTATTTGGAGGCACCTGTGAGAATGATTATAATCTAGTCCAGTCTGACCCCAATGAAGTCAAGTCCCATTTCTGAAAATGTCTTAAAGTTTGCTGTTAGTGATTACTTCTGTGTTGTTGCCTAGCATCTTCAATCCTATGGCTGCAATAGCAGCTCTAGCCTAAGAAAGTATAGTGCAGATCTGATAATCAAAACCAAAAAAGACCTAAGAAAAGGGAATGCATTGGAGTCAGTGAATAGTAAGCATTTCTGTAGCATTTATCATCTCACATATGTTTAGAAATTAATCCTTACCACATACATTAGGGCTGGGAAGTATTTATCTTGTGTGTATATGAGAGGGAGGAAAAGAGAGAAAATGAAAGAAAAAGTAAGAATTCCTGGGATACTTCCAAAGGACCAAATATTTATTATTACAGAAATAAGCTTTGAGATTTCCTAGAGAAAATGCCACTCTACTTGCAATGTGAGCAAATTATATACTGTATGAGCATTCCTGAAGATGTATCCCGCCAAAATAAGACATATTGCTGCTGTAAATTATTATCCAGAAGAAAAGTACAGTATCTCTTTTAGTATCTTCTTGCAAAATAGCAGCTGAACTTAATTGGGAACTAAAAACTATTTGGCACAAAAGGAAAAATTTACATTGAGCCTCTGGTCTCTGTAATCATAGAAACATAGAATCATAGAAGTAGGGTCGGAAGGGACCTTGTAGATCTTCAAGCCCAACCCCCCGCCTGGGTGGGAGAAAAAGACTGGACTCAAATGAGTCCAGGCAGGTAGGCATCAAGCCTCTTCTTAAAGGTCCCCAGGGTAGGAGCCAGCAGCACTTCCCTAGGAAGTTGGTTCTAGCTCCTAGCCGCCCTAACTGTAAAGTAGTTCTTGTGGATGTCTAATCTAAACCTATTCTCCAGTAATTTGTGTCCATTATTCCTTGTCATGCCAGGGGGCACTAGGGGAAACAGCGTCTCCCCTAAACCCTTCTGGTCCTCCCTAGTGAGTTTATAGACAGTCACCGTGTCCCCCCTCAGCCTTCTCTTGTGAAGGCTGAACAGGTTTAGGTCCCACAGTCTCTCAATGTAGGGACCTCAGTAGGTCCCCGGATCATGCATGTGGCCCTCC
>NW_017728931.1:111180811-111184258 GCF_001723895.1 Crocodylus porosus | reverse complement strand
TTCCATGTGGCCCCCAAAAAAGAAGTTTTAACTACAGTAGAAAATTCCATTTCTGTGTTCAGAACACCTTATTTCTGAATGATTTCTGAATTACTATTTTTATTTCCTTTTAGTTCAGGCTTTACCAACAATATATTAATTAAATATTTCAGAACTAGAATCAAAAGATTTCTGAGAATGAACCCCCCACATTGTTCTGCCTTTATAACTGGCGTAGTGAGTTCTTCATTTACTGAACCTGACAGTGCAGTTTTCCTGATCTTAAAAGTGATGTTATGATCAGATTTCTTTTAGAACTGTCCAGGAATATTTTAAAGAAATGTTATTCTGTCCAAAAATGCCAGCTGATTTAAACCACATTTTTTTTCATAGAACATACCAGTTTTTATCCCAAATGAAATTTTTCATAAAACCAGAGAGCTAAGCCCAACAGTCACCAGTGGCATGGTGGTAGGGCACACCTAGCACAGGGTAGTCCAACTTTTTTAGTGACTCAGGACCACATGCCCATCAGGCCACACTAGTGGAGGCTGCACCAGCAGGGCCCATGGCCCCCTTGCTCTGCACACTTCATAGCTCCCCCACTTCACTGCTCATCTCTCCATTGCACCAGACACTCTGATGCTACCCCACATTGCACTGCACACCTGGTGCCCCCCTGCTGCACTGCATGCCCAGCACTGCCTCTGCTCTAAACAATGTGCCCAGCAACTCCCCTCTACTGCATCACATGCCTGGGAGCCTAGGACTGCAATTTAACCACATAAGGCTACATGAGGCCCACAGGCTGAAAGTTGGACAGCCATGACCTAGAACACCAGTGAAGGAAGGACAGTCTTTTGATCCTGTTTGGGGTGCTGTAACCATGAGCTATTGGAGTTGGATATATTTTTTTAGTCCTTGGTGAATAATTCAAAGACTGTGTATACAACAGGGAATGAGCACAATACATACAAATGTAAATGAGCTAGGGCTCTGGGAAAGGATCTACTTAGTACAGACCTAAAAAAGAGGGCTAGAGACAGACATTCAAAAAGCCTGAGCCTGAATTGATTCAATCTTTGCTGGTTAGTTTAAGCTGCCTAGGCTGAATCAGTTTGTAACCGTGAAGACACCCCCTCTGGACTGAAAAAATGCAGGCACATGCCTGCAGTAGCTCAGGCTAGAAGCCAGGGATGCTACAGCAGCCCTCCCTTCCCTTCTACAATGCTGTGCTGAGTGGGGCATGGCAAGGCCCCAGCAGGATGCTCTGATTAAGGAGGGGTCCCCCCTCAGTTGCTGGTCAGGGAGGGAGGCAGCTGGGATTTACACAGCATTTACTTACACAGCAGGGAGCAGTTATCACCCCATCAGCAAGACAAAAGCATCTTTCATTAGTTCAAGCTTTTCTTAAACAACTTGTTCCAAAGAAGGAATGGAGAGACATTACCAGCTACCTGTTGATTAGCTCCATTGAGCCCTAAGTGGGACAGTCCTGTCTGCTTTTGTCCTGTCTGCCACAGCACAGACCACAGCCAGCATGTGATATGATAGGTAATTCTGAGAGGTGTCTGTGTAAGGCAGAGAGGAGTGGGGAAAGCATGTATCTTACTAAAATTCCCGTGCCTAATTTACATACAACTATTTAGACATTGAATGAAATTATTTCCTGATTTGGGTCCTAATAAAACACTGTGATTCTCCTATTGTATAAGTATTTTAATTACCTCTATTTTACAGATGGGAAAACTGAGGTACAAGAAAGCTAAATGACTTGTCAGAGGTCACATAAGTCTGGGCAGATCCACACTGTGAGCACAGGTCAGCTCACTCCCAGTCCTGTGCTTTAACAGGCAGGCAGTAGTGCTTCTCTAAATCAAATGAAGAGTTCTACACAAACCTATTTTAAGTACATATTTTATGTTAACGGGCTTAATTGTACACCTGCATCGCTGAATTTAGAGTCAGGAAATGTAGTTGACTAGAATGATATAAACTGACACATTCTGAAATGTTCTTTAGCATCTCTCTATGGGTGATGACACAGCAGAATAAATGGGAACCTGAACATTGCTTTAATGACACTTCTTTGCAGCTTCCAGATCTTGTAAATCACTCCAAAAATATCCTCAGTTCTACACATGAGCGGGGAAAGCATTTTGCTTGTCGGGAAAGGTCAGAGATGCTTTTCACTTTCATCTGCAATACTGGCAGCCCAGGGAAATCCAGATTAGTGGAGAAGGAAAATGATTCTTATGGTCAATTAATCTACTGCTTCAATTCCCATCAGAGTGATAGCTGTGATCCCCAGGTGCTTTTTACTCTTAACAGGGGCTGTCTTAGTCTTCAATGACTTTTTGACAAATTCATTCATTAATTCATATGTTAATTTGTCAGCCACAAAAGAAAATTCAGTTAGACTAACTATATTGAATTCCACAATATCTTTAGTGTAGAATGGCTAACAGAATAATTTTGCAAAGGTAATGGAGTCCTTGTTGTAGCTGCATACAAACAATGCTACCCTAGTTTCTTTACTATTTCATTATTAAACTGTGGTTTGGTCTTTGATGAAGCCTTAGTAAAATATGTCCTTCCTTTTCCCTCTACAGCGCATTCAGAGGCACATTTATCAAAGCTTAGCAATAGTACAGACCTAATTCAATGTTCATCACTTTACCAAATGTGCTATGTAGTAGTAGCATGGCATGTTTTCAATTTGTGAATGAATTCAGTGCTTAGGAAAGTGGATGAGCCAGGAATAGCAGGGGCAGAGGTTATGCAAGCTTCTCTCCTAGTTCTGCCTGTGCTCCTCAAGGCAATTCATTCCAAAAGTCAGCATTATAAGCACTGAAAGTAGGACAATGGACTTCAGAGAGAAGTAGCTGTCCACTCATCAATGTACTTAGACAGAAAACTGAAATAAAGGAGAGTTAATCATGCAGCATACTTGCCTTTATCCAGAATACCTTAGGCCTTGTCCTCTTTACAAAGTTCCATTGGCATAGCTATGTCAGCTAAGGGTATGATAAGATCAAACACAACAGCTATGCTGGCAAAATCACAGTGCAAAAGCAGCTCTGGCATCTAGCATTAGAAGACACCTTCCATTAATAGAGCTTCTGCTCTTCAAGGGAGCTGGTATGAGCATGGTGGCAGAAAATGTCTGTTGGCACAGCTGAGACTACATTAGGGGATTCTGCCACTATAGCTAGGCCACTATAATGATATAACAGGTAAAGCGACAAGGGCCAGGGCAACGATGGGACTGGGGGTCAGTATACACATCCACAGGAGGCCTCAAATGCCTCTACACAAACACTCGTAGTATGGGAATCAAGCAGGAGGAACTCTCACCTTCCTGCTAGCTGACACCAGCCCGGACATAGTGGGGATCACTGAAATGTGGTGGGACTCAACGCATGACTGGGAAGTGAATGTTAAGGGCTATAGGCTGTACAGGAGGGA
>NW_017728931.1:111157084-111174569 GCF_001723895.1 Crocodylus porosus | reverse complement strand
CTTCCAAGAGAAGTGGTGCAGGCTCCTACCATAGGGGTGTTTAAGAGGAGATTAGATGAACATCTTGCTGGGATTGTTTGACCCCAGTATTCTTTCCTGCCATGGAATGAATCTGCTCAGGTCCCTTCCGACCCTAGAAACTATGAAACTATGAAAAAACCGATGAGAGGCCCACTTTTTTTTTTTCCAGTGGAGCCTGCCCACCTCTCCTGTGGCTGGGGATTGAGCTGCTGGCGGCACCATGCCACTGAAGGAAACACTGCAGTCCCCTGCAGCTCAGCCAGCTGTGCGAGATGTGGTAGCCTCTGGGAGAAAAAAAAATAGGATCGGGCCCCTTGCCACTTTTTTCTTTTTTTTCTCACAGAGCCTACCAATGCAAGCTGCCACTGGGTCGCAAAGCCCCTGAGCAGCAGGGGGCCCAATCCTTCTCTTCATGGCACTGGCAGCACCCAGAACCACCCAGGAGGGGTGCTAGCAGGCAGGTGCTGCCCAGGGAGTGCCATCTCCACAGTAGGAAGGACTAGGCCCTGCTACAGCTCAGGGCTCATCAGTAGCTTACCCCTCAGCTGTGGGAGTGGTGGGCAAGCTATGGGGAAAAAAAAAGTTCAGGCCCCTCACTGCTTTTTTGTTTTTTGTTGGAGCCTGCCTGCAGCTGGGGCTGGGGAAAGGTGGAGGGGGGTTGTTGAGCTGACAGTGGGCCATCATTGCTCTGTCACAGTGATGGAAATCCCTAAATTGAAACAGTGGGTTTTTAATCAAAACAATTAAAAACTCACCAATTAAAAACCTACCATTTATATTTAGGGAGAACTAAACCCCCATCACGTGTACAAGCAGCTTCGCTGGTAAAATGTAGAGAGGTTACCTGGGGTTATCAGATGGCAAGCAGGTGCTAATGTACCATATATCCAATGACTATATTTAGTCCATGATTTTTTGTATCCAGTAGATTTATGAAGTGAAGGTCATAGGCTCATCTGTGAAAAGTGTTTTGTAAATTCCCTTTCTTAGAACTGAGAAACTGGAGAGAGAGTGGTTGTCATGTGGCATGTACAGGTAATTGGGTATTTTTGTCTTTGATAGATTTTTGGTGTGGGTTCATTCTGGTACATAGGTATTGTTCAGTTTCTCCTACATATTTTCCATCAGGGCTTTTAGTGCACTGGATTAGATATATTTCATTTCTGGAGGTGCAGGTGTAAGATTTAGGAAAGGTGATGGTTTTGTTTTGGGGTGTAGTTAGTGTGGGGGTGGTGATGTGGTGGCAGATTTTTCCATTTTTTGTCCCGGTATGGTCTGAATCCATTTGATATACTTTGGGCCATAGGGAGTTTGCTTCTGGTGATGAGTTTGACAAGATTTGATGCTTGTTTAAAGGCTAAGATGGGTTGTTCTGAAAAGAATTCTTTAAGAACTGGGTCTTTATCTAGTACGGGTTGCAATATTTTTAAGCAACACTGCCTAATCCCCTATGCAGGAACCACACTTGAATCCCTACATCTCTTGTTTGGCAGGTAGACAATAAAGGAAATGTTTTGTGATAGGAGACATTTCATAATCAACATATAAATGGGCTGGTAAGTCTGTTTTCACAGTTCTACAAATCTTTTTTCATGTTTTCCGAGAGAAAGAAAGCCACAAAACAAATTTAGGAGGTCCATGAACTGTCCGGATGTGTGATGAGACACTGTGCAGACGTATGTGGTTACACTTGCCTGTAAAAATCATAGAAAATATTCCTTTACTATTCTAATGAATACCAAGCATTTCCTTTCAGAATTCTGTTATTTTTCTCTTTACCCAAAAAACCTGTTACCCTCCCATTTCCTTCATGAATAGAGTGGTGGCTGCATTCTGGTGTGACCCAGCTAAGATTTGGTTTTTTTCTGTGACGGCAACAGCAATGTATGAAACCCTTTATTAAATGTGTCAGTTTCAATGGAGCTGCATTGATATATACTAGTTTCTCCACCTATTCTTCCCTCTGGTCTTCCTAATGGACCTATTCTTCTCTCTTTTAGATTAGATCTTTCCTGCAGTGGATTTTTTCATTTCCTTTATCTTGTACAGCATGGACCGTGTAGTTAGTGCTTAATACATAAACCAAAACAATACTGCTATGTGCATATCCTTGAAAGGTATGATCATTATAGTTAAATGTTCAAACTATTCATATTTAATTGGAATTAAAAATATTATATGTCATTTTACATCATTCATATCAAGAAGTCATTTTAAATCTTGTTGTTATTTTGATATCTTTATGGATATAATCAGGACATTAGCTTGAAAAGTGTTCTGTCAGTGGTAACAGGGAAGGCAGAATAGCACTTGCAAAGGAAATAACTGGCATATTTTGGTATGAAGAGTTAGATTTTAGACCTGGCATGTTTTCAGAAATATTTTTGTATAGTCATGATTATATGATCTGAACTATTCCTAGAACTCTTTAGAAGTTAAATTTAACTGTTAACTGGCTTTAGTGTATGTTTTTTATTTTAAAAGCTACAGATCATAGTTTATCATGTACGTTTAATTAGACCCTACAGAAAATATTATAAAACCTTTACTTTTGGTTTTCCATTTCTATTTTCATGGAGGTTTTGCCATATATAATCATTCCAGGGATATGAATAGACTAGCAGCATGGAATATGTTAGTAACTTTTTTTTCCATGGAGACCAAAAAATAATTAAAAAAAAGAATTCATTCTCCACTCATTTAAATGAGACATAACAAAATGAGGAAAATCTAGAAAAAAATGTAGCTTCAAGCAATAAAATTAATGATCTGACAAATGTAATTGCTTACAGTGTAGAGCAGAATGTCTTTGAATCATTTTGAATTATGGCAACTAGGAACCTATTCCTCATGACCTTGTATTTTTGTATTCAGCCAGCAGTAATTAAAACAATGTTTGTATTTTTTAAGTTGTCCAGACTCAGTGACAGATGAGGGATTCTGGCCATTTATGAGATACAGAAATGTTCTGACACTTTAGTCCCTAACAATGATACAAGTCCTGTAGGAACACCATCAGAGACACAACTTCTTACCACATTCTCTGGATCTGATCTTGCACTTCCTGAACTCAGCGGCAAAGGTTCTATTAACATTAATGCTGACAGAATTATGGGGTATGTACAGACATTACACATAAGGCGCAGACAATTTTTGCCTCATCTGGCCACAGAAAGCAGTCTATAACCATGACCAAACACAAATGCACAGCTGCAGACCACTTCATAACTGACTGATCAGGTGAAAATTTGAACCCTCTTCGCATGGGGGTTCAGATGAAGATGTTTCAAATTATGTCTTCTGTAACTTCTGTCTGTGCTGCCTCCCAGACTGTTGCTGTTTTCAGAATGGGAGTGGGGAAAAGGAGTGGAGGGAGTTTGGTTTGGGTTTTCTTTCAGCCCCTACTTGAGGGTGGGGTGGATGAATTGGAGCCCCCTCAGGTAGGGCGGCTCCAGTTCAGCCACCCCACCCTCCAGCACTGGCTGGGGAACCTTTAGAACAACCTCCCTCTTTTCCCTTTCCCCCCTCCCATCCAGAAAACAGGGACAGATCGGGAGAGAGGAAGAGCCATTGCTAGGGGAAGCCAGATGCAAGCTCCAGACAGCAGCTAGATTCCCCTCCCTCCTAGAACCAACAGTGAACTTCTGTCTGGTGCAAGAGATCATTGTATCTCAGACGACTTCCTGCAAAGCATTCTCAGTTACAGCACGGAGATGCACTTCTGTCTGCACCCTTAGATTGACTTAGCATTATGTCTATCCAAGTTCCAATTTGTAGACATGTTTGAGGTGGTTAGATCAGGCAAAAAAAATGGCTGGCTTCATTTAACAAGCTCCTATACATGTTCAGAATGCAACCCCGGAGCCATGAAAGCCCAGATGCTCACCCCAGACCCAGGGCAGCACTTTTCCTACCCCAGCTTTCACACTGACCAGTGTATTTTTAGCTTCCCGACCTTCTTACCCCCAGAGGGACCAACCCCTATGGGCCCATCAACATCCCTGCAAAACTTGCTGCCTCTCCTGATCCTGCTTGCCCCCCACTCCAACTTTCTTAGATTGGGTTCCTGCTGTGACTCCCTGCACCAGTGAATGTGTGTACCTGCTACATCCAATCTATGATTGTGCATCTTACAATAAGCCATATGATCACAGATTGGGTACTGAGAATGTGTGTATGTACCTATAGAGATCATAGAAAATAGAGATGGCAGGTACTTCATGCAGATACTTAGCCCAACCTCTTGCCCAAAGGCAGGATTAGATGCACTTAAATATTTCCTGAAAGTTGTAGATCAGGCCCTATATTTTGTTGCCAGAAGTGATATTGTACATAGTTGTTACTACTAGAAATAATCCACAATAATTTTGAAAATCCAAATAATTAGTGTCATGAGTAATAACATACCTCATTTATCATTGGGTCATTGAGTTCTCTGAGTTCAGACAGGGACCTGGATCTTTGCATAGTTAAGTCTATAAAAGCGATATACTTTTTTTAGAATTGGGTATTTGTTATTTTTGCAAAACACTAATAAACCCCAGAAACTACAGTAAATTATCACAAAATGTCATTTTAGCATGCAGTATCACTTTTTTGTCCCAGAAGGAATTTTATCAATGGTTCCCAAAAACTGAAAGAGAGGGCTGTGACAGGTAAGGGTGTTTTGTCCTCCCTGGCATCTAACACCCCTAGTGGTCAGACTGGGCTACCCAGTTTCCTCAGCTTGCTATCTCTCACCTGTCATTACTTGACATTGAATATGTGAAGGGGAGGCTGCCCATAGAGGCCAGCGCAGCCTATTTCTTAGTGCCTTTTACTTCTTTGCCCTTACCTATGAGTGTACCCCCTCTTTACAAGCATCTTAGTCACCACAGAGTCTAGAATAATGGCATCCAGCCTTTCCCATAGTCATGGCCAGGCCTTGCAGATGACTCCCTTCATAGCAAACCAGTGGTCCCTTCATAGCAAACCTCTACATCCTAATCAATACCAGGCCTTGGGCCCCGCAATCCTTGTCCAAGGTTTTACCTGGCTGGCTTTAGCCCCTTTTTAGCTGGCTGAGACCCTTCAGCCTAAGTCCACTGCCTTGGACCCTAGCTTCCTGGGTCTCAGATCCAGTACTAGAGAGTGCCTCTCAGGCACCCCACTTGTGGCCTCCTCCACCCTTGCAGCCACAACTCAGCATTCTGGTCACAAACTTAAATAAAGAAAAAAAGACCAACACACAGAGGGTTAATTATCTGGTTCTAACTCAACCTTAATAACCCTCTCAAGGCCATAACCTTTGTCACCTTCATAAGAAGTATGCTTAGTTCTCCCAGCCCCAGAGTGCCTTCTTTCCTCTGGCAGCTACCTCTGTCTGCCAGCTCCTTCCCCTGCAGCCTGCAGGCCTCAACTACCTGCCCCAGCTCAGAGTGCAGGCTTATATGCAGCCAAGCCCAGCCCTTTCTGGTCAGCTGACTATCCCCCTTGGAGATGTGCCCAGTGGCTCCTACTCAGCCTAATGAGTTGTTGGGCTGTCCCAAGGTTTTTAGCAGGCTCAGGCCTCAAGGCTGGAGTTCTTGTTGGGGCTGGCTTTTGCAGCAGTCTGTGGGCTACAAAAGTCCTGCTTCCCCCTCTGATTGCAGTCAACAGGGTGGGAGTTCCCTGTCACATGGATAGTTTCAATTAAATGCTGACCTTACTAATTTACCTTAAAGTTTTAAAAATCAGAAACAAGTATCACTTACTAGGGACAAAGAAAACAAAGACTTAAGGCCAAAAGTCTCAGAGGATCCCCAAGTTCTCTGGGGCTAACCTGTCAGAAGAGAACACCAGCCATTCCAGCCTGTTGCTCATGTCCCCGGGGGCATAGTACACAGATTACTTCATACGTCAGGAGTAAGAGCATTTAACTGCACTTAGTGAGCTGCTCAGTTTTTGAGATAACAGTTCATCTTAAACCTGCCTGTGTCCAAAGCTTTTATGTACAAAAGCAGTCCATGTGCAGTCCAGGCACTCTCAAAATAAGATCCACATGAATGCAAATACTATGTTTGGAAAACATGCTTGTGGTGCTGGCTCTGTGCCACATAGTAAAGGAATTTTATAGACTTCAAGGCCAGCACTAGTAATAATATCAATTGTGAGACAACACATTTAAAAAGCATAAATATTTCAGTTCTTGTTGCAAACTATTGGATCAGCACCTACCATTGTAATAAACTATGTTCTACTAGGAATTAACATAATGAAGGAATGCAGTTGCAGGCCAACCTGAAGTAAACTTTCTTCCTCAAGTTACTGGCATGTAGGGACTTATCCAGCGCTCACTGACATCAGTGGAGAGACTGCCAGTGGCCTTAGTGGACTCTGGATAAAGCCCAAACAGAGCACCTTTTTGTCTGGTAAAATTTCAGTCCTGATAGACATGGTTTCATGTCCAACCCTGCAAACACATAGGCTGGAGTTTTCAAAGGACAGAAAAGAGTTTGGCAGATGCATACTATTGACATTTCATGGGAGTTGGGTACTTACATTTTTTTAACTCTAATGAAAATCCCAGCTGTAAGCATGTGTGTAACTCTACTCACATGAATAATACTATTGATTCTGGATGGACTCTACAAGTGAATAGCAGGAAGAGAATTAGATAGATGTTTATAAGTTAAGTTACCCTCACAGCAGAGGTGAAGAGGTTGATGCTGAGAGGCAGTAACAGGCTGGCAGGCCTCTCACAAGAGTTTGAGACTAAGCAGGTAAGTTAGTTTAGACCAGCCCCTGTTTGCTAGTATGCTTATTTAAATTGAGCATAAACTTTGCATTCATTGAGTTTTAGCTGTTCGTTGCCTATATTATTCTCCATCCCCTTTTTGATTACTTCTGAGAAGTTATCACTATTGAGGTGCCCTCAGTTCTGTCAAGAGAGATATCCTTTTCCTGAGAGGTTTCAACTAATTCAAATGCATGAGTAAGTTTTAGTATTTTAAATGATTGTTTCCCACCCATATTATCCTCTACATGTGTATATTGATATTCATCATGCCCTGCAATAATCTTTGGTTGTGGAGTATTAAAATTTAATTGACTGACAGATTAATGACTCGATATTTCTCCACAAAGGGCACATTTTGACATACTTTAAATTGTTTCTTTTAAGATGTGCTACTGCTAAGAACCAGATTCTGATGCCTTTACAAATAATAAATAGTACTTTATACTAAAGTACTATTTATTAAATAGTAGAGATCAAAAAAGCTTAAAACTCCACTCATTAAGCTACTGTGGTTAAGGCATGTCAATCTCCATGGCCAATGGTACACAAGGGAATCATGTGACCAGATCAACATCCAGCTGTCTCTGACTCCCCATTAATGGCTGAGTCACCCGGAGTGGCCAGTGGCATGTGGCTGAAGCAAAGTTCAGATAAACACCTCTGGAGCCATCATGAGATAGTTTAACCATTCTGCCAGCATGTCCCTTTTATACCACAAGTAATCCCACTGAAGTCAAAGGTATAAATTTTATTTACATGAGTATAAGTATCAGAATCAGGCTGTAGACCTATATGCTGCTGTTACCACTTAGTGAATTCACATGCACTAAAATGTACTGAGGAACATTTTGGGTCAGTATTCATACAGCATACCCACCATGAATCCATCAAAGCAAGGAAATGAAGAATTCAGCTACAGGATAGCATATTCCCTCTACTTCTTGACTCACAGACCTACATTTGATCATTACCATCCAAAAGTCATTTTAGAACTCAGTCCTAACTGTAGATTCAAAACCTGGCACCCAGGTCAGGTCAGGTCAGGTCACGTCAAGTCAACTTTTATGGCTGTTTCATGTGACAAGCAAAGATTTGTCTAGTATTATCTACTAATTTATATTAACCACAGACTTGATCTCTCTCACACAATACTAAATATCATGTTCATTAGAGAGATGAATGCCATGGCATTAAGTGGAGGTGAGCTGTAACCAGAATAGCCAGTTTTAGTGGGAACAACCCCAAATTAGCATTTTAATCAGTATATATTTTATTAAATTCTAAATTTTTACAAGGATTTTTCATTACTTAAATTGAAATTAATAAAGTACTTCTGATATGCTATGGCACTCAGTTCACCATTTAATGTAATCACAAAACACCTGAATTTGATATAAGTATTTTACTCTCATGGGTAAAATAAAATGATGATTAGGATGTTTAAGAGGAAACCTAAAAATCCTAACTCCTGGTTGTTTGATTAGAAAATGCTAGTATATTCTTTCCAATAACAAAACACATATTTTTTATATAATGCACAATGAGGTTAATTATATGGTATCTTCTCACATGCTGATGGAAGCTGGTTTGCATGTTAATGTAGGGAAGAAACAGCATTAAGATTGTCAGTGCTGGACATGCTTCAGTGTTGCCTTTTAATTAAAACTTCAAATTTCTGAGAGAATAGCTGGAAAAGAATGTACCGTAATCTTACACAAGAGTTAGGCTTACAAAACACAGCAGTCACATGGGCTTGTTTCCTGTCACACACTGTTAGCATCAATGACATTGCTTTTGCCAAGTTCACTTGATCTATGCATAAAAGAGATGCTTACTTTTCAAGAGTAATTTGCCCAGCAATACTAAAAACATCCAAAATTCCTTCACAATTAACAAGCCTCCCCTCATAGCCATTATTAATATGTGGCAAATACCATTCAAGGAAAAACAAAATACTTAGCTACTGCCCTTGCAGCATTTTCTTTGTGTGTGTGTGTTCTCTTTTTATGGAGTTGCAGTTTGTTTTGTGTGTATATGTTTGCATTACTTACTTATTTATTTTCAGCATCTTTCATTAATTTCTACATTGCTGCAGTTCCACTGTTATCCATGGAATCTGAGACAGCTGAGAATTTCTTCAAAGACAGAGTTATGTCCAAAATGAGCCATAATCCAAGGGGAAAAAATGATTTATATCTGATTCTGGTTCTGATTTATATAATTCTCTCCAGGCAATAAGTGAATACCATATTTTCAAAGCTAGGGTGTCAGACTTAACTATGGGTATATTAAATACAACAGGCTGAATTCTTTGTCACTTGCATTGCTTTAAATTGAAAGTACAGTCATTACTGTGAGATGCTCTATAGTTACATGGGTGTTAATAAGAGCCTAATTTGGCTTAACATTTCTAGATCCTCTCCTTAATAATAATATATCTCAGCTCAACTTAGAACATCAACAGACTAATATTTGGACATTTGGTCCATTCAGGATTACATTTATTATTAATATACTGATTAGAATACTTTCTGTAGAAAAAGCAGAATAAATAAGATAGGAATAAATCATTTTCTTTTTGAACTTTCAGTGAATAAGATTATTTAGCTAGTGTACTTCAACAGGAGCTAAAACATTTAATCAGAACAAAGTTCTTTGAGTAAATGTGGTATCTTTTATTAGACAAAACTAAAGAGCTGGATAATTTGTTTTTTACAGGCTTTCAGACACAAATACCCTTCTTTAGACACAGGGAGATTCTGCTGGTGTTTGTGTGGGATAGAAGCTTAAGCCATTATGTAAAATGCAGGTCTGGGAAAATACAAAAGCATGACAGGGGCAATCAGAGGGGGAGTTAATAGGTGGAGACAGGTTGGGGGAAAGAATCAGGGTTTGAATTGCATTCTGACTTGGGGTGGAGGGGGTCTACAGTGGAGGCAGCCAGGAGATGCCACCACCACCACCTGAGGCATGGGGCAGACCAGGGGGCCCTTGTCTCTTATGGGGGAACTCACGTCTCTTAAGGGGAGACTCAGCCCGCCCAAACTTCCCCATAATTTGAACCTTGGGAAGAGTGGAAGGTTGACTTGGTGACAGAATGTAGCTGGTAAAATGTGGAGAGGTTACCTGGGGTTATCAAATGTTAGGCAGGTTATAATGTTTCTTATATCCAATGTCTATATTTAGTCCATGATTTTTTGTATCCAGTAGATTTATGAAGTGGAGTTCATAGGCTCATCTATGAAAGGTGTTTTGTAAATTCCCTTTGAGGATTAGAACTGAGAGACTGGAGAGAGCGTAGTTGTCTTGTAGCAGCCACAGGTAATTGGGTATTTTTGTCTTTGATAGATTTTTGATGTGCATTCATTCTGGTACACAGTTGTTGTTTGGTTTCTCCTACATATTTTTCATCAGGGCATTCAGTGCATTGACTGATATATATTACATTTCTGGAGGTGCAGGAGTAGTGATGTTTCTGTTGTGGAATGTAGTTATTGTGGGAGTGGTGAAGATGTGTTGGGAGGTTTTACATTTCTTGTCCCAGCGTGCTCTGGATCCATTCAGTGCACTTTGGGCCATAGGAAGTTTTCTTTTGGTGATGAGGTTGATGGGGCTTGGTGCCTGTTTAAGGCTAGGATGGGTGGCTCTGCATTAATGCCAAAGTTGTACTTAATAAACAAAGAAGATCCTTTTCCTTGAAGGAAGGGTTTCACTGTGATGCGTTTGCATTTATAATATTTATTTTTAAAATTTCTTCTTGCTCATATTTATCTTAAAGAAATTATCACAGTGAGATGATTTGACTTGTACTTTCTGGGCAGAAGTGCATAAACTTCTAACACTCTAAAGCATTCCAGAACAAACACAAAACATTATTAGACTTTTATATAAAACTATATCACAACTTAAGAAACTGAGCAGTTATAGTCTTTAAGACAACTGAGCAGTTGTCTTGCTTCAAAGGCAAACTTTTTTTTTGTTTAATTTAAATGATAGAATCACAGAGAAGTAGGGCTGGAAGGGACCTCCAGAGATTATTACGTCCATCTCCCTGCCTGAAACAGAATAATCCCTATCCAAACTATTCTATTCAAACCATAAGCTAAACTCTACCTCAGAATACCCTCAACCTTGACACAACACAGACGTAGTGCCCTAACCTGCCACAGGAAAAACAGGAGAGCTGTGACAGCCAATATCCTGCTTCTATGAAATGTTGTCAATATATGCTCAAGGGATCCTAGGTAGAGGGCCATATTACCCCCACTACAGAGAAAGTGATAACCCCCACAGGCCATACCAATCTGACCATGTGGTAAAATTCCTTTCTGACCCCAAATATGATGGTCCATTTGACCTTCACTGGATAGGCAAGACCCTTTAGCCAGGAACCTCTGGTTTGGGTTCCAGTAGGCATAGACACACCCCAAAGTCCCCAACCTTGACTATAGCTAACACCCAATACCTCTGAGGAAGGCTTAAAAACACCCTGATACATATAGCAGAAAAGGGCAGGAAAAACCAGAAAAGCCCAGAGGCATGGGAAATACCCATAGTAGACCATAGGCATAGCTACGCCTAGACCATCCCCAACCAGTGGCTGTTCAACCTGTTCTTGAACATCTCCAGGCATGAAGAGTCCACACCTTTCCTAAGTAGTCTATTCCACTGCCTCACTATTCTCACAATAAAGAATTTTTTCCAGATATCCAATCTAAACTTAGTTTGCTGCAACTTCAAGCTATTGGTCTGCATCCTCCTCTCTGCAGCAAGACAGAAAGGTGCTTTCCCTCTTCTTTATGGCAGCCCGTCAAGTATTTGAAGACTGCTACCATGTCCTCTCTTAAGTACCTTTTTCTGCAAGATGAACTTGCCTAGCTCCTGCAGCTTCTTCTCATATCACTTGCCTCCCAAGCCCTTGATCATCTTTGTTGCCCACTTCTGGGCCCTCTCTAACTTCTCTATGTCCTTTTTAAAAATGTGGAACCCAGAACCGCACATAGTACTCCAGATGAGGCCTAACGAGTGCTGAGTAGAGAAGCATGATCACTTCTCATGTCTGGCACCTAAAACTTCTATTGATTCAGCCCCAAACTGCATTGGCCTTTTGTGTAGCTGCATCACGCTGCAGACTCATACTGAGCCTGGTCTACCAAGACTCCCAAGTCCTTTTCAACAGTGCTGTCATCCAGTCAAATGTCACCCATTTTATAGATGTGTTTCTGATTATTCCTCCCAAGGTTTGGCACCTTGCACTTGTCTGCACTGAACTTCACCCTGTTAGCTCTAGGTCTACTTTCCAGTCTCTCAAGATCCTTCTGAATTATGCTCACATTCTCCAATGTGCTCACAGTCCTTCCCAGTTTTATGTAATCTGCAAATTTGCTCATGAAACTTTCTGTGCCAGCATCCAAATTGTTACTAAACACATGGTACAGCACTGGGCCCAGGAGAGACCCCTGTGGGACTGCACTTGAAACCTCCTGCCATTCTGACATGGACCTGTTAATAGTTACCCTTTGTTTCTAGCTACTGACCCAGTAATCTATTCACCTTATAGTAGCTTTATCTAGTCCACATTGCTCCAAGTTATTTATCAGAAGGTTGTGTGGGACTTTGTCAAAAGACTTGATGAAGTCCAGATATACTAAATGTACATGAATATTAGATGACCCTAAATATAAGATGACCCCCCAATAATTAGATTCTATACATGGAAAACGTATAAATTTGTTATAATTTTGCAGGGGTGTTGGTTGTAGTTGTATTGGTCTAAGGACATAGGGAGACAAGGTTCTTTGGGTAAATCTGATATCTTTTGTTAAACCAACTAAAATAGTTGGAAAAATTCTTCTTTGCAAGCTTTTGGGTACAAATACCCTTCTTCGGGCAGAGAGAGCATTTGCAGTTGTTTTGTGCTCTCCTGGATCGGATGGAAGGCATACTGGTTTTCATCCCAAACAGGAGAGCACAAAACAATTGCATATGCTCCTTCTGCCTAAAGAAGGGTGTTTGTACCCAAGAGATTGTAAAGAACATGTTTTCCAACTATTTTAGTTAGCCTAATAAAAACATATTATACTTTTCCAGGCATAGAATCTAAATAGTGGAGGTCTGCATGGAATGTGTCCCCCTCCCACAGCAAGAAAAATAAATTTGCGGGATCAGATATTGCCCTTGCCCTCTGCCCCCTCAACACCTTCCCTTTTTATCCCCTTGCCCCTTCCTTACAGTTAGACCATGGTATCCCTGAGGACATGGCAGTGCGGAGCAAATTTGAAAACAATGACCTTGAAATAAACATACGTGTGGTAATTTGTATATAGTACCCAAAGGCTTAGTTCATCCAGAATTGATGCATTTTACCCTTTTTGAAACTGCTGCAGATTTTAGCACAGATACTCTATAAACACACTTTTAAGCATCACTTGTGTACCTACTTCTATATAGTACAAACTATGCATGATACTAGTCCAAAGTCAAAAAGCTCATGCTTAACTATATAGTTCATTGGGCTGGGCCCCAGCAGAGTCAACTGCATTTCTATCCATAGTATCCCCACAGCCCAGCACTGCTGAGTATGTATGTGTACTCCAGATACCCCCACCACATCCACCTCCACTTTCTGATTTGGTGGCCTATAATAAATCCCTGTCATTACATCAGTGCTGCATCTTTCACCTTTCATCACCCAAATGCACTTGGTTCTACTGGCTTCTTCCTTCTGAACCACAGAACAAGTGTATGTGGATTTTTTTGACATTGAAGGCAACAATACTACCTTGTCTCCCAGCCCTGTTCTTTCAAAACAGAGTGTAACCCTTGATGTTCACATTCCAGTTATAAGAGCTGGCCCACCAGGTCTTGACGATGCAAATCAGATCATAGTTCTTTTCACAGGTTGCACCTTTCAACTTATATTGTTTATTCCCTGTACTTATTGCACTTATATACATGTATCAGGCATATTTTACATTTTGATCTACTCACTTCCCTTTTTGGAGTTGTTGCAGTCCTGTAACTCTCTGGCCCTTTCCCAGAGTTAATACAACAGTGGCCAAATTCTGCTTTAAATGATCATGTGAGGACCCTAATATAATTATCTACTTGAGGGCACACTTGACCTCAGTGTAATGGGCACCATACTGAGCAAATGTGGGTCTTTTTCTGTTACACAAAATGGTTGTGCTCAGAGGTATAGCTGCTGAGCTGTGCTGCTGCTGCGATATAGATATACCCCCAAACGTAGTAAGTTAGTAAGACATGGAACCCTACAACCTTTATTCCCATGAATGCCACCTTTATCCTGGGTTGCTAATAGACCGGATAGTAGAGATAAGATTCTTTCCGTTTTCTATAGTCTGTGTAAGGCATGACAACATTAGAACTGATTGAACCTTCTAGAAGGGAATGGGAGCATCTTCAGGGGACATAGCACTAGGGAACTCACATGACTCCTGTGCTCCTTTTAGGACGTGTGGTTTCATACTTCTCACAATGTAGGGCATTGCCCAGAAGACATCATCTGAACCCATATGAATAAAGATTGCAGGAGTGGTTCCTAGGTGAATAAGCTATAGTCCAGTTGTTAAGAGAAGATAATACAGCAACAAGCAAAGTATAATGGCAACAAATTTCCTTTTAGAGAAGTTACTTCTCTTTCTTAATCCATATCTGAGTTGTGGGGGATTAGTATAAATAATTTTCATGAGTAAAAACTAATGGCTACATATTAATTAGCTTAAGTGATCTTCAGATTATAACGATAAGAAAAACAATATAGGAAAGAAGCAACACAGAATTATAAATTGAAGGATTTCCTCCCAGACAAATTTGAGATCTGTATGTATAAAGCATATTCTTCTTATATAAATGTAGGGGGTTTTTTTTATTTTTTGCAGTCACAATAAAGATTAATCTCTGACTGCTCAGTGTCTTCATTACTTGATCTCACAATTTTTTAGAAGCAGGGATTAACCTTGTTTCCAGATAAAATTAAGGGGTGCTATGAAAGGCTTGTTATGCCTAAACTGGCTCAAAAAATCCTGTTTTTATGACATCTCCCTGATGCCAAAGAAATAATTGTAACATTACACATTTAGCATTCTGTTTCTCCAGTGGAAAATTACTTGGGAAGAAATATTAGAAATTATAGGTTGGAAAATAATTCAGGAGGCTATCTAGCCCATCTTTTTGCTCTGAGGCAAGAACAAGTATATCTACAGAATCCTTAATATAAGTTTGTCTGACCTATTCTTAAAAACCTGCAGGGATGAGAATTCTGCTAGGTAACCTGTTCCAGTGTGTATCTAGCCTTAATGTTTAAATATTTTCTTAATATCTAATTAAACCTTTTTACTGAAAATTACATTGTCCAGCCTCCAGTGGATGTGATAAAATTGATCACCATCCTCTTTATAACAACCTTTTATGTATTTGAAGAATATCATGTTTCATGTCCATTCTGTCCAGTTAGGGGGATGGACCAAGGTGGTCGAGGGCCCTAAGGCCTGCTGCACCAAGGCCCCTGCCCCACCAGAGCTTAGCAACAGGTATGAACCTCTTGCAGCCCCAGCAAAGCCTGCTGAGTTGCCAGCTCTTGCAGGCAACACAGGCTCAACTGCAGCTACCGCCCCCACTCTCCCCAAGACAAAACATAAAGTATTTGGTGGGAGACTCCATCCTGAGGGGGACTGAGGGGGTAATCTGCCACCCCAACCCCTTAGCCCGGGAAGTCTGCTGCTTCCTGGGGGCCAACATCTGAGACATTGCAGAGAAGATCCCTAAGCTCCTCCACCCCACAGACCACTATCCCATGCTCCTTATTCATGTGGGCACCAATGACACAGCTCGGAGCGCTCCCAGCTGGGTCATGGGGCACTACAGGGATTTGGAAGCGGGGATAAAGAGTCTGGGGGCATGAGTGGTGTTTTTGTCAATCCTCCCAGTCTCAGGGTATGGTCTGAGGAGGGAGAAACGGATCCAGGTAGTGAACCATGAACCAAAGACTGCAGCACTGTGTCATCAGGAAAGCTTTGGCTTCCATGACCACAGCCTGCTCTTTGGTGAGAGAGGCAGCGAGCTGTTGGGAAGAGATGGCCTCTACCTCTCTCCCCTGGGGAGGAGGCTCTTCTCAGCCAGACTGGCTGACCTGCTCCACTGGGCTTTAAATTAAGCCTGCTGGTGGATGCGGGGACTGCCACTGCTGGCCCGCTGAGCAACCCTTGCAAAGCCAGCAGGCCAAGGCACTTAAGGGAGCCCACCCCTGCCACAGCCCTGGTACAATCTGTGGTACAATATGTGGGCAAAGCAAAAGCCCCCAAGGGGACACTTGCTTGCCTGTACACAAATGCCAGGAGCTTGGGGAATAAGCAGGAGGAATATGTCCTCCTGCTTAACACAAATAATTACAACATCATAGGGATAATGGAGACCTGGTGGGACTCCACCCATGACCAGACCACGGGTGTAGATGGCTATACCTTTTACAGGAGCGATCAAGGAGATAAAGGGATGGGGGTGTAGCTCTCTATGTTAAGGAAAACTACATGTCCCTGCAAGCTGATGTTGGCAACCAGGGTGGACAACTGGGTTAAAATCCATGGGGAACATGGCACAGGAGACACAATAGTGGGAGTCTACAACAGACCTCCCACCCAAAGTCAAGAAGCTTGACCAGGAGTTTGCCCAGAAACTGGCTGAGGCCGCATACTCCAGGACCATGGTTGTCATGGGTGACTTTAATTACCCAGACATCTTGTGGGAGGATCACTCAACAAAATCCGAGTCATCGCAAAACTTCCGATTGTGCATGGATGACCTCTACCCCTACTCAAGAAGTCTATGGGCCAACGAGAAGTAAAGCGCTGCTCGACCTGGTACTGGCTACTGGGGATGACCTAATCGGCAACCTAGTGATTGATGGGAAGCTGAGTGACAGCAACCATGAGCTGATTGCCTTCACCATTCACAATAAAGCTGGCAAGTCAGGCAGAAACACTGAAGTCCTTGACTTCATGAAAGCTGACTTTGACAAGCTCAGAAGGCTTGTCAGTCAGGCCCTAAGGGACCATGACCCCAGGAGGAGGGGAGTTCAGGAAGAGTGGTTGCTCCTCATGGGAGTGATCCTCAATGCACAAGCTAATTCTATTCCATCACAGAGGAAAGGCAGCAAGAAGGCACAGCAGCCCCCCTGGCTCTCCAGGAATCTAGCAGACCTCCTGAGGTTAATAAGAAAGCTCTACAAAGGATGGAGGACGGGATTCACCTCCAAGGAGGATTATTCTCCACTGGTCCGGCCCTGCAGGGAGCAAACCAGGAAAGCCAAGGCTGCAACTGAACTCCAACTAGCTTCGAGCATCAAGGACAATAAAAAGTCCTTTTTCAGGTATGTGGGGAGCTGGAGGAAAAGCAAGGGCAACGTTGGATCCCTGCTGAGCCAGATGGGACAACTGGCCCCCAGGAAAAAGCCAACCTATTAAATAGGTACTTTGTGTTGGTCATTCATCAGTCCCATGGGACACCCATGCCCACTACAGGACAGGGAGGTCCAGGTGAGGGAGATCCCCTGCCCTCCATCAAAGCTGACCTCATAAAGGGACACCTTGAGAAGGATGGATACCCTCAAGTCTTCTGGCTCTGACAATCTACCCCCCAGGTTACTCAAGGGGTGAGCATCATAGCCCAGCCTCTGGCATGGATCTTTGA
>NW_017728931.1:111139101-111156745 GCF_001723895.1 Crocodylus porosus | reverse complement strand
CAAGGGAGAAGAGATTGATGTCATATATCTTGACTTCAAAAAAGCCTTCAGTCTGGTATCCCATGATCACCTCTTGGCAAAACTGGCCAATTGTGGCCTTGGGTCCACCACAATCCGCTGGCTGGGAAACTGGCTCTGTGGTCAGACCCAGAGGGTGGTAATTGATGGAAGTCAATCGTCATGGTGCCCTGTGACTAGTGGGGTCCCCCAAGGCTCTGTCCTTGGACCCATATTGTTCAACATCTTCATCAATGATGTGGACCTTGGAGTCAAAAGCAGACTGGCCAAGTTTGCCGATGACACCAAATTTTGGGGCAAAGCATCCACACCTGAAGACAGGAGGGCAATCCAGGCTGAACTGGACAGGCTCAGCAAATGGGCAGATGAGAACCTGATGGTGCTTAACACTGAAAAATGCAAGGTTGTCCACGTTGGGAGGAAAAATCTGCAGCATCTTTATAGGTTTGGCAGTGCTACACTGGCTAGCATTATGGAAGAAAGAGACTTGGGGGTCATCACTGACCACAAGATGAACATGAGCCCACAGTGCAATGCTGCGGCTAGTAAAGTGACCAAAACTCTGGCTTGCATCCATAGATGCTTCTCAAACAAATCCTGGGATGCCATTCTCCCCTTGTACTTGGCCTTGGTGAGGCCGCAGTTGGAATACTATGTCCAGTTTTTGGGCTTCACAATTCAAAAAGGATGTTGAGAAGCTTGAGAGAGTCCAGAGAAGAGCCATGCACATGATCAGAGGTTAGGAAAACATTCCTTACAATGACAGGCTGAGAGCTATGAGGCTCTTTAGCCTGGAAAAATACAGGATTAGGGGTGATCTGATGGCCACCTGTAAGTTTATCAGGGGTGACCACCAGTATCTGGGGGAATGTCTGTTCACCAGAGCGTCCCAAAGGATGACGAGGTCAGAGGTTGAGAAACACTGTTCTAGATCCACAACCTTATGTTCATCATTTCTTTTTGGCTAGATCTAAGTGGTTTCCTACTGAGACTCTGAGCTCTTTCTAAAGGTGCCTAACTCCCCATTGATGACCCCTTGCAGAGCCTGGTGTTCTCTGTTTTGTTTTTAGTGTGTTGTACTTATGCATGCTGATAGATCTTAATCCGGGAATTTTTTTCCTCTTGATGTGCTTAAATCCAATTGAAGCCATACTTATGGCTAAATGCTGTCCTGAACAAGGACATATATAAATATATTTTATATGTGCTATCCTAAATTGATGACATAGAACAGGGATGTTCAATTTACAAGCAGCCAGGTGGCACATATTTTGTGGGCTTCACCTACGTGAGCCATGCCACTGCACCATGCCACACAAGCACCCTGGCCTCTGCCCTCAGCTCCCCTGTTTTAGGCTCCCTCAGCACTGTGGGCTGTGCTGCACTGTGCTATTATGTACCCTAGGTTGGGACAAGAAGTAGAAGCTGAAGGAGAAAGGGGAAATCTGAAACCCTCCTTTACTGCTGTAGCCAGAGCAATGGGGGTGTGTAGGGGGGGCAACCAAGTGGAAGACTGGGAGCTGGAAATTAACCCTCACAGGTTACCATTTGGATGACCCAAGTTCAAATACTGTTTCTCTAGAAGATCTATTATTTATAGTTCTATTGTATACATACTGGGTGCATCTACATGAGATGCATTGATGTGCATTAGCCTAACTTAATGCACAGTACAGGCATGCATCTACACATGCATGCTCTTACTGCACATTAACTTAGGCTAATCATGCCTAACATTCACACCTGCAAGTGCAGGTATCAAATTTAGTCACAATTAGTTAATACACAGTAACGCATATGTAGACATGACTAAGCACTAACTTTAGTGCCTGGTCTGCCCTGCCACTAGGGAGTCAGCTTGAGCCCAGCCCAGGGCTGGGCTACTCTGTGGCAGCCCCTAGCTTCAGGGTAAAGCCTGCATCCATTTTGTGCCCTTGTCTGGGAGCTCCCTGCTGCTGCTCACCTTGAGCAGTGAAGTGCTGTGCTGAAATGCTGTGGTGAAGTGCCTCCACCCTGCAGCAACCAGTCTCTGGCTGTGCCCTGTCCTGAGTGCTGCTGGCGGCTGTCTAAGGCCAGCCACACAGGGACAGGTGTGCGGGGGCCCAGAAAGCTGGCTCAGGATCATCATGTCATCTTCATTTTCCTCCCTGTTGAGCTCCAGCTCTGCCCACGTGCACATGCCCATCCTGATCACTCAGGCCTCCAACTGCAGAGGCAGCTTGCATGGGACAAGAACTTGAACACCCACTCTTATGAGGCCCTGTCAGGCAAGATGCAAGAGTGAGTACACTCCCGGTGGGCACGGCAGTGCCACATAAAGGTCAAGGCCTTGTGGGCACAGTGGACCTTGCAGTCTTCAGTCATCGGTCTGATCATGCCCAAAAGTCCATGGCCTTTATGCGGGAGCTGACCTGCATTTTGGTGCCTTGGGAGTCAGGTCACACCACTGCAAGTGGCACCAGTAGGGGCAACATGTCCAAGCCTCTGCCCTGCCCTGAAGCCTCCAGTGATGTGTCACCAGAGGATGGGATGTCGGGCCTTCACCACCCTGCCCAGCCCTCTTTCCCAGCTGCTCTCTCCACTGGCAGCTTGGGGAGCCCTGTCTAGTGGCTGCCTTGCCCTCAGTACAGCACCACATTCCTCCACAAGGAGAAGCCAGCAACGAGACCACTGGCTGCCAGCTCCTCCCTCGTGGGGAAGCCCTGGCTAGGCATGAGCCCACCACACACCATGGGCCATGGACACCAGCTATAGCTGGACACCATTTCCAATCCACCAACTTCACTAGTCCCAGATGAATGGTAAGCCCTGCACTGGAGGAAGGCCTTCCCAGTTCCCCATCCTGCTCCTGTCCCTGGTCCCAGTCCCTTCTCCTGGCCTTGGCCCCTGATACCACTCCCTCCCCCCACTCCCTGCCTGCCTGCACTCTGCTGGCCCTGGGTTCTCCCCTACCCTACAGCACAGACGGAGGTGGGTGCAGTTCAGAACTTTATTCAGCAGTCCTTGTGCCTGTAGCTGGCTGGGCATGGACCTCTCACATGCTGAGGAAGGTGTCAATGCTGGCAGCAATGTCCTCTTTGGCAATTGGGGACAGCATGGGTGACTGGTACCACCTTAGTCAGGGGGAGCATGTGTGCCCCCCAGCCACCAGTCAATGACCAGAGGGATTCCACCACAGCTGATCTCACTGACTGGGGGGGTTGGGTCCCCCATGGGCGATCGTGAGACGGCTGATCGCAAGATGGCTGATCACTGCGACTGGTTCTGGGAATAGCTGCGACCGCTTCTGGGAGTGCAACGGCACTCCACTCCCTGCCTGCTGCTTGCAGGGGGAACAGCAGCTCTCCTGCCTGCTCTTCCCTGTGCATCACCTAAGCAGTGAGCATGGATGGTCAAGGGGAGCACCAGCGCTCTTAGGGGGTGCACATGCACTCCCATGCATCCCCTATGTGTTACCACCAGGGAGCAGGGATTTGTAGTGCTCTCACAGGTAGTCTTCCAGGTGGTGGAGGTTGTGGGGCAGCCCAGGCTTGTCCACCACATGGTTGTAGCTCAGGGTCCTGAACCTGAAGTGCAGCTGTGTTCAGGGCACCAGGAAGACCAGCAGCAGTAGGGCATAGTGGCTTATGCACCTCTCCACCTGCACAAACAGCTCATCATGCACTGCCCAGGGCACACACAGCAAGGGCACAGTGTGGGGTCAGCCCCATTGCACCTCTCTGGAGAGGCCCTCTGCATGGAGGGCAAGGGTGCAGCCAGCTCCTCACCCCCATTGTCTGGGAGCCCCATGCACCCTGAACTTGAGCACCATGGGCTGCATGGCAGAACAGATGGCCTGCAGGGAGAGGAGGGGATAGGTTCTGGAGCCACAGCAGCAGGTGCTGTCATCAGCCTGACGTGTCCTGCCCTGGGAAGGGGATGGGGGAGTCAGGCTGCCTGCAGCCAGCACCCAACTGGCTGCAGGTCACAGGAGAGCAAGTGAGGATGAGGCACTCAAGCAGCAGCCACCTGGACCTGGGCCTGGGCCTGCCCGGGCTCAGCTTACTATGGTCCCTAGCCACATGTGTATGGCTGACCCCTGATCTGAGGGTGGGCAGTTCATGGTCCCTGGTGCAAAGCATCTTACCTTTGGAATGTTGCAAACTCTCACAAAAGGCTTCTGTCTCTTTTGTCAGCAGGGCCAACATCTGGACATGGGGGATGAAGCCACCAGCCCCAGTGGGAATGAGGGCTCCAGGTTGCCACCACCCACCACTGGAGCCACCTGGATGTGCTGGCTATTCCAGCAGTGTACCAGGGACCAGACCCTTCTGCTCCAGCAGTTGGTGGCAGTGGCAGAGGATTGGGAAGCATGGGAGCAGGTGCTGGAGGTATGGAAGCAGGCCTAGTGGGTGGAGAGGTCTCCCAGGCAGAGGCATGGGACTGGGTGCAGTGGAACCACTGGGCCCATGTGGAGGCAGTCCTGGGGTGGGAGCTTCTGGAGCAGCTGCACCAGACCATGAGCACCCCCTCTACCCCTGGTGGCTGCATACATATCGCCTGCTCCCTTTGTCATCTCTAAATGGATGGATTAGTAGAAAGGTTCAATTGTACACTGAAGGGGGTGCTCCAAGCGTGTATTCAAGGAGATCCAAAAAAATGGGAGTTAATGATTCTACCATTGTTATTTTCTATTAGAGAAGTACCTAAGGCCTGTACGGGCTATATTTAAGCTGGTTTATGGTCACTGCCCCTAGATATAATTTGTGAGGGATGGGTAGAAGAAAATCGAGCTGGGGAACACAGACCTCATCTGGTATGGGAATTTCAAGAAAGGTTGGAATGAGTGGGAAATATTGTTCAAGAGAATCTAGGTAGAAACCAGATATGACAGAAACAAAATGATGACAAATGTACGAAAGATAGGCAGTTTTGTGAGGGTGACTGGGTGTTAGTAATGTTACTAGACAACAATCATAAGTTGCTATCTTGATGGCAAGGACCATTTCAGGTTATACACTGGGTGGGCCCATTGAATTATAAGATTCAAAGGACAGAACCTGTAAGGACATAACAAGAATATCATGTAAACTTACTGAAGAAATGGTATGGGGAGGAGGTTTGGCCTATGCAAGGAGAGATGGGTTGTCAAACATTAGATATAATTGGGAGCCCTGTTTCATCTAGCCAGAAAGAGGGAGGTCTGACAACAGGAAAGAATCTGTCAAGTACAGGCAGTCCTTGGACTTACAACAGAATTGGTTCCTGAAAACCGCATCTTAAGTTGAAACATTGTAACTCAGAACCAATTTTCCCATAAGTACAATGTTATAAATGGGGGATTGATTCCTGAACCAAGGCCTGATACCCTATTTTCACCAAAAATAACCCAGAATGTTGTAGTCAATCAATTATAGATACATAGCTACATTAATGTATTTATAGCAATCATATTTATTTGGAAGGACTTCTTTGAGGTGGCTTTGCTGGACTTTTTGAAAGGCTCTTGGCTGCGCTTTTTGAAGGGTTCTTGGCTGGAGTCTTCTTAGAAATCTTGGCTGCAGGCTTTCCTGGGGTCTTAGCTGCTTTCTTAAAGAACGTGTCCAAGGAAGTTTGGACTTCCAGGGAAATGGGCGATGCAGTGAACTTGTTCACTGGTGTAGCATCATGTCGGATCAAGCATCATAAAGTCAAAACTGATGTCAGTGAGGAATCACTGGAGCTGGTTACCCAGACACCTATGGCAGTTAGTAAAGAAGGAAATAGAATAAAATGAAGACATTGGGGATTATAGAAGAATCACACAGTCCCTGGAGGAGTCCACTAGTAATTGTGCCTAAGTCAAATGGTTCTATAAGGCTATGTGTAGATTATAGGAAGGTAAATGAAGTGACAACATTTGATGCATTCCCTATGCTGCAAATAGATGATATGATAGAGAAAATAGGTCAGGCTAAGTATATTTCTACCCTTGACCTAACAAAGGGATATTGGCAGATCCCCATGATCCCTCAGGGTAGAGAGAAAATGGCTTTTGACACACCCTGGGGATTATTTCAGTTTAAATGCATGCCCTTTGGGTTACATGGGGCAGCTGTCTCCTTTCAGCGTTTAATGGATAAAATCTTGGCTCTTTACCAATGTTATGCAGCCGCATATATTGATAATATTATTATTTTTTCTGAAAATTGGTGACAACATCAGCAACACTTGAAGCCATGCTACAAGAGCTGAGGAGTGTGAGATTAATGGCAAACCCCAAAGAAATGCTGTTTGAGACAAGAAGAGGCACAGTACTTAGGTTTCTGAGTAGGACGGGGTCACATCCAGCCAGTGGCTGACAAAGTAACCGTTATAGAAGACTATAGAGCACCTCAAAATAGCAAGCAACTTTGTTCTTTTTTAGGATTTGAAAATCATTATCAGAGGTTCATTTCAGGGTTTTCTGAATTGGTGGCCTGAACTGATATGACCCGAGGGAAGCGAAACCATCTTCAATGGTTGGTAAGGGCTATGGAGGCCTTTAAGAAAGTGAAGCAAGATCCTGTGTTACATACCCCTAATTTCAAAGAAACATTTTTCTTGCAAACTGATGCCTTGTATGTGGCTTTAGGGGCAGTATTGTTCCAACAAATACAAGGGGAAGAATGACCCATAGCGTATGCTAGTAGGAAACTCTCAGGATCTGAAACCAGGTATTCTACAATAGATAGAGGAGTCTCCCCATTCTTTGGGGAGTCAAAATTTTTAGGTACTATTTATTAGGGAGAAAGTTCATTCCAATTATGGACTGTACTCCATTAAGATGGTTACAGTCCTCAAAAACAGATAACACCCATTTTATGAGATGGTCATTGGCATTACAGCCTTTTCATTTTTCCATAGAACACTGCCCCAGGAGAAGAAATATAATGGCAGGCTTTCTGTCATGATCTCTGGGGGAAGAGATCACACTTACAGTGGGATGATGCCTAACAGAGATAAAGGAGTTCAATTCAAGGTCTGAGAAAACTTGCTTAAATGCTAATAATCAGGAAATAACTTTTGGAAGTAGAGGGACAAGTGCAGAATGCTAGGCGCTGGGACATGACATCATCAAGCTGAGTTATACCATTCGTAGATCCCTGCACCTGAAAGAGAAAGAGCAATTGACAGCCGGAAATGAATGAAGAACAGGAAACAGTTAAAAGCATCAGCCAGCAAACTTAGCTCCCTCGAAGGGGATGGAGTGAGCTGAACAGGGTTGGGAAAAGCAGCTGAACAGGGTTGGGAAAAGCTGTGTGGAAACACAGAGTTTCACTTTCAGCGTATAGAGAAAGACAAAGCTGCTACTCGGAAAAAGTAAAGGTAACTTACCAGCATGTGAGAAATGTGAGCTCTCTTCTCTACTCCAGGAGAAGCAACCACTTTGGAGACTGTAGATTGAAGGCTATGAGAGAGTAATATAAGAATAAGACTTTAAATGAGCTAGGCTAGAACCAGCTCACCTCTCCTAATGACTTTGATACCATTTATATGGAATCTAAGTGGACTACTCTAATAAATCCTGGAGATAGTTACAACCCTTATTTTATATGGTAATGATCCTCCTTTTGTTTACTAATTTATAAATTCTCCCATCAGAGCATAGCTGGAGAGTTATCAGAAGGAGGACCACTGACATATTTACCAACCAGATAAGGAAGAGTATTAAGACATCAGGATACCTGGTACAACAGTTCTTCTGGGCCCTGGCTGGAGGGGAGGCTGTGCTGAGGCCAGCAGGGCCAGCACCATGGCCAGCAGGGCACTGGTAGTTGCTGGCGGGGTCTGGGCTGGAGCAGTGGGGTACTGGGTGTTGCTGGCATGGCAGGGCAGAGGCTGGAGCAGCCCTGGTATGGGGAGGCAGAGTGGGCAAGGAGGGAGCTGGTACATGCTGCCCTTGTGCTAGGCTAGCAGCTTCTGGGCAGGAAAGGGTCTGGCCAGGGACCAGAGTTTCCAAGATGGCTGCAGGGTGCTGGCAGCTGGGTCTGGCTTCAACATGGCTGCCAAGTCCCGGCAGCCATGTGGTTGGTGGCTGGAGCTCCTCCCAGTGGCCACAGGAGTACATAGCAGGGCTGAAGGTACTTGAGGCAAACTTTAATCTCAAATCGCTGCATGTGTAGACACCTGCCAGAAATTGGTTCATGTGCTTTATCTTAATGCACATTAGATTTAGTTGCACTTATTTGCACATGTAGACACACCCTCTATGAACAATAATATTGACTAACAAATAGTAATAATACTAATTTCTAGCTTCTGTCTAAGGAGAATAGAATATGGTGTTTTTTGCTGAATCCACCCCTGGTATACATCATAGGCTTTTAGACGCTTTTTTTTCCTTTCACATTTCCAGAAGTGCAGTAGATGAGAGACAAGTCAAAGTGTTCTTAAAGATTCATAATGGATATTAATTTTTTTTTAGCTGACAGACTGATGGCAAAATATTGTGTGTGGAAAAATATTTGTAGGGTGATCTGAGCTGTTTTAGTACAACACAACCCCCTAGAGTTATAAACTCTGAATATATTCAACAACCTTGGCTTATTTCTCTATCTTATATTATTAAAATAATTCTTTCTCCACTTCTGTTCTGGCATAGGCCTTAACAGAAGGCTGTCATTTGTGATAAATTCTACAAAGCAATCCTTGATGTGTGTTTATGTCTTTTGGTGCTTATAGCTATAATTGAGTGAATAATTCACAACAAAGTATTTATCTGACAAATTTAGCATCTTTTATTGTTTGCAGAGTATCTATGAACAGATTGCAATTTCCTCAGATTTAGTATCTTTTATTTCACTAATAACGTTTTTAGAATTTTTAAGTTTATGAACTAACTGCACATTTGAAATGCAAAGTGTGTTTCTTAGTAGTTATTAGTCAGATAATTTACATGGAGTTATTTCTCTTCTGTAAGCCTTCAAACATCTTGCATGTACAATTTGAAATTTGTTTTTTCAAATATGGGCATGGAATTTTGAAATTTGCTTTCTATTATAATTTAATGTCCGATACGACTTAACTGTTGAGACTTTTGTGGAAACAAACACACTTAAGTGTCTAAGTGGAAGTCTATCCCACTCTGCACAAGGCCCTGAATATCTATGAATGCAACTACCTTTATATCATACTTTTTATTATCTTACTATTAATACTGACGCACAAAAAGAAAAGAAAGATAGGAAAAAAAAAGCAACAAGCACCCAGTTTTTGTATTAACAGTAATTCAGGGACTCAGGCAGGCTGGAACAGAATCTCACTTTGATGCCTAAGTCCACTTAGGAAAAGGTGAAATAGAATCTGGCTCTTTTTGTTTAACTTTCAAGAATACATGGAGGACAGTGTGTCAGGGACTGGTGTATAGACAGTCATGGTATGTCCTTAGAAGCCAAAATCAGATTTTCAAAACCATCTCTATCCTGTTGGCTTAGAGGCTGGATCCACAAAAAAACTTGGGCAGCCAGATTCCACATTAGGCAAAAAAGACCAAAATTTAGATTTTATACCCTTCTGTTCATCTGCCACTTAATCATGGAGAAATGTAAGTCTGTAGGCGTCTATCTTTTCACTAGTAAATGATCTTAGACCAGTAGTTCTCAACCTAATTAGACTCAAGGTACCACTTGGAAAACACCAGCACTTAGATTTCCCTTGTTTCCTGACTATGGAAAAATAATAGAGTAATTTATCTGCTGAAAAGAACCCAGAAAGACCATGATATGTCAAATCAGTTTTACACTATGAATTCCTGTTTGAAATCTCTGTGTTTATCTTGTGAATGATGTTGTATGTGCTTGCATACCTACCAATGGTAATCTTGTACAGCACCCCATAGCATCCTTAAAGGGTCTCATGGTACCCCAGGGTGCTTCAGAATCCTGGTTAAAAATCAGTTCCACTTAGCATCCAGGTGAGTCCCTGAGTGTATCTACCAGCCTAAATGCACAGTAGCCTAATTTACTGTACAGTAACATGCAGACATGACCCAGGAGCTAGTTTACTCCCAGGTCAGCCCTACCACAAGGGGCCAGCCTGAGGATAACCCCAGGGCTCTGGGCTGGGAGCATCTCATGCCCCAGAGCTGGGCTGCCTCTATGGCAGCCTTTGCTTCAGTTTTTAAAACCCTGCAGACATTTTGAGCCCTGGGGCACTGCAGTCTAAGGGTACTGCAGGCCCCTGTGTCCCCCTGTGCAGCTGCCAGGACTACACCCAGATGCATCCAGGTCCACCTGCCTGCAGCACACCCTCAGCAGCCTGTCTGGAGCCTGCTGGTGCTGTGGGGCATCGCCTCTGCTACTTGGCTGCCAGTCCCATGTTTTGCCCCTGTTCTGGGTGCTCCAGGCAGCTGTCTAGCTCCTGCAGCCCAGAGACAGCTACATGAGGGGCTAGACAGCTGGTTTGAGATTCCGAATGGCCTCCTTCATGGATAGGCCAGTACCCATACCCACGCCCCATGCCTGTGCCTGCCATCCAGGGCCCCAACTAGTCCAAGAAGGAGACTGGTGACATCATGGCACTGGGGGCCAAGGCAGAGGTGCAGCACCAGTTCAAGCTGGGGGACCACTCCAGCACCCACATCTATAATGCACTGTTAGGTTAGATGTGGGAGCGCAGGAACAACCGGTCAGCACAGCAGTCTCACATAAATGTCTTGCAGGCACAGAGAGTTGCCATTATCAATCACAATCAGTAGTACCTGCAAGTCCATGCCTCTTAGGCAGGAACTGACAGACATCCTTCTGCCCTGGGACTCAGACTGCAACCATACAGTTGCATGGGCAGCCTGCCTGAGCTTCCACTCCAGTCTGGTACCCCCAGTGACACATCACTGGATGAGTCATTGGCAGTCCCTCAAAATTGAGGATGACATCTGTTGGGCTTGGTGGGTCCTCAGGTGACTGAGAAGCCTGATTCTGGATGCACACGTTCTTTGGCAATTGGGCCATGTTTAATGGGGGAGTGGGATTCGCAGCCCTGGGTTGGTCTCTTTCTTCTTCCTCTGCCACTGCCGTTCCACTTTCGTATCAGGTCATTGGGCCTCAAAGTGGTGTGCACCTTGGTGGACCAGGTGGCGCCATGCCTAACAGTCTGCAGCTTGCTCCTCCCAGCTGTTGATGTTGATGCCTCCATGCTTGAGGGCAACCTTGAGTGTGTCTTTGTACCATTTCCTTTGGCTGCCCTTTGAGCGTTAGCCAATGGAGAGCTGGGAGAAGAGAATCTGGTGAGGGAGACAGTTCTCGGACGTCTGGAGAGATAGGACAGCTTATTTGGGGGCACCTTTTCTAGCCCCCTCCCCATTGGGAGCCCCCTAAAAAGGGCTTCTCAGTCATGGATGCAGCTGCTAAAGGACACCCCTGTCCTGACACAGGTGCCCAACAACCATTGTGCATCCACCACCTGTGTGCATCATGCACTGCAGGCAACACATGCAGCAGACGCACCTCTAGGACACAGTGCCAGCAGGCTGGCCCCATGGCATCTCCACAGAAAGGCCCCTTGCAGGGAAAGTTGAGCTCCTCATGCCAATCATCTGGGAGCCCAGTAGCCCACAACTCCATCCAGCACTCCATCCAGTTCCAGGTGCTGTGGGCTGGGTGGCAGCAAAGGACAGTGAGTTGTAGGAGGTAGGGGAGGCACAAAAGTCTGGAGGCACGGCATCAGGTGCTGCGAGGAGCCTGGCCTGTCCCACCTTGAGAAAGGGGTGGGGAGGCAGGCTGCCTGTGGCCAGCACCTGGTGGCCTGCCAGCCCCTGGGGAGCACATGGGGATAGGGGGCTCAGCTGGTGGCTGCATGGGCTCAGGTCTGCCTAGCTAACTTACCCTGGTCACTGGTCATCCTGCATGCCTGACTTCTGATTTGAGACCAGGCAGTGCACAGCCCCTGCAGAGCATCTTATCTGAGAAATGTTGCAAACTTTCACAAACAGCTTCTCTCTCATGGCTCTGCAGGTCCTGCAGCTGCACATAGGGGAGGAGCCACACTTAGCAGCCAGGATGCAGTCTCTGGGTTGCTGCCGCCCACAGGTGGGGCCCTGTAGAAGCGCCAGTTCTGCCAGAGGTAGACACAGGATGGCCATGTCCTCTTGTAGTGGATGTTAGCAGCATCAGAGGACTGGCTGGAACATGCATGGGCCTGGTGGGTGGAGGACATTGCCCATGAGGTTACATGGTACTGGGAGGACCAGGAGTTCCAGGCACAGCTCCTGGATCTGAATCACAAGCGGCTCGACTTGCTGTGGGAACAGAACACAATTTTGACAGGCCATGGATGACAACCACTGGGTGCTGGACATTGTTCTGGTCCTGGCAGTTGTCTTCATGCTGCCTGCTGCCCAGCCCCGCCTGCCCCCTGACAGTGATCCACCACCCAGCAACAGGCCCCCACCTGGGCCTGTGAGGATGTCCCGCACTGCCAGGAGCCCCTACCCCAGAACCTGCCCCAGGTCCAGTGCCACCCAGCCCTCAACTCCCTACCTAGGCCCAACCTCAATGCTCACCTGGTGCCAGGTGAGCACAGAGACAGAGCTTCCTGTAGCAGGGCCAGGACTTCATTCCAGCCCTGCTGGCCCTAGGCACTGCCTGCCAGAGGGGGAGTCACCCATGCCAGGGGATCAGCAGCCACTGTTGGCCATGGGCAAGCCCCCCACCTGCTACACTTGCCATGGTGTGTGCACCCATAGGGAAACAGCCAGAGGCCAGGGTGTTGGGTGCCTGTCTCCAGGCTCTGCCTCTTAGGCTCCCCACCCCATTGACCCCCATTCCAGGACATCATGTAAAGGACACTGGACAAAGTTTTTTTGCAGGGAAGAGGTGCATGCACTCCTGGGCATATGCCCCCTGGATCTGTGTGCAGGGCTAGGGCAGGCTGCCACTGTGGGCTTTATCCCAAGTGCCAAAATTCCTTACCATGGTGCTGCATGTGCTCCCCAGATCTGTGTGTGGGTTGAGGGTGGGCTGCCTCTGTGGACTTTGCCCCAGGATCCAAACTTCATTCCAACACCACTGAGTGAGGGAGTGCCAGTGTCCCCTGAGATGGCCCAAAGTGTGCTTCTTCACCAGGCCATGGGTCTGGCCCAGGTAGAGGTTGAAGTAGGCCTGGGGGGGGGGTGCATCTGGCCTGTGTAGGGCTGCATGAGCCAGGGCAGCAGCGGGTAAGTGGGGTCCCTGATGAGGAGGGGTGGAACAGCCACAGTACACAGCTGCAGGTCCATTACCCCCCATGTGAAGCAACGACTCTCCACCAGTCCCAGCAGCCCAGAGTTCCTAAAGATGTGAGAGTCATGGGCATTGCCTGCCCAGCTGATGCTTTTGTGCATAAAGGCCCCATAGTGGTCTACAATGGCAATGAGAACCACAGAGTGAAACCCCTCTGGCTATAATAGGGGTGACCTCCATAGGTTGGGCAGGTGATAGGGATGTGGGTCCTGATGCACTGGGGGAATCCCAGGGCACAGAACTCCACCACCACCACTGGGGGACCCTGCATGCAAAGGATTGTGTCCACCAGTACATCCTGGAAGGCACCACACACCTCCAGGACAGCCTCCCATGTAGTGCCTATTCCAATGTACCAGAGGCTAGTGGGTGTAGCCAGCTTGAGCAGGGAGAGGGCCAGCTGGGCATCTGAGCAGAGTGGCAGCCACATGGCAATATCCTGCTGTTTCAGGGGGTCCCAGAAGGTGGCCCAGGTCATGCAGAAGGCCTCTAGCCATGGCTTGTCATCCCAAGTGTGCTGGACGACGTGCCACTGCCAGTCCTGGCTGGCCCAGTAGACCTAGAGACAGTGGGGCTGGAGGCCCAGGAAGGTGAGAATGGCCCCAGAGGTGGCTTTCAGAAGCCCTTCATTGGCATCCCTGCCAGCAGCAGCTGTGTGGCAGCAGCGTGTCCAGGTAGGTGTTCACTGCTCAGCGGGGAGCCAGCTGGGTGCCCTTGGCCAAGTGGTGGTCAGCAAGGCAGGCCAGCAGGGCCAGTGCAGTGGCCAGCAGGAGCCCAGGATGCTGATCATCACTGCCAGGGCCAGAGGCAGGAGCAGCCATAGTGCAGGGAGGCAAAGTGGCCAAGGAGAGAGCTGCGTATTGCCTCTAGGTTGCACATGCTAATCCTGGGCAAGGAAGTGGCTGGGCAGGGAGCCAAGAGTGGGGCTAGCTTTTGAAGAGGGTTTTTGGCTGCTGGCAACTGCAGCTGGAGCCTGGAGCTCCCTCTGGTGGTGGCAGGGGCCCACTGCAAGGCTGCAAGAAGTTTGGTGCTAAGAGCAGCAAATCTGCTGCCTAGTCCCTGGATGTGTAGACACCTGCCCAGAAGCACTTAATCCACAGAAGTTTACTCCTAAGTAAGTTTACTCCTGACCTGAGTATGCTCAGATCAAATGCATGTATTGACATTTATTTGCCTGCTTCACATGTAGAGCATGCTTGGTGAGCATTCTCAAAGTGCACCTACCAGACTATGCAGCACCAGACTTTGTTTTTTATCTTTACAAATTAAAATATTTTGTTGCTCAAATCAAAAGATTGGTTGAAATGAGTTTCTCTCTCCTATGCAAATTTGTTTAGTTCAGGAATCACCTTTCCACTTTCCTTTTTCCTGTCGCTATGGGTTTTCCTGTCTGATTCAGTTGTTACAATTATTGATCCTGAAATCCAGTGGTGCCCAACTTCCAATGCCCACAGAACAGTGTCATCCAGCCTCTGGAGTTCTCCATGGAGCTCTCTTTTTCATCCTGTGCTCCATGAGGATTTCAGGTACCTTCTTTAAAACCAGTAGGGTAAGATGCTATTAAAACATTCCTCTACCTTTAACTAAACTTTGAAAATGAGATCAAAGTACATAAGGACAACTTTATGGTATGTATCAAAATTTAAACGTGGCTAATCCATGTAAACATATTATTATGCCGATCTTGTTTTCCCTTCTCCCCTCTTCCACTATTGTTTGTTATACTTATTAGCCTCATCTTCTTTCAAAGGCTCATTGGCATGGAAACATATGAGCAAGTTAATCAGAATTAACTTTTAAATTCCTGGGTGGATAGTTTTCCTCAGAATTAAGGTGGCATTTATTCAATTTAGATTACTGATTGTCAAAATGAATGAAATGAAATCAAATTGAGGACATTTGGGTCAAAACCCTGTTTTATTTTATGTGCTTAAATGGCAGCCATCTCAGATCAGGTTTTGGCACTTTTTCACAAACTACAGTTCAGCTCTGGGCACACAAGTATGCAGACACCTATGAAGCATGCTTCATAGGACTGCACTCTGGCCAGGCCTATTTGTAACACACATGAGACTGAGCCTGGGCCCACACAGAAAGTGCCAGCCCTCTCTATTGTTAGAAGGGGCTATTAACTATGCAGCAACTGAATACTTGGGGCAACTAAACTGACTTCACTATAGCTTCACTCCACTCTAGGTGGTTAAAGGACTTGCTAAGAAGCCAGAGATGTAGGTTCAAAACCTTCTGGGTGAGGATGGACTTTCTACAGCTTAGGCAGTGCCCTAACCTCTTAGCCACTGGACTAAAATATGTCATGACCCCTGCTTTCCTTCCAGCAGATATGCATCCAGAGTGATTTTATTTTGCCAAAGGGCAACATAGAATCCCAAACTGTGCATAAGAACCATATAGTCATCTGTCTTGTCTCACACCAGGTGAGGCATCAGCTAATTGAATATCTGTGAGTGTGGCTGTAGAGCCCAATTCTTGAGTGACAGTCCCTTCCACACGTATCACATGTGAAGTTTGTATCTTGTGAATGCAGTGCAGGATTCTTCTTGAGGTTTATTCTTTCCCCTGTTGGGCTCTTGTCTCTTCAAAAGCCTTCATTCCATATTTAATAGCCTTTCTAAGTGCTTTCTCAGCATTCTTCTCCCAGTTGTTTAGCTCAATGTTCATTACCTTCATATCTCTCAAAAACTACAATTATGCAGCTGGTGATGTAGGTGTGTAAAGGGAATTAAGAATCAGCCCTTTCTTTCTGAATAAGGGCTTTCATACTATTAGTTAATTTGGCTTAATTTTCCTATCCCATCATCCAAATCATTAATGAAGATATTAATATTAGTCTTGATACTTCCTCCAAACTAGACATTGAACTATTGATGACTACTCATTCAGCACAACAATCTAACCAGTTATACATCCACCTTACAGTACTTTCATCTAGTTTATATTTCCAAAGCATTACTAAGTCAAGGTATATCATATTCACTGCTCTCCTCATACCCATAGAGCTTGTCACCTTATAAAAGAAATTCAGGTTGGTCAAGCATGACTTTCTCTTGGTGAACCCATGCTAGATGTTCCTGATCACCCATGTTCTCCTGTAAGTGCTTCACGGTGGATTCCTTGAGGACCTGCTCCATGATCTTTCCAGGTATCAAGGCCAGGCTGTTCAGGCTGTAATTTCCTAGATCCCCTTCTTGCCTTTCTTTAAGATGGGTACTATATTTGGCCTTTTCCAGTCATCTGAGACCTCACCTAACCTCTATGCATTCTTGAAGAGGATAGCAAATAGCTCTGAAATTACCTCACTTAATTTATCCAGTACTGTAGGGGGTGCATCCCATTCAACCCATTTCTGATGGCAGCATCTAGCTTCTCTAAGGAATCCTTAACCTGTTCTGCCACTACTCTAGGCTGTCTTCTTCTCCTCTGTCTTTGCTGCCAATTGCATTCATTGTCTGGTAGCTTTCCATATTTGTAAAAACTCAAGTAAAAAAGACATTAAACACTTCAGCCTTCTCTGTGTCATCTATAACTAGTTTGCCATTTGAATTCTGAAAGGGACTTATGGATTCTCTGATCTTCCTCCTACTGTTGACATACTTGTAGAATCCCTTTCTATTCCCTTTTATGTTCCTTGCCAGCTGCACCTTAAATTGTGCCTTCTCCTTCCTGATTTTCTCCCTGCTTTCCTGTGCACTGCCCTTATACTGTTCTGTACTACTATGACTACATTTCAACCCTTTGTAAGATTCCTTTTTGAGTTTCAATCCTTTGAAGAGACTGCTGTCTAGCTAGGATAGCCTCCTGTTCCACTTCCCATTCCTCTGTTGCATCAGGATAGCTTGCTATTATGCTCTTAAGAGGGCCTCCTTAAAGTACAGCCTGCTGTCTTGGACTCCTTTTCTCCTCAGACTTGTTACCACAAGTTCCATGAGTCTGCTGAAGTTTGCTTTTCTGCCCTTATTCTGCTGCTCTTCTTCCTCCCCTTAAGATTTTGAACTCTGTTATTTCATGGTCATTGTCACCCAAGTTACCTTCCAGCTTCACATTCTCAACTAATTCCTCCCTTTTTGTGAGTAGTAAGTCAAAATAAATTGCACTATAGTTGCCTCTTTACTATCCATATAAAAAAGTTATCCCCAATACACTCCAGGAATTTGTTGGACTAGCTGTGCATTGCTGTGTTTCCCTTCCACCAGATATTCAAATAATTAAAGTCCCCCATAAGAACAAAGTCCTGTAGTTTGAAAGCTTCTGTCACTTGTTTCATAGATTTCATAGACATCAGGGCTGGAAGGGACCTTGGGAGATCATCGAGTCCAGCCCCCTGCCCAAAGGGCAGGAAGTCAGCTGGGGTCATAGGATCCCAGCAAGATAAGCATCCAATTTACTCTTGA
>NW_017728931.1:111117544-111138631 GCF_001723895.1 Crocodylus porosus | reverse complement strand
CAGGATTTGCTCGAGAAGCATCTATGGATGCAAGGCAGCGTTTTGGTCGCTTTACTAGCCGCAGCATCGCATTGCAGGCTCATGCTCATCTTGTGGTCAATGATGACCCCCAAGTCTCTTTCTTCTGTAGTGCTATCCAACCTCCTCCTAGTTAGAGGTCTTTAGCAGACTTAAAGCACCTGACTGTTCCTGTGCTTAAACTATGTACTTAGGTTCCTTTCATATTCAAGGTCTCAGGCCAACACTTTAAAGTTCCTAAAATTAAGTTCTGAAATGCCACTAACAGAGCCTTTAGTGTGAAAAGGCTTGCCTGGTGTAATCAAAAGCTCCAAGGGTACATAAGTAGCAGAACAGTTAAAGGAAGCAAACTTGAGCATGACAAGTTTCAAGAATGATTTGAATCTCTGTCTCCATATAGAATTGTTATATATGTTAGACATGTCCATGAGGGCTGATTCTTGTTTTGTGTAGACTCAAAGGCCGTGTCCAGATGAGTGCGGCCATGCAATATGTGATGACACAAACATGTCTGCGGCACCACATACTGCACATTCAGATCCCCCCCTGCTGCTCAACCTTCTGACCTATACCCCAAGACTTTCAACAGGCTTACTGCACTTTAGAACATACGTACATCACTTTTATTTATATTTGGAGGGATTCAAGAATAGAAATAGTAATCTGCTAACTAGCAGGCAAAATAATGGTGTTCATGACTGAACACTGCTGAGGCTCTCTGTTATAAGTTGTGGGTTTGGGCCTTTACTCATTTTGTTTCTCATGAAAAATAACACAGTGCATGCTATTCCATAGCCATGACTTACCCTATTTCTTGCCAGGAATCCCCTTATTACACGTATAAAATCTTCTCTTGGATGACATTCAGGAGCTAGTTTGTCCTAGTTTCTTGGCCTTTTTATTATTTTTAAATTCATGTTTATTAAGTTCAATTTAATTTTCTCCATACTCAAGAAATTTAGGGAGATTACTTTTTTAAAGGAGAACCACCCAGTAATTTGCTTACTATGTGGAATTTCCCAAACTCTTATGGTTCTAATTAAATCACACAGTCTGTTCAGTACATGATCATCATGAGTGCTAATGGCTTTCAAGAAGTTAATTTAAGTGGAAACAATCATTTTTTAAAAAAATGATAGAAGAAAATCAAATGTTCAGTGCTTGAGCTTCTAGACATTAAACTGAAATAAATCGCTGAGAAATGGTTCATTTCTTTAACCTTTTGTTAGATAAAAACCTCAGAATTGGTTAACTCAGCAGCTGAGAACACATTTAATCTTGATTGCTTCATTCTAGCATTACTTAATTTAATTTCTTTTATCTTCATCCTTAGCTTTGAAATCTTACTTGCTTGCTCCAAGCCAATGTGATTGATAGTCATATTACTCTCATGTGAGTTTTCATTGAAGGTGATGTTTCTTCTCTTTGAAAGCAATGCCACAAATGAAATTGAAAACCATATTTTAAAGGGAGAAAAGTGTGTTTATTTGATTTGGATAAAAAAAACAAAAAACAACAACCTTGGGAAGCAATAAAACACTGGATCAGAAGAATAGCCTCGTTTACTCATAGTCCATATTTAATTTACATTTTATATAAACCTGTAAGTGCTGATTTTAATACTAACAGAGCCTTTAGTGTGAAAAGGCTTGCCTGGTATAATCAAAAGCTCCAAGGGCACGTAAGTAGTAGAACAGTTAAAAGAAGCAAACTTGAGCATGACAAGTTTCAAGAATGATTTGAATCTCTGTCTCCATATAGAATTGTTGTATATATTAGACATGTCCATGAGGGCTGATTCTTGTTTTGTGTAGACTCAAAGGCCGTGTCCAGATGCGTGTGGCCATGCAATATCTGATGACACAAACATGTCTGCGGCACCACATACTGCACATTCAGATGTTCTCCGCGCTGCAAGGAAGCACTGCCCATGCATACAGGCTCTGCTTTTTTCCCCCCCTGTGGGTTTTATTGATACCCAGGGGTCAAAAAAAAACCCGCGGAAAAGAAAAGCAGAGCAGCACACACATTATTCAAAAGAGGAGCCTGGCTGCCTGGAGCCGCCCTGCGGCTGCCTGCCAGACTCCGCAGGGCAGAATCACTGCTGCTGCAGCCCCCCAGGAGCCCAGGTAAGGCTACTTGAGCCATCCAGTGCTGGCCTCAGCCTGCCCTACCCCACCCAGGGTAACTTGCTTCACGCTAAAGCATACGTTCTGCGGGGACAAGTAGTGGTGGTGCCAGGTGCACCCCCGCTACTTATCCCCGGGGAACCAAATATCCACACCATGTGTGGCCATGGCCAAAGTATTTTATGCATGCAGGCTCAAAAACCCACTGCACATATTTCTCTGGCTGTTTAAATGATACCTTCTGGATATTAACTTGCCTTTGTGAGTGAATCTCTTAATTAATTCCCATTCGCATGAAATTGAAAATTGATTTTAGTACAAATGTGTTGATAACAAAAAACCCAGAGAGCATGTTGGAGGGCTTTATCCACAAAGACCTCAATTCAAGAAGGTCATTGATATCTAAATGGAACTGCTCAAGTGCTTAAACTATGCATTTAAGTGCCTTCTGTATTTAAGGTCTCAGGTCAATACTTATAAACAGGAGTTCCTAAAATTAGGCTCTGAAAAGCCACGAATCTACCTGAGCCCAGTCTCACTTAAAGCCAGTGGGAACAGCAAACACCTTGCATTTTTTGCATCAGATCATTTTTGCTTACCACAAAATCATTTGTGGTATATTAGGACCTAAAGACCTCAAAGAGGATGGTGCTCCATTGTGCTAGACTGCATATATACACACATGATAGAAGGCAATCCTAAAGAGCTTGCAGTCTAACTAGAGAAGGCAGAGTAGAGCTAGGAATTGTACCCAGTTCTCTTGACTTCTAGTCAAACATCTTAATCAACGTTGCTTATGTAGTTAGGGTTATAACTATGTACTTAGTATCCTGTGTTTGGGCAGATATGCTTAAGAAGCTGGTCTTTAAATTGGACTTGAATAGGAATTGTGTGTGTTAGCTTTCTCTGCTGGAGTGACAACCACCTATATTTCAATTTTTTCTCCTTGTTGAACAGCAGTATGGATATTAGCAGTTAAAGCAATAGTTCCCAAATAGGGTTGTGGCACTTAACAAGTGGTGGCATGAGCTCTACAGAAATTCACTAATACTCACTGGAGCATAATTGGATCTGGGGTTATGATATGACAGGCTGTGAAATCACTAGTCCAGAAGTGGCATAGTTAGGGGGACAAACTAGGAACTACTGAATTAAGGCGCTTATGAGTCAATTAAATTTAGGGTGTAGGGAAAGGTTGTACATTTTTGTGATGGGCAAGGGTAATGGTGATGGTCATGCAGGCGCACAGATGTGCAGGAATTTGGGTGTGCGGTACAGATATGGTGACAGAAATGTGCGTAATGTAATGGCAAAGATGTGTTTTGGACTGTCATGTGATAGGTATCCTGGTCGTAGCAGCCACAGGATAGTTTTGGGAGAAGAAATGTGAGATGTATATATTTGATATATAAGAATATATATTTTTGCAAATAAATAATGAATTAATTAAACTATCAGGCAATCAGTGAAAACAGACTAAAATTAGATACATGAACTAAGCTGTGTTACCTATTGCCTTTGAAAGATTTACAGGCTATCAGGAACCTATTGCTATCTTCAATCCGCAGCTAGCAATAAAATATTTGCTTCCTGACTTAGGGTACTGACCCTTGTGGGATCTCATTTTGATTAATGACATCTGTGGCTGTAGGCATTGGTACTCAGATTCTGGGCTTAAACAACAACATGAGCTGCTGAAGAACCAACAACTATGTTTCATAATTTACAATCCTGTCATTTTCTGTTCTGTTTTTCTATCACACATCAGAAGGCTGTCAAGGTGGGCCCTATTCCTAGATTTGGATGAGGACCTGTTGCTTCAGGAAGTGATTTAGATAGCCCATTAATGATTACATTTATGTCAATGCAGAAATCTCAGTTACTCTGTTTTTAAATATACTGTGATATTTTCAGATGAAAATGGGTCTGGTATGCAAAATCTGAATTTCATCAAATGAAGCGAACCCAAACACACGCTTATAGGTTTACAGTCCTTCACATTCCCTTGGAATTTAAAGACCACCCCAAATCCTTAAGAAGAATCTCATGATGAGTAGGTAGACAATCTACCCCAGTATCTGTCTCTCTAAATCTGGTCCCCAGTGAACCAGAATTAGTTTTAGCATTACTGCTTCAAAATTTTGTTATGTTATTATGCAGCTTGAAATACACCAGGAAAAGTATAAGTTAATAGGGAAGCTCAATAGTTCAATCAAACTAGTTATTTTTCAGATGAATTATGGGAAGGAAGATGTGCCCCCTCTTTCAAGGACTACACTGACTGTTCCTGTAGATATTAGAAGAGATGCAAACATTACAGACTGCTAGGTTTACTACACATGAGAGTGCTTTTGCATGTGTCAGGATATCTACATGTATGATCACTTAGGATGTTCAGATACAAGCTTACTGATAGGTATATACAAAATATTTAAAACAGATTAGAAAAATTGTTTTGGACTGTGATCCTTTATATATGGTCCCATCATTCATCTGTGTAGCAAGCCAAGACCGCTGTTGTGCTATTGAGTAAGAGGTGGAATGACCCTGAGGATATGTTGATGTAGCAAAACCACCAGTTTTTCTTTTTTTTTTTAATTTTTAAAATGTATTCTCCCCCTTCCCCACCCATTTCTGACTTTCTCTCAGCCCTCTCTATCCCTTATAAGTGATTTCAAGTAGTACTAGGTAAGCTAAGTTCTTGTATATTATTATTGTAAAAAGTCCCTTTTTTATATATTGTAAAGAGTGTTCTGGTATGTTTTTACTGATTTTTACTGTCTTATATTGTATTATATTGTATTCCCATCATTCATGCATTGATTTTTATTGTTTCATATTAATATTGTATGGTTGAGGCCTGTGTTTGTAAAGTGATGTCAAGTATCCATTCCCATCTTGTTCCCATGCCCTGTTGTGTAAGTATGTTGCAATTCTGTAACCTCCCCCATATAAATTGGTTTGAGTGCCTGAAACAAGAGAGTGAATGGGTGAGTGAAATACAATGATAGCAGGACCCCCTACTAAATCACCCCACCATCAAAACCAATACCTGGATGAACGACCCAGCCATTGGAACCACTCTCAGCATTCAAGAAACAGAAGATAAGGCAACCCAATATTGTGCCAAGGCTGCACATGCTCAGTATGAACATCTGGAACCCTCTGGAATAGGGCTGACATTGCCTCAACATGCTCTCCGCATACGGGATCATAGGTAGCGTGCCCCATAAAAAGGGGCAGTGAAGACTAACTCCTTGGGACAGCATCTTCACCTGGACCAGAACTGCTCCATGTCACGCTGCCTGTCAACCCAGAGGCCCTGCCGGCGACCCCCCTCTGGACAACACCTGCTGGAGAAAGACCCCAACTGGCCATCAAGGACCCCCTCCCAGCCTAGATAGGTAGCTATTACCCCTATCCTCTCTTCAACCAAGGACTAGGACTCTGTCTCTCTTCCTTACCTGGACTCCAACCCTTCCACTGGGTCTCTTTCTCCTGCTACCATTGTGCGTGTGTGGGAACCAAGCTGTACAGTACAGCGTTCATTTAAGAAAACTGTTATTTGGACCCCTAAGTTGGGTTTTGCTTTACCATGCTTGGTCCTGCTCCAATTTCTGCTCCTCGCCCCTCTAACTTCTGTCTCATTCCTCCCTCTCCTGCTTCTGGCTCACCACCACCTCCAACACCTGTCCTGAGCTCCTCTCTACCTCCAAACCTCTGTTTCTTTGCTATTTCCCCATCTCCACTGCCTTTTCCCCTGATCTCTGCCACTTGCTCTTTAGTTACCAAGCACCCCAAGCATAGGTACCACAGGCACCAACACACACACACACACACACACACACACACACTGTCACCTGAGTCAGTGTTTAACCTGTGTGTATATGTTTATGTATGTGTGTATGATTTCATGTCATTATCATTAAAGCATGTATGTGCCTGAATTGGTGATAGGTATGCATGTGCTTAGGCTGATAATTTTGCGTGTGTATGTGCCTGAGCTGATAGTATGTGTGTGTATGCCTGGTGGGGGTGTATGCACTTGAAGTACATGTATGCACCTATATGGTGTGTGCGTGTGCATGCGCGTGCACGTGCGTGCAATTTGTACACCATGCCTTCCTGTCTAGCAGCGCAATATTGAGATCCTGAGAATTGGCCTGACCCCACAGGGCAACATTGGAAAGGCTTGGTTCAGATATTTACACATTTTGGATAGAGGTTATTATGAACTTTGGAGAGTTCAGATTTCAGTTCAAAATATTCACATAATACTGTTAAACCCAGTTTCGATTTTAAGTAATAAAGCACAATCCTTTCAAGACAAGATTTTGTTAAGAAAAATGTGGGAGGAAGGAAGGAAGTGCTTTTAAATCTTAGTAGAAGTAGCAATGTTAAATACTGTTCAGCCTTTTAAACATAAAACAAAAAACATTAAATATTCCCACTATTGCTGTACTGAACCAAGAGGCAGTGCAGAATATTGCTGGGGAATGAGAAAGTGAAACAGACTACCAGCTGACAAAGTACAAATGTATACAAACTCGTTTCATTGACTGTGCTGAAATGCAAATCTGGGACCTGATTTACCTCTCTGGAGTGGAGTATAACCAGCCAATAAGATCTTAAAACATGACAGCCCCTATCTGTGGTGAAACTAAATCATGCTTAGTATCATAGAAGTCAGCACACTTACAAACACAAGGTCATTTCCCAATGTAGATATGCCTCGATGCTAATTTAAATCATAAGCAAGAGTAACTCTAATAGGAAACAGTGAAGTGAACTGCAGTGAATTTCAGAGGAGAATTGGATCTATGTTTTAAATACATAAACTATGTGTGTAAAGATGAACAACTCTTGTCTACCCAATTAATATTAGTATATTAATTTTTAATGTAAACCATTTTAGTGTAACCATCTGTTCTACTTCTCGTTTCCAGTTAAAAAAATGTGAAAGTTATTGCTTTTTAAAAAATATTTTATATGCATGTTTGCAAATACACTTCAACAGAAAATCTTATGAGAAAGCTGTTTTGCCAGTTGTTTGTGAAAAACTACTATAGTTTTAATTTGTAAAGTAAACTTACATTACCTCAGCTGACCAGACCTGTATCAGACCCAAATGGAATGTATGCATTACTCTTTGCCAATTCAGAGGTTATTTAATATGGTATGTTTGGAACCAGCCTTTTCGCTGAAATTTTTTTGGCTAAGGAACTATCCAGATGAGTTTACTGCAAAGCTATGTGCTTTGACTGGAATTTTCAAAGGGAGCCTGGAATGGCTCCATTCAGAATTGGGCTTTACTGGAGATTATTTCTTTCTGGCAACAGCCATGAAATAAATGTTTTTTTAATGGGTGAAATATAACTCATATAGAAACCCTCTACATTTCTCCTTACGGTGATTCAAGCCATTGCTTACCTAAAACTTTTTTTCCTTTATCACCACACAACCTTAACAAGGCAGCAGTAAAGGGAATGGTAGGAATTTAACATTGCAATTCATTCATGTGGATAGGAACTGCCATTTAGCAGTAACCCATTTACCTATGTATTGCATTGTCCAGAAATAATTAGTTATTATGTTAATGGGAGTAGCTGATACACTGCAGCACGTGCTGACATTTTTGTCTCTGATCATTTTCAAGCCAATAAACATTTTTCTTTCAAAACATTTGCACTTTTTAATTCATGACTATGTTTATCTAACATTCTGTAAGAAAATTTGTGCAAATCTGGTATGACTTCTATGCTCAGAAAAAATTAGGTCTTGATTCAGTAGGTGATTTAAATGTGTCCCTAACATGAGTAATCCAATTGGCTTCACGTGGCATCTCATCCTGTAAGACTGTGACCCAGTCTCAGTAATGTACGTATCTATGCAAAGATACTTGGATGTATAACTACAATTCTCTTTCTGTGAGTATTTATTACATTAAGGTTTTCAAGTCATGATAGTACAGAAATTACTACTTAACAGGACTACAGCAAATGAGTGTACATGGGCATGAAACTATCAAGCCTCAGCAAACCACAGTTTATGTAAACTGTGGCAGAGTACCACCTCAGCAAGGTAGGTTTCTGTGAGCTCCTCAATCTTGTCCTCGGTTTGCTAAATGAAATGTTAGGACAAGGTCAAGGTCTCCATCCTTATCTTCAGTGCACCTGAATACCTAAAAGGTCACCTCCATAAGGAAGACTGTAGTCAACAACTCTACCCATCTTGCACAATAGACACCATGGTGTTCAATGTAGTATGGAACAGAATGGATATAATCAGAAAAGACCATTACAGCTCAGTGGGCACGTCTACACGAAACACTAAAAGCACGGTAGGCTAATTCTACTGTGCATTAGCGAGTCACAGCAAAATACTAATGCACAGTAGAATTAGTCTACCACATATTAGCATTGTGTGAAAGATGTTCACCAATGCTACTGCACAATAGCACCGATTATGGTATTATTTACAGATACTAAAATTAATGCACCATAACCATGGTGCATTAATGCATGTGTAGATGTGCCCAGTTAGGCTTGTATGTATTGAAAAGCTTAGATATTGTTAGCAAATGTGCGCTCTGTCTCATATATATATTATTTTTTTGTAACACCGTATAGGCTAGTTCCCTTTTCTATACTGCGAGGCTAAATTCCATATTAACAGACCTTGTAGCCATGGACGACATATCTAATATTGCACAATTATTTTATATGGCACATAATATCGCATGCTCTGAAGAAGTCGGTTATGGGCCCCATACCACCTAGCCTCTATCTCACACCAAGATTCATATTTATAGATTATAGATTCTTGACGCAGCAATTTTATTTCTGAACATTATTAGCACCATTTTCAAAAGCATTTGCAACAGTGAATGAAGAAGTCAAGTACAGGCTTGGACAATATGCACTACAATTAATGGTGCATATTAATTGGGTTAATGACACCATTATGATAGACCCACATGCAGAAAACACACCAAACTCTCCTGCCTAGTACGCCATTTCCCATGGTGCGTTTAGCCCTAAAATATCCCTTTTCATGCCCCAGAACTGCTTTGGAGTTATCAGACAGAGGGGGTTATACCATGGAACTATTGTTTTCCCATTTTTTCCCCCCTGTTGTTAGATGCATACCCTTAAAAGCAGGATATGATTATCATTACCATCAGCTACAGTTGCAATAGTGTAATAAGCAGTTTTCCAAGTTTCTTATAGCACCAATGCATGCATACCAATTTAAATTCTAGTGTACAAATATAGTTGAACATGTGTCTGCAATTCACTTTCTGTTACCATTTATTATATTTATGTTCGAAGACATGAAAGTACATCAGAGATACAAGCATAACAAAAATACATCACATTAATATTTTGGAAAATATTTTCGCAATATTCACACAGCCCTGGTTAGATGCAATTAATTGTTACTAATTATCCAGGCATAGATAACTTCTCATTGTTGTCTATGTGACTCATCCTGGTGAATATAAAATATGTTTTAAAGGCAATAGCATTTTCTGCCTGATGTAAAATTATATTTTCTTTGTCTCTAGAAGTCCGTTGTCTAATTCAGCCCTCAAGCTGGAACAACAAAATAACACTGAGTGATTGATTTGCACTGCTCTTGATAAGCTAGGTTCTTGCTGGAACTCTGAGATGAGTCAGGTTTAGAACTAATGGCAAGCTTCAGACATTCAAGGGATGTATCTGGTATCTGTGTTGATCTGACACAAAAAGAAATGCAAAACTCAAACTCTAGATTCTAAAAGATACCTTTTATTAGACCAACTAAGAAATAGCAAAAAACATTATTTTTTTCTGTAAGCTTTCAGGGGCATACATACTGCCTCAGGCTCAGGGAAAACTAAAAATTTTCCCTATAGGTAAGGGATGGTAAAAAGCCCCCATAGAAAATAAACTTCATTTTTGCACAGAGGAAGCCAAAGGTGTAAACCTGTTCTTTTTTTTTTTTTGGAATGTCTTAGTTGGCCTAATAAAAGGTATTTTCTCTGACCAAAAGTTCTAGAGTTTTGCATTTCTTTTCGTCCCAGACCAACACACTAACACAGCTACCAAATACATCTCTGAAAGGTGGAAAATGCCAAATTTTAGCCGATTTTGGATTTAAATTTCATTGCTGCACAACAAGAAAGATTTCTACACCTCCCTTCCTTTCTGCCGTCTGAGACCACGAGGGAAGGAATCCTGTCTCATCTGACCATCAAAAAGCAACTCACAAAGACACTCTTATGGACCCAGAGGAACACTGTTCCACCTTCAGCTTCTGCTGTGCAAAAAATCAAGTTTATTTTCTACCTACAGGGACTTTTTACCATCTTCAATTTTCCCTGACCCCAAGGAAAAGCATGTATGCCCAAAAGCTTGCAGAAAAAGATAATTTTTGCAATTTCTTAGTTGGCCTAATAAAAGGTATCATCTCCAAGAGTTCTAGAGTTGCATTTCTTTTTTCAAGCTTCAGATATGACAGCATCCCAGCTGTTTCTCTTAAGTATGAGAAGTTTCTAATTCTTATGTATTTTCTCATTCTTTGCCAACGAGTTTGTGAAACCATGTGAACCTCAAATGAAGAAAGGTTGCTTATAACCACTGTATACTGTACATTCAAGATGCAGCAAATCTCCTGAATTTCTTTAATTCCCACTGACTTCAATGACCACTGAAAGCATGAGGCACAGCAGGAGGTAATAATCACCTTACAGAATTAGACTTATAAATATGACATGAATTTTTGCTTATATTAGGAAGTTTTATGCTACTCCAGAGATATGGGACTACCCACTGCTTCTTAATATATATTTTAAGCTGCTTAAGTCCACCAGACCCCAAATACAAAGAGAGAAGCTGAGATTTTTTGAACTGGGTACCTAAAGTTAATCCCTTCAATCCACATTTAGGAACCTGAGAAAATTACCTGATTTACAAAAATGCTAAGCACCAGATAGCTTCTGTTAACTTCAACAGGAGCTGCTAGGTGCTCATCTATTTCTGTCAAAAGTTACCTTTTCTGGGTTTTGAATCCCCTGGAAAATGTAAACTCTCTAAAGAAAGTATTTAGGAAAGTAATTACATAAAGTAATTGTAAGTTGTGACCGATATTTGCATTACTTTTATGGAATTTTGAGCTGACTCATTCAGCTGTGAAAGCTTACAAGTCACATGTTGTTGCTTCTGGTTCTCCAATTGGTTGACCTTACCCAAAGTGGTCAAGAAGGTCAGTGGAAACTATTTTGATTTGTATTCTTGAAGGTAGGTCCTATGTCTTGTGTAATATGTTTGAACTAGGGGGGGCAAAACTTATACTCCCAGAAATTTCTGCAGATAAGTGCTGGTAAGAGCCTCCTGCAGTTGCCTTTCTGTAGGCTACCAATAATACCTGAGATAAATAGTTTCTTTTAGTGGCTCTTGAAATGCAGGGAAGAAGAGGCTTTGTTCTTCAAATGTCCCTTTGTATTGGAAGACATACTAGGTGAGTTGTGTGGAGGACAGTATGGACTCTCTATACGAGTGATTTGGAAAGTTTGCCATGCTATGTCCTTTGGCACTACTGTGGTGTGCTTTGACTATTTAGGCTGCCTTACAGTGTATTTTTTCTGTGTGGGCTGGCTGTCCTGCAGCTGGCTTACAGCATGCTCTCTCATGTCATGTGTCTATGCTAGTGCTAAGATTAGCAATTTGTTTTATTCTGCTCATTTTTTTTTTTTTTTTTTACTGCCTTGTACCTATTTTGCTCAATGTTGACTCGGCTGACTCCATGTTAAGCAAAAAGCTGATGTAAGGGAGTAAAGTCAGGTACATAGTAAGTAGGTTATACCCAATTGGTAATGCTTAAGCACTTGAATCATTCCACATGTAAATCAGGGATATAATATCTGTGCTTTTTCTCTACTTACATACAGTCCCTTAGGTGATTCTACGTAATTGGGGAACACAGATTAAGTATTATAACTGGCTCCCTGACAGCTCCTCTCTGTCTTCTGCTGAGTAGGTTTGGGGCTAATGGAATGATTGGGTCCATAAATACAAAATTCATACAGATCCTCATACTTATAAATGCACAACTCAAAATACTCAAGTAATTGCTTCCAATTGTTACACTTTGCCGCTGTTCTGTTGCTTTGCTTCCAGGTTCTCTTTTCCTTGGCTTTGATTTTCCCTTCCACTTTTGTGTCAACTACAGACTTTCTTAGTTGGCTTTGTATTGGTTTTTCTGCAGGAAAAAAGAACTCTGAAGAAAGTTAAAAATCTAGTATGCTCAGAGAGGGAAGGCAAGTTGCCTAGTGTAAGTAATATCTAAACTCCATGTAAGGGGCCCTAAATGCCACTTATGCACTTAACTGTTCTATGTACATGCAGCTTACCTGCTTAAAGAGGAATTAGATTGGAACCTAAAGCTGCAAACACTGCTGTTGAGAAAGAGGCTTATAAAGGGGGAAGAGATGAGAAGGCCCAAGTAGCTGTAAAAAACAGAGTTGAGGGAAGTGATTTCAAACAGACTTGAAGAGTGTATATCTACATGAGAGGTTTTACTGCACATTAGACTAATGCGGTAAAGCATCACTATGTACACATGCACATTTAATTAGTGTGTATTAAATTAGTCTAATAATGCATTATTTGCTAGTAACAATACATAAAAGTACTAGAAAAACTGCCTTAACTCATGTGCAGTAGCACACATGTAGATACTCACCAACAACAATTTCTTCCTGGTCAGCCCAGGCAGTAGGGACTGTTGAGGCCTAAATAGGCTCCAATCTCCGCATAGCAGCTGCCTCAGCCACATGAAAATTGAGACCCACCCCAATCTCTGTTGGGTGGGGAAAGTTGTCCTGCCTCTGGGGGCAGCTGCTTCCTAGATGTGCAGCAATTGGGACCTGCCCCAATCTCTGCAGGGCAGGGCAGCTGCCTCCCAGCTCCACAGCAATTGGCACCTGTGCAGGCTAGAGAGGCAGCGGCATGATAGGAGAGCCCACTGGTTCCGAAATAGAGGATGAGAGCCCAGATCAGTTCTCATACTTTGTCACTGATGCATCCTCATCATGAGGAGGCCACAGGCATAGAAAGGTTATTGAATTACTTATTATCTACAATCAAAGCAGCAGAGATCAAGGACTTATTCCAGTAAATAGGGTGTGTGTAGATGAAATGGGGGGCCCCCCTAAATTTAAGTCCTTTAGGGCCCTTTAAACCCCTGTGATGTGCATGCACCCACATTTACCTGCCTTTCTGGTGGTGGGGAGAGGAGAGTGAGCTGCCGACAGGCAGAGTGGTCCCTGGGCTGGGGGAGTGGGTGTTTCCCTCTGTGGCAGTGGCAGCCCCTTCCCACCCACACAGCACCCACCCTCAGGTACTTGGCATAGGCAGTCCTGGGGAGCACTGCAGTCACAGAGGGAAGCACCAGGCCCCTGTGTAGCTTATGCAGGCTGGCTGGCTGGCTGGCTTGGGGAGGAGGGGGTGGGATTAAGTTCACCTCTTTTCTTGGGTGGAGCCTGCTTTCCCAGGCTGCTGCCAGGCTGCCTGCAGAGCTGCACACAGCGTGGTGCTTTGCTCCATGGCAGTAGGGGCAGCAAACTAAAACTCCTTGGAAGAGTTTTAGTTTGGTGCACCCCAAGTTATTTAAGGTGTATTATGCCACCAAATTCCCTATAGCAGCTGGAATTAATGTGCAATACGTTACTGAGGCATGCAAACATCAATACCATTAAAGTGGTGCAAAAGCATTTAGCCTGCTTTAAAGTGTCATGCGCACATGCCCCTTGTTTTGTCTACAAACAGCCTAGGCTTTTGGTTTAAACTGCTTTCTGAAAAGTAAAACTGTAGAGAGCTAAGCGGTGGCAATAGAAATGCTGCTACATCAGGACTGGTCATAAGACTGGATGGCGAATGTTCTTATTAGCACTACAGAGAAGTCTTACTTTGCAAAAAGTAGTGCTTTGGAGGAATCAAGGAATTGGATATTTGTAGTTATATTTTATTCAGTAGAGTTTAATACAGGGAGGAAAAAAGAAAGAACTAATCAAAATTGTATTTGTACAGGAAAAAGATTTACTATATCCCTCTCTATAGTCTCGGATAAGCAATAGAAGTTTACTGTAACATACAAACCAGGTACAGTTTATACTTCAAAATGTTTTTTTTCCCTTTGGACCTTTACTAAAATTGGAAACCACAGCTTTGAAAAGTATGTGTCAAGAGTCTTTCTTACAATAGACATTGCAACAGAAATAGAACAGTTAATGAAATATGTTTGCTAATTAAGCACAAAAAAGTAAAAGATGTTATAATCAATAATAAGCACAAGGTTAGGTCAATGGTAGAATCTCAAATAATGATCCTTTTAAGCTTTATAATCCTCTCTTTTCAAGAAGCAGTCAATAGGAACATCACAGCCCCAAAGTGTTGGCAACATAATCTCTAGCTGAAAGTAGAAGAGAGAAACCTTTAAGTTCAGCAGTCTCAATAGTTTGAAAGTTTAAGTGATTTATCTTTCATAAAGTAGTTTAGTTGCTTGAACAGCATTTAAAGAAATGAATACTTGTATGTCCTATCAGGGAAAGATACCTGCAGTATATGACTGGAAGTGTTTTGTGTCTACTTTTCTGTTATGCTTTAACATTTATATCACAAATTATGTTTCTTTTTTTGTTGCCTGTAGTTTTGATAAGCAATTCAACCAGTTTAAATTTGTTGCCTTACCTGAGGTCTCATGATTTCTTTGGATAAACTGGTTAAATTAAGAACCAAAACAGAAAAGAGAAAATTTGATAAATGAGGAAGAAATTTTCAAGTTTGGGATCCTGATTTATAGTATAAACACATGAAATGAACATAGTAATCCTCTTACTTTTCAATCAGTATGACCATGCTGATTGACTGTAGCTTTTTTATCCCTTGTTCTGTCCTGCAGGAAGTAAAAGCTAAACAATGGTTATTTAGCAACTGTCTTGTTCCACTGTTAACTGCTGTAGCTTAGTACCGCTCACGAGAAGCGTCTACACAGATGCTTTACTGCACATTAGACTAATCTAATGCACAGTAAAGTGTCACTGCCTACACATGCACAGGACTTAGTGCCCAGTAAATTGGACTAATGTGCCATTTGCTAAAACTAGAAAATACAAATATTAGATTATGGGCATAATAGCTACAGAGCCTTACAATTACTATAACCTTAAGACAGAAGCTTAAAAAAAAGAGTTTGACTAACTATCATATTATAAAAGGTTAAGTACAATCAAAAAGCCTGAGGCTGAATCAATTCAGTCTTTGCAGCTTAGTTTAAACTGTAGAGATTAAACTGAGAAACAACTGGATAGACATTCACTTTTGATTCAAGAAATGCAGCCGCATATCTTCAGTCACTCAGGCCAGAAGCCACAGTGACTAAAGATATGCGGCATGTAGCCATCATGGGCTCTGTGTTCACTTCTTTTTCCTGCTGCCTCTGAGGTCTCTGGGATTTGCAGTCCAAAATTACAGCAGAAGAACTCTGCAGGGTTGCTCATCACTTCCTCTTCCTGCTTCCAGTTGCCTCTAGGATTTGTAGTCTACAGCTGCAGCCAGCAGTAAGTTTAGCAGGGCATGACAGCTCTGTACTCAGCAGAAGAGAAGTTTAACCCCACCCTCAGGCCCAGACAGGGTTTGCCTGGAGGGTGGAGGGGCAATCCCTGCCTCCCCTCCCCTTGTCTGCTGGAGCAGACAGCCTGGCCCAGGGCTGGGGACTGTGCTTTAACTTGAACCAGGAAGGAGTCTGGACAGACATTTCATAAACCGGTTTGAGCCAAATCAGTTAAGTCTGATACTACATTCAACTAGGTTTATCTTAAACCAGTTTCAGCCAATTAGAAACTGTTTTATGTGCACTGAACTTCTGTTCTGTTACAGGTTTAAACCAGTTTCTGATGATTTAAACGGATTTATGTGTAACTTCTGTCTCTAGCTTTATAGAGCAAGTAAATGATCCACTCACCGGTGTATTTTATCCAATGCCTGTTTCATTTAAAATATAGAAACAGAGGCTGGAACCCAGGACTTCCCTTCCCCAGGCTGAGTGATTTGGCTGCTAGACCACAGTGCCAGGTTTATTACAGCCTTTCTCATTCAGTGAATATTTACTGTTTCCTGCAGATTGGAAACAGCTTCAACAGGAAGGATAAATAATTCCAATTACATGCATCCCTCACTGCAGGGTAGTCTGTAGTCCATGGATAAGGCATTCCCTGGGAAGCAGAAGACTTAAGTTTGAACCCCCTCAGACAGAGGATTTCAAAAGAAGAGTGCTACACTGCTGCTGCATTTTGTGTAGAACTCAGTCTGGTAGGAAAGCTCTGAGAGAGCCTACCAGTATGAACTAGGTGAAGAAATGTTTTGGTTCTAGGTCTTGGATGTGAGCTGGTGCTGATCTGCTGTTTGGGACTTGGACACTTCACAAAGGCAAATTTAAGTGCCTATGGGTTTTGGGGGGGGGGGTTGCGTGTACTTCAGGAATAGGGGTAGGGTGCTTTAATTAGAGCAGCTCCAAGAGCTGCTCTAATTGAAAAGTCACAGCATCTTGTGTATCAGCACTTCAGAATGGTGGTGGGGCATTTTAACTAAAGCTTCTTGAAAAAGACACTGATACATGAGATGCAGAGGCTGTTTGGAATACGCTAATTAGCATGCATGTAGACATGCCAGGAGGTTGCTCTGGTGCACTATAATTACAGTGCATCAGAGCAGCCTCCTGGCACATCTACAGGCACCCATGAAGTTTAAATGCCACAAGAGTTCTGCAGCAGCTGAGCAGAAGTATGGAGGATCACCATTTTGGACTTGAACAGAGTCTAGTTACTTTATGCAAGATCATGTAAAGCCTATAGTACATCAGGGAATTGAACCTTTCTTGAAGTCCTGACCACACAGTGCAGGCTAGTGCCTTCATCAGAGGAATATTCTTCTTTTCCATAAAAATTCTTCAAAAACTTGTAATATTTAATTAAGTAGTAAGCATTTTCCTTAATATAAATAAAACTTTAAAACAATGTTTTAATTGAAACCTAATCAGAGGGGGGATCTCACTTTATAAAAGTGAGGGACAGTTTTCAAATGCTGATGGCTAAATGTTTTATGTCACTGAAAGAACTGGGCTACTGCTGAGGGAAGGTAAATAGGGCCTTCCTAGTCTTATCTAATAAGTCTATTAATAGGCTTTCTTGCTTATATTCTAATTCTAATACTGAAAGATGGAGAAAAGAAAATCACAGGAAGAATTTTACAAAGCATATCTCATGATAAAGCATAATAAATGTAACTGTACCTTTAAGTTTAATTCTGTAGTACCTTGCTAAATTGGCAATGGACATGATGAAGAATATTTTTATTTTGCCGAAGTTTTTTCATTGATGGTGAGGATACTTAGGTTAGAAAATAAAAAATCAGAACTGTTTTATTTTTTGAAAAATAGAATGCAAGAACTTGAGCTTTCAGGGAAATGTTTTGGGGCTTTTTTTGTGGGGGGAGGAGTGCGGTTTGTGACTTGTTGAGAACCCTTAGCCCTCATTGTCTCAAATGGGATTTTAGTTCACTTGGTAGTTGATGTTCCCGACTACATAATGTGCAATAACCATGTTTAAAATGGTTGCATGTGCTTTTACTTAACCCTCTTTACAGCCTAAATATGATATTACTGCACAATAACTTTAAATGCAGATGTACCATACCATTTAACCACAGCATTTACATTTTGGACACAACTCTATTTTTTACTAGTTTTTTTTGTTTTCTCTGTTTAAAGAAAATGTGTGTGTTTATGCAATGATCTAGAGTCTAATTTTGGCTTCCTTTGAATAAAACCAGTATAAATCACTTCACTTTATTGAAATTATTTCAGATTTAAATTGGTGTAAATCAGAAAAAACCTCATATTAATTTTAATAGGTCAAGATTTTACCCAGTAGATATTACTGTGAGAAGGTGTGATTTTTAAAAGCAATCAATAAAAATAAAACTGATTCAGCAAGGTATTGAGGCCCATCTGTAACTATAAACAAATGAGTAGGTTCCTTGCTGGATTGGGCCATTCAGCCTGCTGTAAATAAGGCGCTGTATGGCCTCAAAACTTCACTTTGAAGTTTTATTTATATTAAATAAGTAGTTTCTAGAATATTTTTTTCTGTCTGTGAATTCTCTACGATCAGTTAGACCTGATGGGAAGAATAATTCCCACTAGTGACGTTGGTCATTATAGTTTGTAAAATAAGGAATAACTCAGATTGTTCAATCACAGAGCATTTTCAAATGTAAAACTGTTCAAGAAAACTTTACATTATTTTCCCATATTAAAAGCAACATTACAAGAACAAAAAATTGTCAAACAATTGGAAAAATTCAAGCTATGAAATTATGAAGTGTAACAAATGGGCAAGTGTGATTGCAGCAGTGGTTAGGAAAGTCTTTTTGAGAACAAATAGGGAACAAGGTAACACATTTCTTTTTGCCTGTTCTCTATTGAAATTGACCCAAGTATCCCTTAAAGCAGCAGGGCTGTCCAACTGATGGCCCTCAGGCTGTATGTGGCCTGTGAAGGATTGATGTGTAGCCCCTGGGCTCTCACCAGCCCCTGGGCTCTCTCTTTCTCCCCCGCTCAGCATTGCTCTGACTGCAATAGCTGTTGGAGGGGTCCCCACTTCTTCTTCCAGCTACTGTTTCCCAAGTGGTGGGGCAGTAGACAGTGCCATAGCAACCAGGATTGATGTCTGGGGCAAAGCCCACTGTCTGCCCTTGCCATGTGCACTGATCTGGGGGGCACATGCTCCCCCATGCTTGCCCAGGAGTGCATGCAGCGGTGGTAGCTGCTGTCCCCCCATCCCTGTACCTCCCCAAATAAGCTGCTTGCAGCTCTGTCCCATGCCTCACCCTGGCTGGGCAGTGCCTGTTGGCAGCCCTTTGCTTCAGCACCTGGGGCAATCACCCCGTTTGCCCCCCCTTGCTAAGGCACTGGCAGTAGGGCAACATGGGGAGCTGAGGGTGACTCTGGGGCTGTGGCTGAGGGGTGGGAACTGTGGTGGCATGTTGTGGGGGCAGAATTGTGCCTGGTGGAGGGGGAGATCTGCGTGGTGAAGCAATGGGTGAGGAGGTGGGGTTGGGATGTGCTGCATGTGGCCCCCAGGGCAAATGGCCCCTATGGGGTTAAAAGTTTCATAGTTTCATAGTTTCTAGGGTCGGAAGGGACCTGAGTAGATCATCTAGTCCAACCCCCCGCCATGGCAGGAAACAATACTGGGGTCATACAACCCCAGAAAGATGTTCATCCAACCTCCTCTTAAAAACCCCCAGAGTAGGAGCCAGGACCACCTCTCCTGGAAGTTGGTTCCAGATCCTAGCCACCCTGACCATGAAGTAGTGCTCTGTCTTACAGGAATTCTCTTTCCTGACCTAGGTAGGCATGGTTCTTTGGGTAGATGTGATATCTTTTATTAGACCAACTGAATAGATGGAAAAAAGTTTTTAGCAAGCTTTTGGGCACAGTCACCCTTTGTCAGGCATAGGGAGTCTCTGCTGGTCTAAGACTCCAAGGAATGAGAGAAGCTAAAAGTGTGGAGGGATGTCAGTGTAAATGTAAATAGGTAGAGATAAGCAAGACAAGAGGAAAAGCAGGGAGGGAGAAGGGGGGGGAAGTCAGAGGGAGAAAACAGAGATAAAATACAAGATGAAAAAGAGCCAGTCTGTGAAAATGGGAATAGCTGGAGATCAAGAAAGCAAGAATGGGAGAAGCAAAAAGTGTGAAAGGATGTCAGTGAAATAATAAAAGGGTAGAAGTAAGAAAACAAAAAGTAAAGCAGGGAAGGAGGGGGAAGAAAGCAGTTGACAAAAAGGTCAAAGGGAAAGCACTACAGAGGTAATATAATACAAGGTAAAAAAGAGGCTAGCAATAAAAAGGAAATGGTAAGGAATGAGGAAGAAAAAAGGCAGAGAAGTGGGGGAGGGAAGGAGAGAAAAGGTGGGGGGGAAGGAATGTAAGAGGTCAGGTCTGGCAGGTACCTTGTGAATCAGAGGTTAGGCAGGTTGTAATGTGTCCTAAATCCAATGTCTATATTGAGTGTATAACTTTTAGTATCTAGTAAGTTGATGAAGTGAAGTTCAAAGGCTCATCTATGAAAGGTGTTTTGGAAATTCCTTTTGAGGATTAAAACTTAGAGATTGGAGAGGGAGTGATTGTCCTGTGAGAAATGTGCCCCTACAAGTAGTTGGGCATTTTTGGTTTTGATCGATTTCTGATGTGTGTTCATGCTGGTGCACAGTTGTTTTTTGGTCTCTCCTACATATTTTCCATCAAGGCATTTCGTGCACTGGATGATGTATATTACACTTCTGGAGGTGAAGGTATAAGATCCAGGAATGGTGATGGTTCTGTTGTGGGGTGTAGTAATTGTGGGGGTGGTGAAGATATGTTGGCAGGTTTTGCATTTCTTGTTGTGGCATGGTCTGGATCCATTGGGTATGGTTTGAGTCATAGGGAGTTTGCTTCTGGTGATGAGCAGGGATCCAGGTTTTCCATTTCCTATGGAAAAACAGAGAAAACCATGGGTTCCCTGTTTTTATTGGAGAAAACATGGATTTCTCTTTTTAGAAGAGAAATCCACCGATTCTCCGCTTTCGCAAAGAACTTTTGCAGGTTGGCACAGCTCCAGTATGCAAGAGCCAATTGCAAAAAGGGTGGGAACTCCCTGCTCTGGCCGGAGGGGGAGGGAGAGGGGGGAGGGCGGAGCCTGAGCCTCTGAGGCAGCCAAGGCCAGGCTCCTGCTCAGACTCGCCCCTGGAGTATGAAGGTAAGTGGGGCTTGGGGTTGGGGGGCTGAGGGAGTGGGGGGTGCTACTGGCCCCAGGCAGCACATTGTAGCTGGGAGCAGGGCCAGGGGGTGATGGCAG
>NW_017728931.1:111091977-111117029 GCF_001723895.1 Crocodylus porosus | reverse complement strand
CTGCCACCGTGGAGCCGTGCTCAGAGCTGTGCAGCTGGCGGCAGTGGTGCAGCGCGGCACAGCACAGTGGTGGGGCTAGGAATGGCCGCATGCCACCCAGTCACTACCACTCCATGCTGCACCACTGCTGCCGGCCACACAGCTCTGAGCATGGCTCCATGGTGGCAGCAGGAGGTTTTGGAGGCAGCGGCCTTCACTGCCATCACAGGCCTCCAAGTAAGTGGTAGCTCTAAGGACTCACTAAAAAACATCCAGCAATTGACAGTTGACCACTGCCAGAGACAGGACTGGACCATGGGTCTGTTCAGCTGTAGCTGTTTCCAAGTTCTTAGAGTCATGAGATAAGCAGTTAATACTGTAGCCATAGCATTAAAATATGACTGTAAAACTACCTACTGGGTAATTATATGGTAATAAATGTCTTGTGCACCAAACCGTGGAACTCACATAGCAGCAAGGATTTCTCCTCAGCAAGGAGTCCTGACGGGACATTGAGGCCTCTCCACTGTTGCTAGTGTCTGTAACTTCTGTGCTATCCCTCTGTGGGGGAGAATGGCCTGTAAACCTGTGTCACTGTGTTACTTTTAAATTCACATTGCAGTATCAAACACTGTAGTAACATTTATGTGGTTGCACTGATGCTGGATATCTTGCATTCTTCCAGCTGCCCTTCCACACTGCCTTGTCTGGCCTGGCCTGGCCTGTACATGTCCTCTATTGCTCCAGGGTCACTAGGATATCATCTCCTTTTGGTTTTCCTCCAAGTTCAGTCCATTTACACTTTATGCTCCAGGCATCCACACACCCAGCAGTTTGTTCTAGCTTTGTGTTACTTCCCCATATCATGCATACACCAGGATCCTTGCCAAGGGCTAAGTTCAAAGCCACCACCTTTACCTACCTATTTGCTGGAGTTCTGTCCTTCTAAAATCTTTGTGTGCTAAGATATTCCCTTCATCTCTCCAGCTCCAAGAACCAGGAATTCCATTGCCCCACAACAAGAACAGTGAATACAAGGGGAACTCCCTCACCTGCCCAGCTAGCACCATTCCACAGCCCAAAATGCCACTATGTATATATGTACCAGTCCACACAGGCCGTCACAGGAATTTTCCAGCTGAATGTTTTTTCATTGGAGAATATCAATTTGTTAAGAGAAATGTAAGACGACCTTTATTTTCAGAAATGTGTGTGTTTCAGTGAAATTTTCATCAGGAAAGGTTTCTCTGGTCCAGGATGGACTTTCTAGTCAGAAGGAGAGATTCAACACAAAATGGATAACAAGATGGGGGGGAAAAAACCAATATTATATGAATAAGAAAAGATAACTATTTCACATGGTTCTGTTTTCACATTTCGTGATAGCAGGTTTGTTACTATTCTTTTTGGTTGTCACCTTCATTGGGTGCCATATTCCATAAAAGTTCTCTCTCTAGGTTCCTCTGCCGACCTTTGTATTGTATCAGAACACTTAACACGCTTTAATTTGTCCTCAGCACTTCTGGGAGGTAAAGAAGCAATTCTCTCTCCATTTTTCAATCGCTAGTCCCAAAACCAGAGACCTAACAAGCAGGGTTTGGCATCATAATTGTGTGCGGAGGGGGTACAGTTCCAAGAAATATGCAGGAGTCTCACTCAAAACAGTTCCTGGCTGCTGCTGTCCCATGTTGTGCCCAGCCCAGCTCTTGCTCTTAAAACAGCAGCAGTGCAGTGTGTGTGCACTGGCTGCTGCTGCAAGAGCAACAGTGTGATGCTGTTTTTCCCAGGTGCAGACTCCACAGGTAGGGAATGATTTTAGCACCTAAGTTGGTGCCAGGAGCTAGTGCCCTTCTCATCTACCTCTAGTTATGCCACTGCCCAAAAGCTCCATGACTCTAATGCCCAGATCCTCAAAGCTTTTCAGAAGCCAAAATCTCAGTGATTTCAGTCAGAGGTAAGTACCTTTGAGGATCTGGGCCTAAGTCACAGTGGGGGTGGGGGATGTCTGCAGCAAACCTTGTCTTCTGAGTCCCCTGTCTGGTTCCCCAAGGCCATTCCTCATCCCTTCTCCCCATGGGTAAGTTTAAAGGAACTCTGACCATATGGGTATTTTTTCATCCTTTTTAATTGGAGATGAGCCCACACCACATTATTTTTTCTCTTAAAAAAATAATTTTGCTGCTCAAAGTAACGCTCCAGCTGTGGAATGGCTGGAGGTGGGGGAAGGGAGCCAAGCAGAGCCCTTTTCCAATCTAGTACAGAAAATGATTAAAGAATTAAAATGAGAACCTCTCAAATGACTGGATATCAGGGAAAAAAAAAGTCCGCTGGCAACACCCCCCCACTCCCTCAGCCCCCAACCATCTTCCCCAGCCCTGCCCCACAGCCCCCAAGCCCCACTTACCTCTAGGATCCAGGGGTGAAGGGCATGGCTCTGCTATGGCAGCACTTGCCCACAAAGCCCCCCCACTCTGTATGCAGCTGCCACCACCCCACACCGCCACAAAGCTGTGCAGCCAGTTGCAGGGCATGCCAGTGCATACAAGCCCCCCGTTTCACCCCCTGGCCAGGTGGCACACATGTGGCCTGCACATTGCTGCTGCCGCACCCCATGCTACTTGCCCACAAAAGCGTTTAGGTGGCTGTGGGATGGTAGCACAAGGCGCAGTGGCAAAGTTGTGGTGGTGGCCTCCGTGTGTGAACCTCCTCTCAGGCTGGCTGACGTGTGTGGCCCACAGAGTGGCACCCCTGCCCTCACCCCTTGCCCTGCTCCTGGGAGTGGGCACAGGGGCACACTTCCCCACCTTCCTTCTTGATCTACCCTTCTAGCACCTTTCCTTTCCCCCGCCCTGCCCTGCCCCTTCCCCCCACACACACTTACCTGGGTGGGTGTCAGTGTCTGGGGGGGCTGTTGCGAGGGACATCAGGAGGGCTGTTCAGACAGTGTGGCGGGGGGGAGTGTGGGGCACCAGCAGCACTGGGAGGGGCTGTGGAGGGCCTTTAATTTTTATCATGGATTTTGGGGTTTTAATCAGAGAATTTGCCATTTTTAATCAGAGAAAACCAGGATACCTGGTGATGAGATTAGCAAGATTCAGTGCTTGTTTAAAGGCTAGGATGAGTGGTTCTGAAAAGATCTCTTTTAAGAATGGGGTCTTCTTCTAGTATGGGTTGTAACTGTTTGAGGATTTTTTGTGTAGGTTCCAGGGAAGGGTAATATGTCATAATGGTGTGCTATTAGTGGAGATTTTCTTTTTGCACTGCAGCAAATCTTCACAGGGTATCTGGGTGGCTCTTTCAAAGGTGCAATCTATCTCTCTAGAGAAGTGTCCTTGTTGGGTGAAGGCCCTTCTGAGATTTGTGAGGTGGTGATCACAGGTATTCCCCTAGTTGCAAATTCGGTGGTATCAGAGAGCTTGGCTGTAAATTACAGCTTTCTTGGAGTGTTTAGGGTGATTGCTGGTTTTGTGTAAATAGGTATGTTGGTCCATGGGTTTCTTGTATATGGTGGTTTGAATTTTACTATCTTGGATATTGATCATGGTGTCTAAAAAGGAAATGCTGGTTTTAGAGTATTCAAGCATAGTCTGATGGAGAGGTGGTGATTCTTGAATTTTTGGTGGAAGTCCCTCAGAGACTGCAGGGTTTCAGTTCAAATGATAATGTAATCTATATCTCAGGTATAGTAAGGGTTTGATGGTTCAGTTACTGAGGAAGTCGTCTTCTAGGTGGGCCACAAAAAAAGGTTGGCATATTGTGGGGCCATTTTGGTGCCCATAGCTGCACCCATGGTCTAGAGGATGTGTTGGTTGTTGACACTGAAGTTATTGCATGTGAAAATGAAGTATATGAGTTCAGTGATATCCTGAGGTCTGTATTCTGAGTTGTGATCATGTTCTTGTAGATATGAGGCAGGTCTGAATGCCATCCCTAGTGTGGGATGTTGGTATATAAATTAGTGACATCCATGGTGGCTAGAAGGGTATTGCTGGGAAGGTGGTCTATGTTTTTGAGAAGATATTTCTACAGAAAACTCCAGTTCTGCCAGCAAAACTTTGAAGACCTTCACATTCATATCTTCTTTTGGGTGGCTAAACCCTTCTCAATGCTGACATTAAGTTAAACTACCTCTGCTGGATGGAGTAAAGCTACTGCTGCTGACAACTGGTATCAGAAGAAACATGGAAACACTTCTGAACCTTCTGCCAGCTCCTGTGGTCACTTCAGCAATTGGTGCCATCTCAGAGTAGACAGGCACACATGGATGTAAATGTGCACTTGATGGTGGATGGTACTGCATGCTGTCAGGCTTTGACAGTCAAATGAGGTGAGTTTAGGCAAGGCAATGGTCACAAATATCTTCTAGGAATAGCCAGTAGATCTGTTGGAAAAGCGAAGAGTTAATGAAGTCTTCCCTCCCACGTCAAATGCTTACGGCCAAGGAACTTTCAGTCCTGTGATTTATAAGAATAGACTTACAGAATTTACTTCTGTCTTGCTTCTTAAAACTTCCTGGCTTTTCATTCACAAATCACAAGTTTGTCTTCTCCCGGAAAAGCTTTGCCTTTGTTTTTGTGACCTGTATTTGTAGGGCTTCTAATTAGCACGCAGCACTGATATCTGCTGTCCTGCAACGGCTGTACTGCTTTGTTTTCTATTTTGCCAAAGAAACCCATTCTGGCAAATGCTTGGTGAAGGTTACAGTGAAGAATTAGGCAACTTCTTTAAGTGAGCTGTGTTGTCCAGGATTCCGTCATACATAGTCTCTTCCTCTAGATTTCACAAAAGTCAATGGGAGTGGATCGAGTTGAGGGGTAGTCTAAATATTTCCAGATCTATAAATTAAAAATTAAAATGAGCCAGGGATTGGCTTGTTAAAAAAAATCCTTCCTAGCTTCTTTAATATTTATAATCACTTTAATTTTCAATATTACCTCAGGTATTCCTCTATGGCAAACATTGTCCATTGTTTTTTGCCTGTGAATGTGTACTCTCATTCCTAGGAAAATGGCAGAGCATCCTAAGTAAACACTACTAGATTACACCATGGTGACTGAGTTCTTATGGCAAAACGTCTGCTGAAGCATATAGAAGCATTGCCTAAGAACAGTGGCATTTGACTTGCCTTAAAAAAAAAAAAAAAAAAAAGTGTGTGTTGCATGTTGAAGCAAATTATATAAGCTATTACACCTGGTATATACAATTAGTCTCATCACAGAAGGATCTTATTACTAGCTTAGCAGTGGTATCATGCTGCTGCCATAGGTAGAACTCTGGGTGGGAAAGCCTGGTGGCTTGGTTTTCTGTTTAAACAGAGGTATATTCTGAACCTAAGGTAAGATCTACAAGCTACCCCAAAGTAACAGCACAGTGGAAACGAGTTACTTTTAGGGCTGGTTAGCAAGGGGGACTTCAGGTTGTAATCTGGGTGCACCCAACTACTGTGCTCCCCTCTCCAGATTGAAGAGATGGGTGGCAGGCAGGAGTGCTGAGGGAGGGATCTGCAATATGCAGGCCAGAGTCAGGCAAGGACAAGAGATACTTAACTATATACAGATGTATTAATATATACAAAAATGAAGAGAAATTCCTATTAGTGTATAGTGTGTGTGTGTATACATATACATACATATATAGGTGTGCCAGGCTGTACTGGTATCATAGAAGTAGGGTCGGAAGGGACCATGTAGATCTTCAAGTCCGACTCCCTGCCTGGGCAGGAGAAAAACTGGGCTCAAATGACTCCATCCAGGTAGGCATCAAGGCTCCTCTTAAAGACCCCCAGGGTAGGAGCCAGCACCACTTCCCTTGGAAGCTGGTTCCAGCTCCTAGCCACCCTGACTGTGAAGTAGTTCTTGTGGATGTCTAATCTAAACCTACTGTTCAACAACTTGTGGCCTTCATTCCATGTCATGCTAGGGGGCGCTGGGGGAAACAGCGTCTCCCCCAAACCCTTCTGGTCCCCCCTAGTGAGTTTATAGACAGTCACCAGGTCCCCCCTCAGCCTTCTCTTGTGAAGGCTGAACAGGTTTAGGTCCTGAAGTCTCTCATTGTAGGGTCTGCCCTATTGTCCCCAGTTCATGTGGGTGGCCCTCCTCTGGACTCTCTCAATGTTGTCCACATCCCTCCGGAAATGGGGTGCACAGAACTGGACGCAGTACTCCAGCTGTGGCCTGACCAGTGTCGCATAGAGGGGGAGGATCACCTCCCTGGCTCTACTTGAGATGCACCTGTGGATGCACGTCAAGGTCCGGTTAGCCCTGCCAACTGTGACCTCGCATTGTTGGCCCATGTTCATCTTGGAGTCAATAATGGTAAGTCCACCACAAGTTAAATGTTGCAGCATATAATTTCTAGTTATATTGACACTTTGTCTCCATGTTAGGAGTCTAGGCTTCCCATGCAATGAACTAGGTGCACTTCACTCATTGCACCAGAAGCTGCCTTATATTTGCCACAGAGAATTGTCAGTGTGCATGTTCTTACCAGGAAGAGCATAGGCAGCAGAAGGGAGTGACTAATGGGGCTTAGCCCCTCCAAACACGGGGCAGTGACAGGGCCACAAGGCAGCCTGGCTGCAGGCTTCCAGCAGCTGCAACAGGGGTAGGGTAGTAGTGGGGCTGGGGCAGCCTGGGGCTACGGGAGGATCTGGCACTGCACAGCTGGTGCGGCATGGGACTGAGCCATGAGAGGCTCGTCTGGGGGGCATGGCTCCTGCTGCTACATGCACTCTGGGAAGCACAGGGGATGCATGACACCAGGTCTGCGCGGGGCAGGGAAGACTGCTGCTGTGGGTTGGGGCTGAGGCAGGGGGCTGCTGTGGGTTGGGGCTGCTCTTCCTGGCAGGGGGCTGCACTAAGGGTGGGTGGCAGTGGCACTGGGAGGGAGCTACAGTGTGGGGGCTGCAACCTCCCCCATCTATCCCTCCCAGTGCTGTCACTACCACCCACTAGGAAAAGCCTGGTGCAGCCCTGGCCCTGGCCTGCAGCAGCAGTCTGCCCTGCCCCACACAGATCCAGGGGCACATACCCCACCCCCATGCCCTTTCAGGGCATGTACAGTAGTGGGAGCCACTCCACCTCCCCGCATCTCCTAAATGAGCCGTTGCTCCATCCTGCACCCTGCTCCGCCTCAGCTGGGCAGTGCCTGCGCCAGCCCTTGCCACACTCCCTCCCTCACTGGCCCTCCCCCTCCCCCTGCAGACTCATCAGCTCGTGGGGCATGGGCTCATATGCATGTGCATATGCACTTAGTCTCCCACAAATTTTTTTTTTTCCCTTCACCTATGAGGAAGAGACTGACCTGATGCTAGTTCACACCCTAACTTCCCCTTCAGTAATTTGTTCATGTGCCTGTAGTTGTAGGTTGTGAACACGCCAGTGGAGAGGTGAAGCTCAAAGCATAAAGCAGAGTAGATTGCACTGTGGCAGCTGTGTGCAAATGAGTAGGCTGTATTGGAAAATACAAAAAATGTTCAGGCTTCATGTTGACAGACAGGAAGCTTGAAAGCATAAGGAATTGTCATTGATTTTATCCTGGGTAAATTTTCCATTGCTAGGAAGATGTAGTTCCCCTTCTGGCATTGTTTTGTGTGATTGGAGCTTTTTTAAAAATAAGGACAGCTAGATTTGCCCAGGCTAACCTGTTTGTGTGTCCATGACCTAATGTTGTAATTCACAGAAGCCAATCCCAGGAGGGAGAGAGGGATGTAGTGCCCCTGCTTTTTACCCAAGAGCCAAGCGGTTAGGGCACTTCTGTTGCCAGGGAGAAGCCAAGTTCTAGTCCAACAGTTAAGTATCGTTGTACCTATGGATTGGCTTCCTTAGGAGAGAAAGAGACCCTTTTCCTAGCTAACATCCTCCCATCCCCTCTAAAGAATATGTTGTAGCCTCATGCTTACAGCGCTCTTCTGGGAGGTATGTGTTTGAATCCCCTCACACAGAGGAAGGGTTTAAATCCCTACTGTATGAGCGTTTTATGTATCACTTCATACTCCAGTGGGGATTATAATCCCTGTTTTACAAGTGTGGAAATGAGGCATAAAGCTCCAATGACTCTCATAAAATCATACAGGTAAGACTTAAACCCTGATGTCTGGTGTCCAAATAAACTCCTGAATTGCGAAAGTAGCTCTTTTTTTTTCTTTTTTTCTTTTGCAATGATCCCAGCATACTCCCCTTTCCTAGACTTGGTCCTAAGAATCAGCAGTCTCTCCTGCCCACATCTGCCAGTTCCTCCTCTAGCCTTTTGTTCGCAACAGATTTTACGTGGTAAGTGACATCTCTCCCCCAAAACTAACTCTATAAAAAGGAAGAAAGAGACTCTTGCTTTTTTCCCTTCTGTTTTAAAGGATTTGGAGGGAATTATACTGAGCACCTGTTATTAGGGATTTTGTTCATTAGTCCTCACAGTGCAGAGACTTCTGCCATGTTCTTCAGCAGCCTTAGAGCTGTACCATAAAACAGGATGCAGGTCAGGTAGGGCTTTAATATAAGCACTGAAAGTCTGTAGAAACTTATAAAAGCAAAATGCAAACACTGTTTTTTTGGTGAATTATGTCTAATTAAAAGCTGTATATGTCAGCCATGTGAACAACAGTGTGAAGGGAATTTGTTACATATACATTCGATCTCTCTCTCTTTCTCTCTCTTTTAAGCAACAGAGTGGTGAATTGTTTAGTAAATCTAAAATTAAAATGTGTTGGCACTTCATACATATAACAGTGATAAGACACATAGTAAAATTACTCTGACAGCAGCAGCACAAGTATATCAGACTGTAGATGCACAAAAATATGCATGATTCCAGCATGTAATTAGGAAAAGCATAGAGTAGCAATCTCCAGCAGTTTAATCTACTTTATCAAATTTACAATTACACAACTTGAAATACATATAACAAATAATGCTTTAATTTTGGATATGTCAGTATGTGTCTACAGTACATTTATTGTATTATCATTTATTTTAACATTTGGGTTTTCATCACCTATATTTTTACAACATAAAGCACTTGAAGGTTTCTTATGAGGACAAGAGCCTTCATGTTGAAAGAACATTAATCTCTCATTACAGGGTGATGATTGGAAAGTTATTTTGATAAAATAGGGGGAATATATTTTCTGTGTTGCCAAGTCTTGCAATTTTATCATGGGTTTCATAATATTTGGTCCTACCTCCCAGTACCATGTTATTACATGGAGATCCCTGCTTTCATTTCAATGAATATCAAGATAGTTTCTAGTCCCCAAAATTGTGGAGTAGAACAGGTATCATTTTAATGAAATGTCAGCTTCAATCATGTTTTTTTTAGAAACAGAGTGCTCTATAGCTTAGTGGACTGTGCAGTAGAAGGAAGGAATCCCAGGTCCTGCTTTGCCTCATTCCCAGTGATTGATGGGAAACTTTACTCTGAATCAGCAGAGCAGGGGCGACAAATTGGATCTTCCACAACTACAGGCCAAAACAAACCCATGTTTGATCTTAAAATGGACCTTTCCAACATACTTCCATTTTGTAAATATGTTTGAAGGTTTATTTTGTTTCTCCTGTGTTTTTAAGATCATTTCTTCATGGAGGTGTCGAGTAGGGGGACTGTCTCGTGATTTGGGGATATTTGGTGTCAATATTGTAGGACAAGGGTGGCCGGCCTGTGGTATGGGTGCCACAAGTGGCACAGGCAGCCTCTGTATGTGTCTTGTGGCAGACTGGGAAGGGAGCAGAGATCATAGCGGAATATAGGGCAGGAAAAACAGGGAAGGAAGCAGAGAAGCAAATCGGGGAGGAGAAGCGGATCAGAGTGGCACTCAGGAAGGGTGCAGAACTAATTCTGTGGCACATCTGCCAAAAAAGGTTGACCTTTTTACAGGACAGCTATTACTAGTCAGAAACCCTAAGTAGATTGGCTGCTCATGTGTACTGACTGGACACAGAAACCAAAATAAGCCATATTGGTAGCCCTGAATACTTGCTGTATAGCTAACAATGGAATTCTTGCTCATGAACATACATATGACTCAGCTTCCATGCTGTCACGCTGTAATTGGGCTTGTTGGGGTTACTAAGCATGGGGACAGATGCTCAGCTACAGTTGTTTCCTTGAAGTCAGTGGAGCAATACCAATTTATACCAGCTGAGCATATGATCTATAATCCGTACTGGAAGTGCACTGGACATTTCTGCTTGTTTTTGGACTTTGCTGCACTTGGAGCCAGAGCTCTGTTTCTATGGCACTGTTGGCTTTGATAGAGGATGAAGAGGCATGACCTACCTAACAAAGAACCCTTTGATTGGTGTTTGGCTAGCAAAAATGAAAATTAACATTCTCAACAATAATCCTTTGTCTCCCTAAATCTCGGAATTTTCTTTAGATGGCAAGAGGTTAAATTGTGTCCTGAGCAGAGCTGCATTAAATTACTGCATGCAAAAATGTACAGATTGAACTCTTTTTTTATTTTTTTGAGGGGAGAGGGAAAATGTTTATCTCTTTTGCAAGCAAAGTTTTAAGCTTGCTCCTTAACTACAGAGTGAATCTTCTAGTTTTTACCTGACTGTTCTATTGCCTGGCTGTGATAGACCATCCAAGGTCTTTTGATAGTCCTATTAATGAAGTATCCAAGCACCTCACAATCTGTAAAGTAGTTATTCCCTCCAACATCCTGTGAGCCAAGTGAAATGGGAAGCTGAAGGACAGGGAGATGACATGACTTGTGCAAGATCACACAAATAGTCTGTGGCAGAGTAGTGAGTTAAACCAATACATGCTATAGCCAAGGATGGTATCCTAATCACAATTTTTAAATACATAGGGAGTATGAAGAAGGCAGTGGGTAATGTGGGGCCCCTGCAAGATACACTTGGCAATCTAGTGGTTGCACCAGACAAAAAGGCAGACCTTTTTAACAGTTTCTTTTTTTCCATTTTTTTGTGCAGGGACCAGGACTCCTCCACCGAGATTCAGGACAGGCTCAGGAGAGAAGCCACCAGGCCTAGGGTCAGGGAGGACTGAGTTAGGGAACTTCAGGAGGGGCTGGATGTATTCAAATCAGCAGGTCCAGATGCTTTCCATCCCAGGGTGCTGAGGGAATTGGCAGGGATTATCGCAGGACCCCGGCATGGCTTTATGATGACTCGTGGTGCTCTGGCCAGGTGCCAGAAGACTGGAAGAGGGCCAATGTGATCCCCATTTTCAAAAAAGGGAGGACCTGGGCAACTATAGGCCCATTAGTCTTACTTCAATCCTGGGGAAGCTCTTTGAGAAAATTATCCAGGAGCACATCTGTGAAGGACCAGCAGGGAAGATGATGCTCACAGGCAACCAGCATGGGTTCATTAGGGGTGGGTCCTGTCAGACCAATCTGACTGCCTTCTATGATTAGGTCACAAAATCATTGGAAGCAGGTGTCACTGTGGATGTAGTCTTTCTGGATTTCAGGAAGGCCTTTGACACCTGTCTCCCACCCTATTCTTTAAAAGCTAGGAGACTGTGGCATTGATGCCTACACAGTCAGATGGATCACAAATTGGCTGAGGGGCTGCACCCAGAGGGTGGTGGTGGGCAGGTCATATTCGACCTGGAGGGATGCAGGCAGCAGAGTCCTCCAGGGCTCAGTCCTTGGGCCTGCACAGTTCAGTTTCTTTATTAGCAACTTGGATGAGGGGGTGAAAAGCACCCTGTTTAAATTTGCTGGCAACACCAAGATTTGGGGCGAGGTGGACACACTAGAAAGGAGGGACAGGATACAACTGAACCTGGACAGGTTACAGGGGTGGGTTAATGAGAATAGGATGGGATTCAATACTGACAAGTGCAGGGTACTGCACTTGGGCAGTAAGAACCAGGAGCATACTATAGGCTGGGGAACTCCTTCTCAAAAGCACGGTGGCAGAAAGAGATCTTGGTGTCATTATTGATTCCAAAATGAACATGGGCCGCCAGTGTGAGGACATGGTCAGTAAGGCCATTGTCAGTACCTTGTCATGCATCCACAGATGCATCACAAGCAGGGCCAAGGAGGTGATCCTCCCCCTCTCTGTGACCCTGATCAGGCCACAGTTGGAGTACTGTGTCCAGTTCTGGGTGCTGCACTTTAGGAGGGATGTGGCCGGCATCGAGAGGGTCCAGGGGAGGGCTACTCACATGATCTGGGGACGGCAAGGTAGACCCTATGAGGAGAGGCTATGGGACCTGAACCTGTTCAGCCTTCACAAGGGAAGGCTGAGGGGGGACCTGGTGGCCATCTATAAACTTACTAGGAGGACCAGCAGGGTTTGGGAGAGACCCTGTACCCTCGAGCACCTCCCGGAGTAACAAGGCCATAAGTTGTTTGAGAGTAGGTTCAGGCTGGACATTTGAAGGTAGTACTTCACAGTCAGGGTGGCTAGGATCTGGAACCAACTTCCAAGGGAAGTAGTGCTGGCTGCTACCTTGGGGGTCTTTAAAAGGAGGCTTGATTACCTAGCTGGGGTCATATGAGCCCAATTTTCTCTCCTGCCCAGGGCAGGGTGTCAGACTTGATGATCTACTTAGGTCCCTTCCAACCCTACATCTATGAATCTACAATCCCACCTTTCTGCTAGCATAACTCTACTACAGCAAGTTGATTCCTGGTTAAGGCTTTTTATATTCCTACATAACTGTGCTGCTCCTGGACAAGGTTTTATAGGACTTGCTGTCTAACAGGAGAGAAATGTAGTTTTGAGACTTTGGTGCTGCTGGAAATATTACCCTAGGTCCCTGCTGAAAATGGGACTTAAGCAACAGAGAGATCAGATTTTCTTGACCTTCGAGTGGCTCCAAATTGCTTGTAATACTTTTGAGAATAGTGATAGGGTTGCCTATCCTGGCTCCATGCTGAGAGCAGGATCACCACTGAGAATTATGCCCTGCTGTCTCATACTTTCTCAACATGCACTCGAGTCCACAGATCAGATCCTGTAGCTGTGACTAAAAAGGCAAAGTGGCCTGAGAAATATCTAGCCTGCAGTTCTGGTGGGGAACTCAGTACGAGCATGTGTGCTGATGCAAATAGCTTCACAAATCGGACATCTAGATACCCTTTTCAATCCAGAGGAAGTGGCAGTCTGGGCCTGGCAGCAGACTGGAAAGACTGTTCCCTAATTGGTTCCCCATGATATTATGTTTACTTTTATTGGGTGAATGTTAGTCCATGTTGACTACGGTAGCTCTGTAACAGTTTTATTGGGAGTTTGCTTGATAGTGCCTGAGGAGAAAGAGCTGGCCTCTGGGCTAGACCAGGTAGTGGAGTCTTCCATCCCTTCTACTGAAGTTAGGTCTCAGGGCAGCCCATAATGAAAAATGTATAAGGCCAAAAGGAAAGCAAACAAGAAGTAATAAAATCCTGTGGTCCTATAAGGAGGAATGAGGGGGGGAGGATTGACCCTGGTTGCCAGCTTATTTTTATCAAATGATGTAATACACATAAATGATCCAGTGTGTGTGACTATGACCCTGGGAGAGGGGAGTTCTGGGTCCCAGTCCCTGTTGTGAGGACAGCGTATGTATTTTCACACTACCTGGTTATTTGTTAAACTGAAATAAGCCTAGAAGTGGAGGGGGTGGGGGTAAGAGGTAGACAGCAGGCTGAGGATGAGATGTCTTCCTCACTGGCTTGTAATGTAAGGTTCCTTCTTGTTATCCTTCTGGACCCATAAATCTGTATCTTAACCAACTTCACCGTGAGAAGGGGCCTTAGCCTAGCCTAGCCTGTAACTTAGTAGTTAGCTATGATGGTTACTATATTCCTGGGAAGATAGGGATGTTGGTTTAAATCTCCTCAGGGTGATATGGAGAGATGGATTACAGGCCTGGGTTATAGGTCCAATTTCCTGAGCGTGTGAGCTGTTTGGCAAAGCATGAGTGGCTTCTACTTGCCAACATCCAGAGTAAAGGTTGCTGTGCTATATACTGAAATCAGGTTATCGGTTGTAGCTGTGTTGGCCTAAGGACATAGGCAGGCAAGGTTCTTTAGGTAGATGTGTGATATCTTTTATTAGACCAACTGAGTAGTTAGAAAAAAAGTTCTTAGAAAGTTTTCAGCTGCAGTCATGCATCTTCAGGCATAGGGAGTCTCTGCTGTTCTGAGAATCCAAGGAATGAAAGAAGTTAAAAGTATGACAGGATGTCAGCGAGAATGTAAATGGGTAGAAATTAGGAAAACAAAAGGTAGATCAGAGAAGGGAGGGAATAAAAATGAGGAGTGGGAAAAAAGCCAAAAGTGAGTAAGGGAGACTCTAGTGGTAGATTATCAAGGTAGAAAAGAAGCTGCCTGTGAAAAAATAAATATCTGGAAATTGGGAAGAAAAAGGAAGGGGGGGGAGTGGGGGCAGGGCAGGGGGAAGAAAAATGCAAGAGGTCAGGTCTGGCAGGTACCTGATGAATCAGATGTCAGGCAGGTTTTAATGTGTCATAAATCCAATGTCTCTATTGATTCCATATTTTTTTGTATCCACTAGATTTATGAAGTAAAGTTCATAGGCCCATCTACAAAAGGTGTTTTGTAAGCTCTCTTTGAGGATTAGAACTGAGAGATCAGAGAGGGAGTGATTGTCTTGTGAGAAGTATGCCTCCTTTCCCCTTCCCCACCTTGCAGGCCCAGCCTGGCTTCCCCCAATACCCCAGCAGGAGTGTCCAGGCTGGGTTGGGCCCCCGTGGCAGGGGCAGCTCCCTCTCCTCCCCCCACCCCCAGCTGCTGCACCTGGAGCCGGGGAGGGGAGGGAAACAGAACCACCTTGGCTCACAGGCCCCCTTGACTCCCTCCAATAACCTAGCAGGGGTAGCTGGGAGGTGGCGTGTGGCCCCACCCCTGTCTGGTTGTGCAGGGAATAGACGAAGCTTTTTCTGTCTCCTCTCTGTGACAGCCTGGGGGGAGGGCTGGGCCAGTGCTTGCTGGGGATCACCAGGTCAGCCTCGCAAAGACACCTGGGATATGGGCAGAATCACCCAAAATTAACCCTCAATGTGAACCTGTGCACAAGTTTGGTACAGCAGGCACTCTGCCTTAGAGCACCTTCATCTAGTACTATATCAGAAGAGGATTAACTTTTTATGCAATCTTCCATTTTTAAAGCACTCTGCAGTCTTGAACATTTGTTATATTATGGCTACAGAGCACTTTTGGCAGCCTCATTGTGCAAAAAGTGTAACTTCTGTACACACCTTTAGATTGTTAGTTGCAAAACACAAAAGCTTTGTTTCTCCTCTTGCTTAGAGGTCTCTTTCAGAGCACTCTTCTTTTGTTTCCATTTCTATCATAACCTTTCTAATATTTACATTTTGTTATCACAAGGATGATTTTCTTTTTCTTTACTCTTGATTTCTTGTTGCGTCCTTTCTTCTATTTAATTATGTGCTGTTGGTGTGGAGTGATGCTCTGCATTTCTTTGTCTCTGTTTGCTATACCTCTTGATTCACCATATGTCACATTGCTTTTAATAGAAAAGCCCATTCTGGAAGCAGTCTCATATTTTCTGATGTACAATTCAGTGTTTTGTCAAGTCAAGCTGCTTGAGGAATAAAGTGATTCACAAATATTCACTTGAATAGAAGTAACAGGTTCAGTTTAGACATTTTCAGTTTTAAGTTTTTTCCTGAATAAATCACGGAGAAGGCACTCAGGAAATACTATCTTCTATGGTAAACCTTAAAAGATCCACTTTATTTTAAGATAGCTTTTTAAATGTAGTTAAACATAATTATAAGCTCTTTCAGGCTGGAACTGTGATCCATATGTGTTTATACAGGGCCTGTTGTAATGAAACTGCTGTTCTCGCCATCGTAAAGGGTGTTTGCTGAAATACTAGTTTATAAATATTACATCATTTTTATTCTGTTGATCTCATGTATCTATATGGAATCTGGGGGACCTGTATGGCCTTGGGCAAGCATTCCAAACTGGTTATAATGGTGATGGGAGTGGGGAGGATAAAGAGGCAAATCCAAGTCCCCAAAGGAAAGTGCAGGCAAAATTTCTATAAGAATGGGGCAAAGTTCACAGTTGCTTCTGAGTTTATGCTGAAAACTGTTTGCTGTGGTAATGAATAACACATACGTTTCTGCACTGAGCATTTTTTGTACTGAGTTTTTACATGGGAAACCACCTCTCGTTAGGATAGCAATCTAAACCTGTTTAATCATCATTACTAAATAACATTCATCAACATTTATCACAGACTATATTTCCTTTTCACTGGTAATTCTCTAACTTTTTATTTTTGGAACTGAAATTCAGAAGTCATTTTACAGTTTTGTTTTTTTTCTGAAGCTGCACTGAATGGATCTAAAAACAGAATGGAATCTAGAATCGTACAGTGTAAAAATTCTAGAAACAGAAATGAATGTTATGTTCCTAAACCAACAGTAAATACAGCCAGTATTGTATGTAGTATGAAATTCTTAAGTGTCATGCAAAGAACTGCAATATTTACAAGCTGGTGGGTAATTTAAACAATAATTGGTATATGCTGTCCGCTGTAGGCACACCTTCAATATGGCTTAAAAAAATAAGGGTTCACAGTGTGTACCTTGACTTTGAATAGACAAAAAAGAAGAGATGGACAAATAGGTAATGTTTTGCCATCTCCGCAGCTTTATCAAAGGTTACCTTGACAAAGTTCACTCTCTGCTGCCTCCACTTCCAGTCACCAGTCCCAATAGTACACAGTGCACGTTCCCCAAATTGTACATAATGCAAACTGATGAGTCTCTAAGTTCTGTCCATCATGCTGCTTCGCTTTCGTGCAAATGTAACATCCATAAAAATAAATCATAGTAAAAGCACTGGAGTCTGAATTTCTTCCTTTTTCAGTGAGTCTTGCTTTTTTACTTCCATACTTTACAAGGTATATGGTCAATAATGCAGGTGGCTGTAGACCTCTTGTCTTTCTCCCTTTCAATTTGATGTTGATCCATTTCATGCTGTGGCAATTCTGAATATGACCCGAGTTTTTTGCTATTAAGTATTAGCATCCTTTTAATATATTTTTTGCATAGAGTATAGAATTTAACATATTTCATAGCCCTAAAACTTGGCAGGAAAATCCTAATTAATCACTAACACCCTGTGGCCAGATTTTGCTGCTATGGCAGAGGCAAATAGTCTTGTGTTTCTGTGAGGGCAGAAATGTGCCCCAGTAGTATTTAGAGCCCAGACTTAGAAAGATTATATTAGCATTTGTGAATGTATAGTGAAGAAGAAAGTAAAAAGCCTGCCTTACATTGGACAGAGCAAATAAAGATTGGGCTGAATTGCAAAACCTGAGTACAAGGCTATCCAAAGTGGGCTGCGGACAGAGCTTCTCAGCTTCCACTAGATCCTAGAGGATGGCATATAAGCGTGAAGGGACAGAGCTTCCTTAAACCTTATCATTTGGTTTAGGTTGTTGTTAAAAAACACAGGACTGGAAGAAACCTGTTGCCACCTAACTCCAGTCTCCTTCTGCCATATAATCTATTTTGTAAATTAATCAAGTTCCATCTTAAAATTAGCTATGGTTTTTCATACCACCAATGCTCTTTAGTTGAAAAAGCTCTCCTTCCTCCCTCCCGTTAACCCTATGTATTTATAGAGAACAATCTCAACCTTTGATTTGCTAAGCCAAATGAGCCAAGCTATCTCTAGTTTCATCTCCTAGTCTCCATTTCTCTGTTCCTCCTCATAGCTCTTCTCTGCACTGTTCCCAAATTCATCATTCTTGAATGTGGATGACCAGAACTGTGCACTGTATTGCCAGTGGGGGTCTTGCAAAGGTTTTGTACAATGACATCAATACTTCTTGCTTTCTGCTGGAAATACTGCCCTTATTGCAACCCTAGAATTTGCCTCTTTTCATGGCTTCATCACACTGGTGACTCCTAGGCATCCTGTAATCAGCTAGTCCACCCAGGCCCTTGTCCTTATTTATGTCTAACTGATGCAGAGGGATCCTGGTTTTCTCTGTTTAAAAATCACACATTCTCTGATTTTAAAAATCCTAACATTCCTCACTCCCCACCCCCAGCAGTACCAAAGCCCTGGCTGCCACCTGTGGAAGGCAGCTGCGGCAGTGGAACAAAGCACGAGGCTCAGCTCCGACTCCTCTGTGGGTAGCACAGCCAGAGTGAAGCACATGGAGAAGGCATATGTGGACTGGCAACTGCAGGCTCAGGCTCCCTGCCCTGATGCCCATCCCCTGGGGCGTCTCCAGCCCAGCAGGTGGAACCCAGTACATCAAAGTCGTTTTTCAAATGCATAGGAAGTAAGAAGATGGCACCGGGTAATGTGGGGCCCCTATAGGATAAGCTTGGCTATCTGGTGATTGCGGCAAATGAAAAAGTTGACCTCTTTAATGAATTCTTTGTCTCCATATTCCTGAACAGGGACTAGGACATTTCCCCCATTAGAATTATGGATGGACCCAAGGGAGGCACTGCCATGCCTAGGGCCAGGGACAACTTAGCTAGGGAAGTTCTGGAGGAGCTGGACATGTTTAAAACAGTAGGTTCATATGTTCTTCACCAGAGGGTGCTGAGGGAATTGGTGGGGGTCATAGCGGGGCCCCTGGCATAGCTCTGTGAGCACTTGTGGCACTGGCCAGGTACCAGAGGATTGGAAAATGGCCAATGTGGTCCCCAGTTACAAGAAGGGGAGAAAAGAGGACCCCAACAATTATAGGCCAGTCAGTCTTACCTCGGTCCTTGGGAAGACCTTTGAGAAAATTATCAAGGAGCACATCTGCAAGGACCCTGCAGGGGAAGTAATGCTCAAGGGCAACCAACATGGGTTCACTGAGGGCAGGTCCTACCTGACTAACCTGGTTTTGCTTTATGATCAGGTCACAAAGTCTCTGGATGAGGGTGTTGGGGTGGATGTCATCTTCCTGGACTTTAAGAAGGCCTTTGACATGGTTTCCCACCATATTCTCTTAAAGAAACTTGGTGACTGTGGCATTGATGCTTACACAGTCAGATGGGTTAGGTGGTCGCACCCAGAGAGTGGTTGTAGATGGGTTGTTTTCAACCTGGAGGGATGTGGGCACTGGAGTTCCCCAGGGCTCGGTTCTGGGACCTGTACTGTTCAACATCTTTATCAGTGATCTGGATGTGGGGGTGAAATGCACACTATCCAAATTCACTGATGACACCAAGTTGCGGGACGAGGTGGGCACATTGGAGGGGAGGGACAGAATCCAGCTAGATCTAGACAGCTTACAGAGGTGGGTGGATGAGAATAGGATGGAATTCAATGCAGACAAGTACAAGGTACTGCATCTAGGGAGAAGGAACCAGCAACACACCTATAGGCTGGGAAACACCCTTCTTGTCAACACGATGGCAGAAAGGGATCTTGGAGTCATTGTTGACTCCATGATGAACACGAGCCGCCAATGCGAAGAAGCAGTCAGTAAAGCTAACCGCATCTTGTCGTGCATCTACAGATGCATCACAAGCAGGCCCAGGGAGGTGATTCTTCCCCTCTATGCGGCACTGGTCAGGCCACAGTTGGAGTACTACATCCAGTTCTGGGTACCACACTTCAAGAGGGATGTGGCTAGCATTGAGAGGGTCCAGAGGAGGGCCACTCGCATGGCCAAGAGGCAGCAGGGCAGGCCCTACGAGGAGAGGCTAACGGGCCTGAACCAATTCATCGTCCACATGAGAAGGCTGAGAGGGGATCTGGTGGCCATATACCAACTCACCAGGGGTGGCCAGCGAGAATTGAGGGAGGCTCTGTTCCCCTGGGCACCACCTAGGAATAATGGCCACAGATTGTTAGAGAGAAGGTTCAGGCTGGACATCAGGACACATTACTTCACAGTCAGGGCTGACAGGCTCTGGAATAGGCTCCCAAGTGAGGTGGTACTCTCTCCTACCTTGGGAGTCTTCAAGGGTAGGTTGGACAGATATTTGGCTGGCGTGATATGAGTGTGGCATCCATTCCTGCCTGGGGCAGGGGGTTGGACCTGATGATCTGTTTAGGTCCCTTCTGACCCTAAGCACTATGAAACTAGGGCAGAGCAGGGGGTGGTGGCACAGAGTTGCACATCCCACTGCTCCTGGGTGGGCAGGGGGTACTTCACCATGGCAGTACTTGGCTTGCAGTGGTGGCATAGAGCTTCCTTGTCCAGCCCCACTCTGTGGAGGCCCCAGGGAGAGGGCAGTAGGGCAGGGCGCCCAAACTTACAGTGGGAAGCCCACACCAACCCTGCACACAAATCTGGGGGACAGGTGCCCCCCATCACCCCCTGGGGAGTACACGCAGCAGCAAAGAGCCAGCCCCTATGTCACCACTGGGGGGAGCCTCCCACAGCTCCATCCTACTCCCTGCCTGGGCTCTGCAGCCATGCATTCCAGCCCTGGGCCCCAAGCATCACCTGGGATGGGCAGCAGCCCCAGCTCCAGCCCCAGCCCCAGCCCTGCCCAACTCCCTCCTTCCCTCCCTCCCTCACTATGGAAGCCTCAATCTCCTCCCCTGACTTAGCCTGGAGACCAACTCCTGCAAATGCCTGCCAGCCATATGCATGTGCACATGTGTATGGCACCCCCTGCCTGACTGCCCTCTTCCTGCTCCCCTCAGCCCCTTGCAGGCTGGAACTCTGCCAGCCTGCAAGGGGAAACCCATTGTTTCCTGCATTTCTTTCCTTTAAAGGAGAAAATCTTGGCTTTTCTCCTAAAATGAGAAAATCTATATTTTGCCATATTTTTTCGTGGTGAATGGAAAACCCAGGTCCCTGCTGATAAGGTCTCAGTGTATGGTAGATTTGTTGTTATTGGTCTGTAAATGAATGACCTTATGTGATTCACAGAGATCTAGCAAACAAGAGGAGAATCCTATTCCAAGCCTATATTTGATGCATTTCATATTATGGACTAGGAAAGGGAAGGAATGTTATTTTTTGGCAAGACTCCTTCCTTTTAAAAGAAAGGGATCGAAGGTAGGTTATGAGCTATTGAAGAAATCCTAGGGAATGTCTTTGCAGTTAAAAATACAGTCAAAGCAGAAAGCATGAAGATGTTTAAAGCTTTGAGAAAGAAATCCCTAAATATAATTGTTTAGTGGCACAGATGATTTGCTCCTCTGCTTTGTAATAAAAAAATATTGTCATACTAGGGACCGTTCAATGACTCTAATTTGGCCATTAAATTCTTGCTACCTTTGCCCTTTCTTAATGATTAGGACAAAATACTGTCTGCAATCAGCAATCGTTGTGAGAATAATTTGAATAAATAATCAAGTCTGTGGCTCATCCATCACCTTGACTGATTTGTCTATTCCCTGTTCACCTCTTCATGACATTTGGCAGGTCACTTGACATAAAATATGCAAACAGCCATTTGAAATAGCCCAAATCTGCTGAAATAAGCTGACTAAACCTATTGTTTTAAAGCAGCTACATATCATTTGTATGGTTAGCAAATATGTTTTCTTTAGAATTTCCTCTTGTGTGCTTCACATTCCATTTATCCTATTCTTTTCAGACATGCATAACATTTGTGGAGCTTACATATACAAAGAAACATTATGTGAGCAATAGCATAGAGGATGTTAGCTCGTAATCTCCCACTTGAGTTCCCGGAAAGGAAGCTTCCATCAAGAAAAGAAGCAAGTCATAGAAAGAAGAAAGAGAGGAAACAGAAAGGCAGGGTTAAGTAGGGAGACAAAAGAGTTAAAGGAAATGAGAAATAAAGGGAAAATGAGCAGGAAATAAAACCGAGGGGAAGAAAACAAAGGATGACTACAGGGAAATCATAATTAGGGATAGAAAGGACCTATTATTATTTGAATTTTTATGTCCAAAATAGACAATGTGGCAAATGCTAAATAGTTTCTATACTTGACCTTACTAGCAGCCTAAAAAAGAGCACTGGGATGAGAAGTGTGGGGTCATCCTGGACACTGACTTAATGAAATCAGTGTACAACACCCTTAAATCAGTTTAAGAAAGTCAAAAATTAGGTTAGGTTAAGTCTATTATAAATTGACTTAAATTAACCCAATAAAGTAGAGGTTTAAACGGATTTAGGTGTCTATATACAGGTGTAGTGATCTCACAGCAAATCTTCCATTAAACTAGAGCAGCCGAGCATAGACAAGGCATTTGTTTCTTCACTATTCTATTTTTTTTCATTTTGTATGTTATATATTTGCTCTTCTCTTTTCCATCTCTCACCTAACTTCTCTCCTTCATTCTTAAGCATGAATTGCCTGCGTTCATGAGAGAGATATGAGATTTTCATCATGACATTAGGAGTCAGAGTATCTTGTATTCTAATGTAGCTCAGAAACAAATCATTTAGGATGTAAATCTCCTTCTGTTGGCTTATTTGGAAGCAGGTCTGGGGCCTGTAATCAGTTCCATATTTATTCCGTGTAAAATTGGAGTAGGCCTTCATCACATGCATGTTAAGATTGATTACTCTTTGTGAAGCGCCTTAAATTCACGTCCACCTACCATAAATCCTAATTCTATTTCCATTAGGTCAATCAACGACTAAACTTTGAATTATGTAACTGAACTGGTCTTTTGCAAGGTGCAGATACTGAGCATGTCTACACTGCAATAAATGAGAAGCACTGAAAATCTAGTTCATGCTGAGCTTAATACTGTAATGGTACTGGTCTCCAAGCTAGGCAGTTTAGAGCTAACTTGTAATTTGAATGTCTCTAGACAACACCACAGTACAGGCCTCTGCATTATGTCATGACTTTTTAGCTCAGCAAATAATTTAATAGTAGCACATACCTATTTACTGTGTTATTTTATTCAGTAACTCAGTAACAAATTTTGACAAGCTTCCATGTGATCAAAAATATGCTAATGCATAAAATAGGAACATCATTCAATAATTTTACACAAACAGCTAAAATTCAGCATAACATGATTTAAAGTAGATATGGTTTTTAGCTCCCAAGTCCCCTTCTCTAGATGTTTCACTATGAATTGTGATAAAATAATAATAAAAAAAAGAAATAAAAATCCACTTCTTTTGGGGAAGATATGTTCATAAAAGCCCACTAATAAGCTAGTGAGGCATGATATATGTCATGAAACAATGGTACTTGCAGGTGGAAATCTTCATTAAAATGACATACATTTTTGTTTGACAAATAGTTTATTGTATGTCTCACTGCTATTAAATAATTCCCAGTTTAATTTTCCTGGTGTCCTAAACAGTCAGTAAGAAAGATTACATTCCCTAGTTCCTTACATTTTTCACATATATGTGCAAACAAAACTTCCAGTCACCTTTTCAGTAATGTTTCCCTCTTCATTTTAAGTAAGAAATCTTAGTAACTTTTTCACAGAGGTCCATTGCTTTGAGGACTTCAAAAAGTATTTTCAGATGTTCAGAAATATATTAATATATGCACAAACTTTACGTCTGGGCCAAATTAAACAACTTGCATTTCATCTGATAAATATTTCATTCATTTAATATAATATCTCTGTAGTATGAGAGAACTTTCTTGTAGCACATTAAGCATTGTGACTGTGTCTATCATGGGTTAGTTCTCTCATCTCTGTCCAGACTTCAGGAAATGGAAAGTCCTGTTCTGGTAGAGCTCTAGGAAGCAAGGTTACATTTCTTTAAAAAGTACATTGCTCCCTATTTATTAAGTAAGAGTCAAAGAAATGCATCTTGTACTTGGATTTTCCAGACCACAGCTTTGGACAAGCCCACAAGAACAGTGTCAGATTGTGCATTATAATTCTTTCAGGAAAAGGATAGGCATTTTGTACCCAAGCATATGGGGCATTGCTAAAATAAGACAGTTAGATTTCTGTCTAAATTTCAGCCTAAAAACAAATTATGATATTAAAAAAATGCAGCTACCTGCACAAAACCATACTGGTAAAAAGACTTGAAGTGTGAATTGGATGTTTTGTCTCCATTCAAAGCACAACACCTCTTGCTATTCAAAGGGAACCATCCGGTCTCACAAATGATCCTAATCACTTTCTAGAAGATCATGTAGTTACCTGTGTGAGCTATTGCACATCTAAATGATTCCAAAGCTTATTTGTTTTAAAAATAAATAAGACCTGTTGGTTTTTTTGCCTTTCAGCCTCACTTTTTATAGGTATCACAGCAGAATTAAGGTTTAGAAGAAATAAGAAGCCCAGTATATTCTTAGACTAACAGGGAAAGCATGGGCGAAATGGGCAGATTGTGGTGATTCCTAATCATTATCCTAGTGGAGCAGAGGATACAATGAGTGACATGCAAAGACAGCACGAGTAATCTTAATATCAATTCATTTGTTTGAGGATTGTAATCCTTTAAGCTGTAACTATTGTCATGACTAATTGCAGTATGTTTTTGTGCAGAACACAACTGCTGATGTGTTATGAATACCCTTTAAATGCTTGTTTCCTCAAATCACAATGAGTGTCATGGCAGAGGTGAAATCAAGGGGAGAAGGCCAAAATCAATTAAAACAAATAGGACCATAATAAAGAAATACTTATATTTCATACCAAGAATTAATAGTAACAATATGTCTATTGACAGAATACTTATTAATTATTCTGTATATCTCAAAGTATTTTCTAAAAGTGGATAAACATTATACCTCTCCTTTCTCAGATGGAAAAACTGAGGCACAAAGAAGCTACATTGCATTGGACTAACTATTTACTGAAGCACTATTGCAGCCAAAATTAGAAATTAGATGTTTCAAGTTTCAGTGACAGTACTTGGTCCACTGCAAAACACTGCACTCTAGTCAATATTGTGCCTTGTTTGGTTTCAGTCTTCTATCCCAACATGCGATTCATAAATTCATGTTACAAAATTCATGGTTAGGTTTCCAGCTGATTTGTGTAGAAAATGGACATGATTTCTTGTCAAACATGAAAATCAATATAACAGATGTCATTTTAACTTTTTAGCATGTGTATCTTTAGGGCTAAGTACAGTCAAAAAGCCCTAGGCTGAAATGACTCAATCGTCACAGGTTAGTCTCAGCTGCATCTGAACACATGTTCACTTTTGATTTCAGAAATTCATCCACATGCCTGCAGTGACCCAGGCCAGAAGCTGGGGGGGTGGGGGGGCACTAGAGCATGCCTCCC
>NW_017728931.1:111090308-111091877 GCF_001723895.1 Crocodylus porosus | reverse complement strand
CCTCATCTTGCCCACCAGAACTGGGTGGGAGGGACACTGTGTTGAAGGCCTTCTGGAAGTCCAAGAAGATGACATCGACTTCCTCCTTCACATCTAAGCTCTTTGTTACCTGGTCATAGAAAGAGACCAGGTTAGTCAGGCAAGATCGGCCTGGCAGGAACCCATGTTGGTTATCCCTCAACATCACTTCCCCTGCAGGGCTCTCACAAATCTGGCCCTTGATAATTTTTTTCAAAGACCTTCCCCAGAATAGAAGTGATCCTGACTGGCCTGTAGTTGCCAGTCTCTTCCTTCCTCTTGAAAATAGGGACCACATTGGCCCTTTTCTAGTCCTCAGGGACTTGGCCCGAGCACCAGGAGTCTTCAAACAGCCATGCCAATGGCTCCGCAATGACACCAGCCAATTCCCTCAGCACCCGCAGATGAAGGTCATCTGGGCCTGCCGACTTGGATACATCTAAGCCGTCCAGGTAATCCTTAGCTAGGTCTGAACTAACAGTTGGGGGACTCGCATCCTTCCTGGGCCTCTCTACGCTATCACCTGAGACCACACCATTGTCAGCAGACAGGAACATGGAGGCAAAGAACTTGTTAAAGAGTTGTGCCTTCTCTTGTGTGTCCATCACCAACTGCCCTGCCCTGCCCTGTAGGGGTCCAATGTTACCCTGAGACTTCTTCTTGCTACTTATATACTTGAAGAAGGACTTTTTGTTATGCTTAATCCCAGAAGCTAATCTAAGCTCCAGTGCTGCTTTAGCCTCCCTTACCAAATCCCTACAAGCTCCGATCAGGGAGGTGTACTCCTCCTTTGTCCCTGTCCCTGCTTCCACTGCCAGTACACTTTTTTCTTTGCCCTTAGGCCAGCCTGGATATCCGCGCTGAGCCATGAAGGTTTCTTGGACCCTTTTCCCGCCTTCCTGCGCAGTGGAATTGCATCTCGCTGTGCCCCAAGGATAGCCTCCTTGAGGAAGAACCACCTTTCCTGGACCCCCATACTACCTACCCCCTGGGCTCCGAGTGCCTCTCTGACTACTGCACTGAGCACATTGAAGTTGGCTTTCCTAAAGTCAAGCATTTGCGCTGTGCTAGTTACCCTCCCCACCTTCCTCTGAATAGCAAACTGGATCATTTCATGATCACTGTCCCCTAGTCTCCCATGTACTATCACATCCCCCACCAGGTTGTCCCAAGGGGCTAATGCCAGATCCAGTATGGCGTTTCCCCTAGTGGGGTGAGTACCTCCTGCATGAGGTGTAGATCCTGTACACATGTCAGGAATCTTCGTGAGTGGGTACACCTGACCAACTCCTCCTCCCAGTTGATGTCAGGGGAATTCATATCACCCACGACCACAACATCCTTTGCACACACGGCCTCCCCAAGCTCCCTGGAAAATTCCAAATCCAGCTCTTCCTCCTGATGTAGTGGCCTGTAGTAAACCCCTATCACCAGATCCCTCTCCCCCCACCCCTCTTGAAGTTTGACCCACAGGGTCTCAGTTAAGCCTTCCTCTGGTCCCATTTGGAAGGTAGAACTGGTATACTGTTCCCTAACATAGAGCGCAACCCC
>NW_017728931.1:111084468-111090208 GCF_001723895.1 Crocodylus porosus | reverse complement strand
CTATAGCCCTCTATGTCTACTGCCCAGTCAAATGTTTCATCCCACCATGTCTCCACTAGGCCAACCAGGTCGATTTTACTACTTGCAAGCAGGAGAGCAAGATAAGAGATGAAGTGGAGAAAAGAAACAGTGCCTGTGTTAAAATGAGAAAGAAAACAAAAAGACAGAAAATCCTTTTTTTTTCTTGTCTATAAGAGATAATTTGCCATATACTGGGCATGTCTACATGTGCAAATTTACTGTGCAGTAACCTAAAATTACTGCACAGTACAGGCATGCACACCTAATACTGTACATCCATACTGCATAGTAACTATGGCAGCTTATGCTGACTTGGGTGCAAATTTGATATCTGCATCATGCAGGTATCAAATTTATGCTTAATTAGTTACTGCATAGTAACACACATGTAGATGCCTTATTGCACATTATTATTGCTGTGTGTGTGGACTGTTTTGAGACTAAGTTTAATCCCAGGTCAGACCACACACACAGTGTTTATGCACTTTAATTCCTGCACGTGTAGACACAAGCCTTTTTCTGTTTACTGAGCCGTAACTTACTGCACAGTATATTTAAAGCAACATAAATGCACGCATAGACATGTTGTCTGGGTGCATCTACATGAGATGCTAAATGCACAATAAACTAATTCCATTGCACTTTTATCATGACAGGCAAAAACTCTGCCAAAGTGCAGTAGAATTAGTCTACTGTGCATTAGGATCACAAAAAATGTGTGCCACAATGCTACTGCGCAGTAGTACTGATTATGGCACATTTAGTACCTGTTATTACAGGTACTAAATTTAATGTGCCATAATTATGGTATATTAATGAATGTGTAGATCTGCCCACTGAAAATAATTTGCTAGTCAACTTTTTATTTTCTTGTACAGAAAGAATGGGATGGTAGCAGGGAAAGCTTCATAAGTACTTTTAGAGATTCCTCTAGCATGTTTGAAATGTAAAACTTATCCTTGGTAACATTCAGAAATTAGAAACCCAGACTGACGGTGAAGAATCAAAACCAAAAGGAATACACCTGTTTTACTGGCCAAATGGAAAGAAAGATTTATTGTGATTTGTGCTTCTGTTGCTTTAGTTACTGGGAATGTACAGATACATTTTTTTCAGTGTTGTTATAATTTTGCTAGAGTGACAGTCCAGTTGTTTTGGTTGCAGTTGTCTTTCAAATGTTTAAGAGAGCATTTGGAAAAGTGACCAAGATCAATTTCCATGCTCCTTATCCACTAACAGATTTTACAAGACTCTTCTTTTTGCCTGTTATAAGTTATCATTTTTCTGAAGTTTATCTTGTTGTGCAGTGACTGCATCTTGGTGCTTGATAGGCAGCATTTTCTCAAAATAATTTGGAAGATAAATCAGTTGTCTTATAGGAGTTGGGACAATGCCCCTGGCAGCAAACTCTGGATGAGAAAATTCTTTATCGTCTCTAGAAGGGTGATTTGACATAGTTGCCATGGGACTTGTCTTAGCAATTCTCATAAGTGAGGTTTAAAAAAAATAGAATTCAAGTCCTAGAGAACAGTGTGATGCTTGGTGAGTTTCTTGGTTACTGTATACCAGTGGTGCTCAATCTTCTTCTGGATGAATGGCATGGAGCTGATCCGTGGACTAGATCCCATGGTTAGGGATGGATGAATGTCGTAGGGTCAGTAACAGGCCTGTTCCAGCATGGATTCAATCCACTGGTATGCCAATCTGGCCACGTGTGCTGGAGCTAGCTGTGCATGCTGATGCAATCTAGGGCACTGGGACATGTCATCCAGTCTGTAGAGTTCTCCATGGGTCTGGAAATTTGGCAGCAGGAGGGTGGCAGCTAACCTTGCCACCACTTCCCTGCTGCCAAAATCCAGACCCATGGGGCTGGATGACATGGGCTTACAGGCCAGAGGTTGAGCACCACTGCTGGATGTATACCTGTTAACAGACATGCCAATTGTCAGCAAAAGTTCAATGAAGCTTTTTGCTACCTCAGATGTACTAATCATTAAAATCCTGCTGATAGGATTGTCAGCAAGAAGAAATTATCTTTGTTTCTATACAGAGATCAAGTGAGTACAGATGGGAAATACTGTAACCTTGAAGACTGAGAGAGACATTTCTCTATAGAGTAACAAAATTTCTCAGGACAGAATTGGTTTCAGAAAGCATTTTTGACCCTGTTCCATGTCCTAAGTTAATGGCAGTGTTTAAGGTGTAGGAGTCATGGGATAAGTAGAAAGTTGGCTCTGATAATTAAATACAAAGAGCTGGAATAAAGGAAAGGAAAGTTAGTTAGAAACAGTACTGTATCAGCTGAACTATGTAAATACTGCTGAACAGTGCTGTTCTGAAGATGCATGTTTCTTTAAGCAATTTAAGAAACTTAAGTCTTTAAGACAAAGAATGGATATGCAGAAACTGAGGTATAAAAAAGAAATGGGGAAATATAGCTTAACATTTCACCTGAAGAGCCCAATTAGAAACTTCTTCCTATTTACCAAACAGTATTAGAGAGCATTGCAGAGAACAGCATTACACTACTGAGATCACACTGAAACTAAATGTTTCTGTCAGTAACATCAGTAACTCATATCTGAGAAGAAACATGAGCTTTAGATTTGGTATATTCTGGGTTATCACAATATAATTGACTAACCAAGAATCTCAGAAAATAGCTTATGTAAGAACACTTCTGAATCTGTATTATTTTCATCAAAACTGTAGTAGTGCCTAAAGAATACAAGCTGCCATTATAAATACTGTACAGTTACCTCTTGAATTAAACATGAAATATTAGTAATAACATAACTTTTAGTTTTGTGTGTGTGTGTATGTAGATATGTGTAAATATATGTATATATTCACCTTTCTGCATGCAACTATGATACTAAGGGATTATGAATGATTTGTGAGCCACCAAAAATATGTACACTACTATATGTACATTTTTTTAAACTTTGTAACTCCCCATTAATGCGAGTAAGAACCATATATGTTCATTCAGATGTGGGCATGCACTTCTGAATAGGCATACATGCTGCTCTGGTTGTATCATGTCCTATTATATTATCTTGCCTCTGTTAATATGCAAGCCTCCTTCTCTGCAGCTCTTATGTTGAACACCTCTATATCTTAATACTTCAGCTTTCAGCTTCCTTTCAGATGTTGTCCTCCTTATCAATGCCTTGTAATTATTTTTTTCCCTAGATTTATTTTTTGTTTTGTGGGGGGAGGGTTGGTAACTTTGGATCAGTACTGCTCTACTTAATGTCAGGTGCGTCAGATGGGACAAAAACTTGAATTATTTTTTCCCCCTTGATCAGGTCCATGTTTAGTAAGTTAGGTGATGCCACTGAAATTGCTTTTAAATAAGTTTTGTTGGGTTGAGCTTCAATTCTAAAGTGATTGGGTAAATCTTGTCTGGAAAAAAATGATATAGAAGTAAAGAAGTATTGTATTATAATTTAGATTTTTCACAATCGGTTGCAAGGGCTGTACTTTGCACAAAGAAATGTAAAAGTGTCAGTGTTACCCCTTCAGCAAGTCCGAAAAATGTAGTATCAAGACAGATTGTGAAACATGGCCCTTTTGCAGAGAACAAATCAATGTGACTGTTATTTATGTTCAGCATTAAGGAATAACACTGAATTTTTCTCTCTGAGATGTGTGAATTTCTTTGGAGTTGTGTGTCTTTTCAACAGCTCTAAGAATCCAGAGGAAATCACTTTTGAACTTTACATGACATGTAATGGGATTTTATTCTTTTTTAAGGTAGAATATAATTGCACACATCCACTGCTGACTTATGACTTGCAGCAGTTAGTGTCGCAACATGAAAGTTATTCAATCATGGGTTTTATATTTCATAGCTTGCTTGCTTGCTTTTTTTAATCTTTGCACTCAATTTTATTATTCTCTAGAGGAGTCATTCACATTCCCCAATTAAATGCTTAAACAGTAACATTATTCTCAAACTGTTCTGTAGAATAATTTCAGTGTTTTTAATAACTCCACTATTTTAATTGCATTTCAAAACACCAATGTAATAGCTCTTATTTTATTATAATGGGCTAACTGTCAGGCCATGATAATGGGGATTTGAAGTCCCTTATTTCTGTATGTCTACTTTGCAGCCATTCAACCTATGCTGAAGAGAAATGGGTGGGAAAGAAGCTGTGAAGTTCAGGTGCAGTCAGGACTTATAAAAGTTATTTTAACCTTTATTCCCTTAAAAAAATATTCAGACCATTTATATGTAGCACACAAAAATATTTAAAAAGCCCCAAGTAGCACAAGTCATTCTTCTCTTTACCTCTCCATAGAAAGTTGTTATTTTAAGTGCCTAACTGCACAATAAAAATAATCCTAGAACTTTATTTTGAAAAACTGTAATTCTCTATTCTTTAATATATATATATTAATATTATAAGTCTCTAAGGAAAGAGGAAGCAGTCATGTTTCCTGTCTGCTGGACATATGCAACATATGTCCCTGGATGGCATGTAACTATGTGTTACACATAGGCAGACGGCAGTGGTGCAGTCATATTACCCAGTTTGGCTAGGCTGTACGGCTGGGGACAGAAGTCATACATAAACCTGCTGAAGTGATCAGAAACTGTTTTAAACCTGTAACAGAAAAGAAGTTCAGGGCATATAAACCAGTTTGAAAGTCGCTGAAACTGGTTTAAGATAAAGCTGGTAGAATGTAATATTAGACTTAACTGATTTAGGTCAAACCAGTTTATGTCCCAGACCCCTTCCACCTTCAAGCTAAATCACAGTTCTCCAGCATCCCAAGACACTTTGCAGCCCCAGGCTGGACTGTGATGTCTGCTCCAGATAGCAGGGTTGGCCCCACCCCTCTGCTCCATAATCAGAGCAATGAAGACTGGCTGACAAGGTTGGAGGGGACCCAACTGAAGACCAGAGCTGGATCTTCTGGGGGTGCAGGAGAGGAAGCCCCTGCCAGACTTTTCCCAACTGAAGCAGAGGGGGTGGGGGCATAGGGAGGCAGAGTCAGGCAGAGGGGAGTTTAACCCCCCTCTTCCATCAGCATGGACCTCAGCCAGTGGGCTGGCAGAAGACCAGCAGACTCCACCACCTCCCACCTCTAGCAGAGACTAAGATAAACAGTTGATAAGGAGCTGGACCAGGAATTTTCGGGCCAGCTTGCAGAGGCACTTAAGGCAAGAGATATAGTTGTCACGGGTGATTTAAATTACCTGGACATCTGCTGGGAGGAACAGTCAGCCAGGTCAGACCATTCTAGGAGGTTCCTGGCTGAGATACAGGACCTCCACTTAATTAAGGAGATGCACAGTTCCACCACAGGAAATGCCCTGTTGGACCTGGTCCTGGCCACAGGCAATGACCTGGTAAGGGGTCTCCAGATTCTTGACCACCTGGGTGATAGCAATCATCACTTGCTGGAATTCACCATCCAGTGCAGGGTATCAAGGGCCTGCAGCAAGGCGGTAGCCCTAGACTTCAAGTGGGCCAACTTCAACGAGTTGAGGAGATTAGTGGGAGAGGTGCTGGGGTTCTCGAGAGCAAGGGAACTCAGTGCCCAAGATGAGTGGTCATTCCTTAAGGAAACGATACTCAGGGCCCAAGGGGTGACCATCCCGACAAGAAGCAAGGGGGGCAGGAGTGCCCAAAAACCCCACTGGCTCACCAAGGGTTTCCAGGAATGCCTGATTGCCAAAAAGGCAGCATACAACCAGTGGAAG
>NW_017728931.1:111069602-111081986 GCF_001723895.1 Crocodylus porosus | reverse complement strand
TGGAGAATAGGTTTAGGTTAGACATCCGTAAGAACTACTTCACAGTCAGGGCAGCTAGGATCTGGAACCAACTTCCAAGAGAAGTGGTTTTGGCTCCTACCTTGGGGGTCTTTAAGAAGAGGCTGGATGCCTACCTGGCTAGAGTAATTTGAGCCCTGTTTTTCTCCTGCCCAGGCAGGGGGTCGGACTTGAAGATCTACATGGTCCCTTCCGACCCTACTTCTATGATTCTATAATAAGGCGAGGGGGAGGGGTCATAATTCCCTTCAGGTCCTCCAGGCTACGGGTGAGGGGGAAGAGGCTGGGGAATTGGGGCTAGAGGTACTGGTCCCCTGCCACCTGTGAACACAGGGCCAAGCCCTGCAGGACCAGACTGAGGTGGGAAGTGTTGGAAAAAACCTGGTACAATCATCACATGTATGTGCTGGAGATGGAGCTAAGGGAACAGGCATGGGCGACTGTTGCTGTCTTAGTCAGGGGGGCATGTCCCCCCGCTGTGACCAGTGTTGCTGCCTGGGGAGAGGGGTGTCCCCTGCAGCTGATCTTGCTGCCTGGGGGGGAGTGTCCCCCTGTGGTAGATCATGCTGCCTGAAGGGAGTTCCCCCTTAATCCAATTGCTGTAGCTTCACCTGGGAGTGGCTGTGGATGCAGCTACTTCTGGAAGTAGCTGCAGCGATCAGCTGGCACTTGCGGGGGGGGCACCAGTGCTCCCACCTGCCCCCGTCTGTCCATTACCTAAGTGGCAAGTGCAGCTGATCAGGGGGTTTACCAGTGCTGTCAGGGGGTGCACATGCACCCTGTATGTGTTGCCACGGGGAACAGGAGGGGGTCCCAGACTGCTTGGGTTGGTGTGACCAAAGAAAGCAGAGGACTACATTTACAGTATAAAGCAGAACGTGTAAAAGGTGGGAGACTGGAATACATAAGATGAGACAAAAGACACTGAATGCACAAGAATCGTGCCAAAGATGCTATAGGTAACAAGGCACCCCAGGTGGAGAAAGGGGTGCTAGTGCACCTGTAAAAACCCAAGTAGACATGAGGTCTGTGGGATCTCCACTTCAACACCTAAGAGCACTGATTCCTGAAGGACTTTCTGAATACCTTGCCGTAAGGAGACACCCTACCTTTGGGATTACATAAGACTTATGCAAGGCTTTCCCTTGTCTTCTTGGTAATTACCTTTTATTTTAAGTCAGACTAAATGGTGTGTGCTCTCACTGTGTTTTACTGGGCTGTATCTTAGTTTAGGCAAAGATTTTTGGTTGTTGTCTGTTGCCTGCTTGAGGTCGCAAATTGCTTTGTTCAATACATGCTCACTCCAGAGAAAGGACTATTCTTGTTCAAGCTTTTATGAATTCAGTGCCACTACCCTTTTCCCCACCCACCACCTCCTCAGCCTGGAAGAGGCTTCCCTCCCCCCACCTTGAGTGTGGAGTGGGGGCGAGGGGGGCAGAAGCCTGGCAGGCTCTCCTGTCCAGGCAGACCTGGGCTGGGGCTCTGCCCATCTGGACCAGGGAGGGAATTTAAACCCTAACCCTCCAGTGTGCTAGCTCCAGGAGGAGCCCTGAACACACCTTGCCACTCAATCAGGGAGTGGAGAGAAGCCTTGAATGTTCAGTCCCTTCCCTTTGACAGTGGCTGGCAGGTATGTACCCCCAGCTTCTGTCCTAGGCCACTAAAGGCATGTGACTGCATTTCCTGAATCAAAAGTGAATGTCTAGTCACTAGACAAACCTGCAAAGACTGGGTCGATTCAGCCTCAGGCTTTTTGACCGTCTGAACTTAGCCTACATGTCCAGGAGCTCAGAGCTCACCAGCTAAGCAGCATAGGTCTTGCTGGAACTCCTCTATGAGATCCTGCTAGAGCTCTATAAACTCACTGTATATGCAAACCTCTGGCAGAACCTGTGCTGCAAAGCTTGCTGCAGTAGGTGCTGCCAGCCAAAGGGGTCCTGACTGCATTCCCTACCCTGATCCTAGATCTGCCCATAATGTTATAAAATATTTTTATGTTCAAACTAAGTTATTAAACATCATGGAAACCCAGTGTTTACCACAACTCTTAGAGCTGACCATGGCACATTGGGTCCAGCATGGTGTCAGCTAGTTATAATTAAATCTTTAATCTAACATATGTTTTACTTTGTATTTAATCAGGATTATAAGAAATTTGACTTGGTCTGAAGTCTCAGTCTGTGTTTGGGGTGATGCTAGCTACTGCAGTTCCATAAGACTGTATTTCAACAGTGTGACAGGGTCACAAATCTCTCATCTGTGGGCCCTTTAGCCCCAGTGTCAACTCCAGTCCATGCAGGCCTAAACCTGAAACAGTCTCCACCACTCTTGGGGTTTCCAGCCCTGGTGCCTTTAACCATCCCAAGTCCTCTTCTGCACCTCAACCATCTTGACCCCTCTTTGGTTTAGGTATGTTTTCTTGGCCACTCCTGGGATCAGGCTTCTTTACCACCAAAAAATCTCTACTCTTCCTGAACCACAGGTCCTTGGCCTCACCTCTCCTGGGCTATGGGTCTGGTCTTGCTCCTTAGCCTTGGCTCCTACCCCTCAGGCCCTGGCCCCACTCCTGAGTTAGTTGAGACCTCCATCACCCCTACAGTCTCAATCCCTGAACCACCAGTGTTGCCTACCCCAATTCAGGTGTTAGCTTTGCTGATGCTCTTCTGCTCAGGACCTCTTTCCTCCATGGCTTCCAGGCCAGACTGCCTGCCTAAGTCAGGCCCTAAGCTTATATCCTGCAATCCCAGCCCCTTTTGGGTCATGTGGCTCCTGCCTCACCTGCAGCCTGGTTCTCCTGCAGCCTGCCTTCTCTTAAATTATCAAGTCTCAAGTTCCTTGTTCTAGTGAAATCCAAACCTTGAAAAATCTAGGGGAAGGAGTGAAGTATACAGTACAAAATGTTTGATAAAATGTTTTCTCTGTGGCATTAAGGGATTGTGCAATTGTGTTGTTATACAACTCTGTTGGAAGTGTTTAAGCTTATTCTCTGTAAATACAAAATATCTAGCTTCAACTCTACTCTTTATACACTGTTTGAAAATAAGACCCTAATATTATATGCATCAAAAGTCTTGTGTCAGGCAACTCTTCCTTGACAGTTTCTGTGTAATCCATGGAATATGCTGGGAAAGAATTTTCAAGTAAATTTTTGGCCCCTCAGGTTAGCATTAAGCCACAAGTGCGCTGTTTTTATAGAAGCTAAAGGGAGCCAGTGGCTGATATCACATCTGTCACCTTTAACTCCCCAGCCTGGATGACCAGGTTTTCATTTACTCTTAGGTTAGCTTGGGGTGGTCTTTAATACAAGTCTGGAGGGAGGCTCCAACTCAAGTCTCTGGAGCTACAGCAAGAGATCTTAATCGCTTTGCCACATGTTTGTTCCATCTAGGCAGACTAGTGAAATCCATTCTCTTGTCTGGCAATACTATACATGAGCTCTGGCTGCAAACTGCTAGAAGTAATAGTCAAAAGTGCCTGCATCATCAGGGTCTAGCCATGAAAAATATAAAATATATATATAAAAAAAATATGACTATATACCTACAGCCGATAATGGTTTATGATAGTAGGAGAGAGTTTTAGGTACATGTATTTGCATCCAACTCAGTTGTAGGAAGACCTTTTCCAAAAGCTAATTCATTTGGGGGGTTCACATTGTATAAAGGTGTTTCTGGTAGCATATGCAATTCCAATGACCCCTTGCACTTCCGAACTCTGATTCAAGCTGATAGCTCTCACCAGACTTAATGCTAGAGCCTATTACTGTAATGGATGTTTATGTGGGCAATAATTGATTAATTGCCTCATGGCATCCACGATAATCATGTGCCTATCATAAACCATTATAAGCTATAGGTAAGGACCTATTTAAATCGGGTGAGACAAAGGATTTTTTGTATCCCAGTCATGGGACACAGAGCCAATTTCATGTGTATTTTGTAGTGGCCCTGCCCCTCGTGCTGATTGGTGGAGGGATGACGGGGAGGCCACCATCTTGATTGCTGGCTGCCCTTCATGCTACCCCACCCCTTAGCACTGATTGGCAGAGAAGCTCTGGCCAGGGGGAGGCCAAGGAGGGATGAGGGGACAGCTGCCATCTTGCCTGCTTCCCTTTGTACTACTCCACCAGCTGGATCCTTCCTCTCTTAGCAGCAAGTAATGTTGGCTCCCATTGAAGAGCCAGCATTTTATTTTTTATTAAAGGGGGTTTTTTTGGTTGATTTTGAAGGCAATCCTGGATTTCATAATTTCCATGAAACCACAAATTAAATAACTTCCTAGCTATAGCTATGCAGTCACATCCCCTTTTATGGGTAGACCCTGATGATGATGGGCTAAAGCTGGCATTTTTTAGTATTACTTCCAGCAGTTTGCAGCCAGAAATCATGTATGGTCTTATCAGAGGAGAGAATGGGTTTCACTAGTCTACCTACTGATGGAACAAATATGTTTGTAGAGTTCTCTTTGTGCTGCAGCAGCCTAGTAGAACAAGGTTAATATTTAGTCTTTAAAGATATAATAGTTCTTTCATGTCATCTCATCATGCAGTCCCTCCTTTTAGCTGCCAAGTAGGTAGATAATCTGGAAAAATGAAGTACATGGAAAAGAGATTAGAATAACATTGGAATAAATCTTTCCAAATTGGACTCATTGACACATTAAATACTGTGCTGTGGTTCTAGGGAGGCTGAAGGATCTTAGCTGCTGTACTGCTGCCATAGTGCAGGACAAATTGTAACAGACTCCACCAGTTTGTTTGGGCAATCCAGTGCAGGCTAGAACAGCACTCAGAAATGCACAGCATGTGTCTTTTCTGGATACTGTTGCATATGTATTTAAAGGAATATTTGATCTCTGTTTCCCCTTTGCTCTGTAAGAAAAGTGTAGCAAGGATCAGACATCTTAATTGACAGTCAGAGCCCCTTTTAAGATTCCCCATGAAGCAATGAGGAGTTTTACAGTGAAAACAATAGCATTACCATGGGAAAAGTGGTAGAGCACATTGCAGAAAAAGTTCAAATCTCTTGTTACAAGACCAAGGCAATCAGATAACCAGTTGAAGACAACAACTGTTCTCCAAAAGACTTCTTCAGTAATTTTACTTTGAAAATATAGTTTCCCATCCAAAGTCAGATAATAAGAAAGTGTAAAAACATAAGGTAACTAAAATACTTCGTCTGATTCACAATCTTAGAAGATACAAATCATGATGTGTTGTATGGCTCAGATTTGCAAACAGATGAACACTTAATGTGCATGTGCTTTTTGCACGTGTTCACTCTGAGGCATTTAAACTACATGTACTAGATGATTTGTGCACCAGAATGTGCACAGTATAGGTACATACCTGTTTGGAATGAGCTTTTATTTATTTTTGGCAAATGACTGTACTTCAATTTTAGTATCTGCATTTTAATTCCCTTTCCAAGATTGTTAATAAATAATGTTTTAATTTGTTTTGGTTTAGGATCTTCTGCTTTTCCTTCCCTTTTTGTTACTCATATATAGAGACACAAGTGCATTTCAGGCCTTTTTTAAAGTAATGTAATAACAATGTACCCTTGCCTCTGTTGGAGTTTTGTTTTAAGATATTCAGCTAGTTTTAAAGACTTAAGTAGAAAATGTTTACAGTTTCAGTGTTCCCTGAGGAAAATGTAAGCAAAGTTCAGGGTGGACTAGTATGGAAGTTGTAATACACACACTTCTGACAAAGGGATCTGTGTGATGTGATGTGAAAATCTGTAGCCTTATAACAGTTTGGTCCAATAAAAGTAGACAATAAAATATTATGCAGTGTAACCTATTCATAAAGATAAACTCTTCAACTGGCACTCTAAACAGCTATTACAACAAAGAAGTGGTTGCATACAGCCTACAAAAAAGATTGTTTTTATAAGACCTCTTCCCTGAGAGATTTGAATGCCTTCCCTTGTAAATAATGACTTATTTTAAAGTGAATGGTTTATTTTAGAATACACACACCACAATTTTTGTCATTCTGTTTTCTAGGATCTCTAAAAGTATTTTTAAAGGCAACTTCATACAAATACAACTTAAAAAAACAAAACTTTTATAGGCCTATGCTTATTTTTCACTCATTAGGGGATCATTCATGAGTGAGGTACACAGGGATGATTCAGAAAGCTGTAGATCAATTTTGGAGCTTCAAAGTGCAATTAGTGTTTTAGATACACTCGGCACCTTTTTGGAGAACCTTTCCCTCCAGCAATCAAACCTACCATGGAGCACAATTGTCAGACACTTTTCCCATCTAGAACATCCATCCATCCGCATATCTGACCGTCTATATTTCTTTAAACTGTGACTGCATTCTGCTGTGGGTTGATCAAATTCTTTGGTTTGTACCTCATGCTTTTCAATTTGATCACATGCTTTTTCATTTAGTTTTGGAGCATGATGAAAGTAGTTCTACTGGGCAGTCCTGGACATAAATTTTGGTATATTTGAGAGCAATATTAGGCAAAACAGAAGCCATTAAATTATCTCGTATTTCATAAACTTCTTGATCATCATCACATCTATCTGGACACAAATAGACTGTGCTAATACTGTACAGAACCAAACTCAGCTATAGTCTGAACCTTAAAAGCTGGTATCAAACCCTAGACAAAATGAAGAAACCAACTATTGAGTAATAAGAGGAGAGAACCAGGTTAGCAGTAATAAGGGATCTTTTTCAGATTTAATAAAGGATGTGGTCTTTGCTTTTTTTCTTGTATATATGTTTTATTATAGATTTAATCCCAAATTCTTACCACAGGAAAAACCTTTTGAAGATGATCAGATTTTTGCCTGAGTAAAAGGTGAATAATCCATCTTTATGTTCTTACATAGATGCCAGAGGGATGGTGAGGGATGCACAAATATTAAAGAGCAAAGATGGCCAGAATTGGGCCTGTAGATTTATCTTACATAGTTATTTGTGATTTTTTTGGATTGGAATACCAATTTAAGAGTTTCTGAACTCATAATAGGAAAATATCTCCCCTCCAATTTCTTGATTTAGCTTTTGCACATATGTAGATGCAGTTGTATATATGTATGTAGCAGTAGCATAAGCGGGAGGTGCAGTGGAGGCAGTGACTGAGTGAGGTGCCACACCTGGGTACCAACTGAGGTGGTGCCAGAATGATCCCCCTAGGAGTCTTTGCAATGACAGGCAAAGACCTGTGCTGCCTGTCAATAGGAATGGGGCAGGCATAGCCTTACACTCAGCAGTCTAAATGGGAGGCAGAGGGGGGTCAGAAAGAGAGTGAAATGGTGCTCTGCCTGTGTCCCCAGAAAATCTTTACTACAGCAGATGCAGCCTTGAACCCAATGGTATATCTGGGAGGCAGGGAGGGGGCCGGGAGCCTGTGTTCCAAGGCTGCTACCACCTTAGCTGATATAGCAGCAGTTGCTGCTTCCTTCATTGTGCAAAGAGCTGGGTCAGGTGAAGACATCTCTTTCTCACTTCCCCACTGCCACATCTATAATGACCAGCATCCCCCCCCACCTCATTCCAGGCACTGAAGGAGGTTGCCACTGGTATACAGGGGCATGTATATAGATGTACACATAAGTAGATGTCATTAGGGGCATATTGTTATCTATGGCTCACAGGTAGGCTTTAGGTAGCCCCAGCCTGTGGACCTAGAATGCACTGATTCTGCTTTAATTGGAATAGTTTTTTTAAATTTTGCTAAGTGAAAAAAAATTAGCTAAAGAGCATCTCCCTTTTTACAAAAAATTTGTTAAAATAAAACAAAAAAGACACTCCTATTAAAGTCATTGACTTTGAAAGTGATAAAATTTAATAGGATCAGGGTTTGGCTTTTTGCCACACAGATCCTTCCTCTTTGTCCAGGACTGCTGCTTCTGCAGCCAGAGTATGGTTCCTCTGTGCACATAGGAACAATGTTTTATGAGGCAGTGCACACATGCCTTCAGCGATGGACACATAACTTGGATCTTACTGGGCTCCCTTGCACTGTTACAGATCAGAGTAGGACCAAGAGATGTAAGCCTTCACAGATTTCCCAGTCACGAAATGTGATAAATCATGAAGCTGTTATAATCTCTAAACACCTCTGTTCCTACTTTGCATCCAGATGGAAGGTGCAAGAGAGTGCCTTCTCCAGGTGTATACTTTCAGTTATGTAGGGCCTTGGCAAATATTACATGTATGGTGCAATTTACATATGAATCACACTATAAATTGAAACATGCTACAACTTATGATGCCGTAAGGTGGAAAAACAGCAACAAAATTATTGCATGAATAATGTAGAACATCTTTGTGGTTGGTTTGCTTGGAACCTTAAATTGAATGTGTGACATGTCTCTTGGATCCGGGACTGCTCCAGTTCTGATGCTGAGAAGTAGCTACTCAGCTGGACTGTACATGTGGGTTTTAAAAGTCCAGGGCTCTGGGAGCCTGAGACCAGAGAGACTCTCTGTTATCTGGGGTTCCTGGTATCCTGGACTTTTAAAAACTGTATGTGCAGCCTAGCTGCATATATAGTTTCTAGGCCTTTTTAATTTCACTATATGTTTTTAATATATTTATAATAAACATTTAAAAAATCAAAAAGTCTCTCCATCTCATGCAACTATAGTGGTGGCACTAGTGCCTGTTCAGTCTCTCCTACTGTGAGCAGGTCCTAGTCATTGACAACTGGGCAGCTGCTACTCTGTGGCTCAGGTATGCCATCTTGGACCTCCCAATAACCCTGCTCAAAAAGCTCCAGAAGCCCCTAATGGACTTCTGGAATGACTTGAGCAAGCTGTTATTTACCTGCCCATCAGTGTGGGAGGTCAGGATTTAACTGACCTGGTGATGAGTGTAATACCTTTTTACCTGCAAGACCTTCAGTGTCTGTTCCTTGCTGGTAAACTCCTTCACCGGCAGTAGCAGGCCTGCACCAGTTGGGGGACCTCAACTTTAAAAAAAGACTTTCCCCACTGGTAACTTCCAATGGCAGCTGCTGTTTGGGGCCCTGACCACAGACGCCTCTGTCTGCCTGTTGTACCCAGTGATGTTGGTAGCCTGACCTTTCTGTGAGAAGGAGGTGGAAGGGGCATTATTCCATGCCTTCCTGGACTGCCCCAAGAAAGCCACACTTTAATGCCTTCAGCATCCTATTTGTCATGCTGCATGTAGACTTCTCTGAGAAAGTGAACATCTTCTCTAGCCCATACCAAGCAGCTGAGGGGAGCAGGATCTGCCTGGCTGGTCTCCTGTGGGTCCAAGCCAAGATGATGACTCTGAAAAGCTGCGGAAGCCAGCTTGCTGTGGCTAGTTCCAATGATGCCTGCCAGCTCTTCTGCTTCTTGGTCTAGGTGTGTCACATTTTGAATCTGAACATTTCACTTTGGAAAAAATGTGGAGCAATTTCTCATACTGGGTCATCAAGGGAGCACTTTGCAAGGTAGAAGATGGACAGTTAGTGCTATATTTGTAACCCCAGGGGGACACGGTTTCAGTTTCCACTGACACCGTGCTTTCTGTCACTGACAAGTGTTTCATGCTCAGCCCCCTTCACTTTCAACATTTGTTTTTGATATTTGTATAACTAAGTTTTAAAGTCAAAGTCCTTCTGTTTCTGTCTTTACTGAATTTCATGTAGAAACACACGAGTAGTAGTGAACCTTGGTGCAGAACGGTGTAATGTGAGAGTTTGGGTAAACATTTCAATTTTTAAAAAATAAGCATTTTACAAAGTAAAATGATATACTGGCAATGGAAATTATTCTATATTCCCTTTAGTGATCAAATCAACAGAGAAAAAGTGAAAACCACACTAACATCATAAATGTATTTGACAGATTCTATAGAAATAAATCTTTATGGTCTGTTTTTATCGCTCAGGCTTGTGATGTCACTCTGAGAAGAATTGAGTATCCCAACACATTTGGTTGTTTGTTTTGGAAATCTATTTTTAAGGAACATTATGGTCTTCCTACTGGTTGGAAACATTGTATAAGCTTTTAGCTGGAGAAGCCATTATGTGTATGATATTTACTACAAGTTGTTATTTATTGTACTCCATATATTTAGAATGGGAAACACTGCAAAAACAGCCATACATTTTCCCATGGATGCTAAATGTTAAGATTTTAATTGCTCCCCATGTACCTAGTTCTTGACCAGTTTGACTTTACAGACTTCTAACATCACACTGAAAAAAAATTATAATGGCTGCTATTGTAGCACAAGCTATTCTTAGCTAGTCAGCACTGTCTGCAGAAACAGACTGATTCGCTTTGATTGCCACTCAGCAGGATTGAAGGTGGAAGTCATATGTAAATATATGGGCTGGAAATGGATGCTTGTATTCATTAATCTTTCATTAGACTAGATCTCAAAATTATCCAAAGATTTTACAAGGACTTTTCAAACTCTAATTTGGCCCCTGGCCTTTAAACAAAATGAAAGCTATTGATTGATGTTCTGGCCAGGATGCAAATGAGCCCATCAGCTCCTGAGTTAGGTTTTATTGGTTTAGATGCACTTTCTCATGTCTGCTCAGGAGAGCTACTAAAATATGAAAGTTACTATAAAGCTTCTTTGGAAGGTTAATGTCGTGTTAAGGTTGACTAATTGTGAGGAATATTAAAATAGGCTTCCCCCCCTTATTTCCAGTAATTGCCTAGAATTTGTGTCAGTATCCCTCAAAAGTTCAAAACAAGGTAGAATATGATAAGCAGGTTTTCATGTTATTAATTATATACATGATTTAAATACTTTTAATGTAATAAAAAATAGTAAAGTTTAGACTCCAAGTTTTGCCAGGTTTTGCTTAGTGAAAAGTTAGGGCCAGATCTAATAATGAACATAGGCTTCTAACATGGGATGTGGATGTAACTTTAGATGCCTCAATCCAAATTTATGGTCCCAAAAACTTTCAAGCATCTAAACTTCATAGTAACTGTAATACATTCATATCACTCCAAAAGAATATAAAGTATTGCGTACTTGAAAAAGCCTGCTAAAAGTGATGGTTTTCACCAGTGCCTCATTGAGAAACTCCAACTTTCACAACAAACTTGATGCCATTGATCACTGGGAAAGCCCCAAGAAAGGCATCCATGATGCAAAGAATCTCTAAACTTTTCCACAAAGAAACATCAAAACTGGGCCGATGAGAATGACAATGAAATAGAAATTCAAACTCTCATTGACAGAAAAAGGAGACCCTTTAAAGTTTGGCAGCATGAAATAAACTCCATACAGAAGCAAGACGTTGCTCACTGAGGAGATTCTACCCAAGTCCCAATGTGCTTTCAAATCACTCAGAGATACTATAGATATGATCTTTGTTGCTAGACAGCTGCAAGAGAAGAGCAACACATAAATCTTTACAGGGCCCTCATTGACCTGACTTAGGCCTCTGATTCTATCAACATAGAGGCCAAATGGGAGATCCTGATGAGATTTGGATACCTGCCAAAGTTGCTACCATTTTCAAACTTCTTCAAAATGACATGACAGCAACCAACCTAATCAGTGACTTGGACATGGGCCCCTTCACTGTTAGAACTGGAGTCAGCAAGGATGTATGATTGCACCAACACTCATTTCCATCTATATTGCTATCATCTGCATTTAACATTGATTATGGCATGAAACAAGGCTGCATTTTAGCACCTACTGGCTTCGGCATCTTCTTCTCTATCCTTCTCAAGTATGCTTTTGGAAACAATCTGGCATACTAGATTGATGGTATGCCAATTGAGAATGGATGGTAACTTCAGATGATTTTAGAGCAAAAGGTGTGTCACCCAGCTTACTATTCAGGATCTGCTCTTCACAGATAATGCTGCATTCATCTCTAACTCGCCCAACAAATTCCAGATCATGATAAACAAGTTCTCTGATGCATGCACCAAGATTGGCATGGCAACCAGTATCAAGAAAACAGTTGTCATGTCTCAGGACACCAACATTCCACCCCAAATCTACATCAATAATGAAGCTCTGGATCACTTCTGCTATCTTGGCCCAATTCTTACCAGCTCATTTAGCCTTGATAGAGAACTCGATGCGAGCAACATCAAAGCCTCTGTCACCTTTGGCAAAATTACCTCTCTTGTCTGGAACAAGCTGCTAACCCTAAACAAAAAGGTCTATTGGGTTTGTGTCCTTAGTACCTTCCTTTATGGCTATGTCATGTACTCAAAGTAGAAGTGGAGATTGAACAGCTTCCACCTTCGCTGTCTCAGAAAAATCCTTGGAGTCACTTGGGACCGACAGATGAGATCCTTGGGGGGACTAGCCAATAGTCTATGTAAACTACACTGGGTGCTTGCAAGCTCCACTGGCTGAGACACGTGGAGCACATGCATCAAGATAGTCTTCCGAAG
>NW_017728931.1:111044116-111069502 GCF_001723895.1 Crocodylus porosus | reverse complement strand
ACAAACTTGATGCCATTGATCACTGGGAAAGCCCCAAGAAAGGCATCCATGATGCAAAGAATCTCTAAACTTTTCCACAAAGAAACATCAAAACTGGGCCGATGAGAATGACAATGAAATAGAAATTCAAACTCTCATTGACAGAAAAAGGAGACCCTTTAAAGTTTGGCAGCATGAAATAAACTCCATACAGAAGCAAGACGTTGCTCACTGAGGAGATTCTACCCAAGTCCCAATGTGCTTTCAAATCACTCAGAGATACTATAGATATGATCTTTGTTGCTAGACAGCTGCAAGAGAAGAGCAACACATAAATCTTTACAGGGCCCTCATTGACCTGACTTAGGCCTCTGATTCTATCAACATAGAGGCCAAATGGGAGATCCTGATGAGATTTGGATACCTGCCAAAGTTGCTACCATTTTCAAACTTCTTCAAAATGACATGACAGCAACCAACCTAATCAGTGACTTGGACATGGGCCCCTTCACTGTTAGAACTGGAGTCAGCAAGGATGTATGATTGCACCAACACTCATTTCCATCTATATTGCTATCATCTGCATTTAACATTGATTATGGCATGAAACAAGGCTGCATTTTAGCACCTACTGGCTTCGGCATCTTCTTCTCTATCCTTCTCAAGTATGCTTTTGGAAACAATCTGGCATACTAGATTGATGGTATGCCAATTGAGAATGGATGGTAACTTCAGATGATTTTAGAGCAAAAGGTGTGTCACCCAGCTTACTATTCAGGATCTGCTCTTCACAGATAATGCTGCATTCATCTCTAACTCGCCCAACAAATTCCAGATCATGATAAACAAGTTCTCTGATGCATGCACCAAGATTGGCATGGCAACCAGTATCAAGAAAACAGTTGTCATGTCTCAGGACACCAACATTCCACCCCAAATCTACATCAATAATGAAGCTCTGGATCACTTCTGCTATCTTGGCCCAATTCTTACCAGCTCATTTAGCCTTGATAGAGAACTCGATGCGAGCAACATCAAAGCCTCTGTCACCTTTGGCAAAATTACCTCTCTTGTCTGGAACAAGCTGCTAACCCTAAACAAAAAGGTCTATTGGGTTTGTGTTCTTAGTACCTTCCTTTATGGCTATGTCATGTACTCAAAGTAGAAGTGGAGATTGAACAGCTTCCACCTTCGCTGTCTCAGAAAAATCCTTGGAGTCACTTGGGACCGACAGATGAGATCCTTGGGGGGACTAGCCAATAGTCTATGTAAACTACACTGGGTGCTTGCAAGCTCCACTGGCTGAGACACGTGGAGCACATGCATCAAGATAGTCTTCCGAAGGCTGTGCTCTATGGCCAACTCAGGAATCACCTGTTACAGAGGAAGGCCAAAGCTCTGATACAGACAAGTCAAGTAAGGTCTCATGAAATTCAGTATTCCCACTGACAACTGGGAGAACCCTGCTCATAACCATTCAGTTTGGAGAAGCTGGGTCAAGAGTGGTGCAGTCACCACAGAGAGCCATCAGAGAGCCCAGGCTGAGGCCCGCAGGTGAGCCAGGAAGCAGTGTGCTTTGACCTCCATCTGATGAGTAGACCCATAGCCACTCTGACCTTCTTAGTCATCTATTGGGTCACTGGTGAGATTTTCCTGTCCCTTGTTTCAAGGGACTGCCAATGACGAGTTTGAGTAGGAAGTGGAAGAGCCAGGTTCTTCTTGAAAGTTCAAACCCACGTTTCCCTAAAGAGCACTCTAACCACCAATGTGTAGGCTACTCTGCATGGAGCATTCTCCACTTCTTCTGTTAAAACAAAGTCCTTATTCAGAAGAGGATTCAAGATTCACTGTGGCAGAGTGAGTATGAATTTGAATCTAGTGGTTAAAACACTTTTTTCTTGGAGGGCATGATCCTGGGTTCCAGTCCTTACTCTCAGGGCTGTTTTGTATTTTAATCCAGTTACTGTTTAATATCAAATACAGAAACAGTCCTGGGACTTGTTATGAAGTAATATACTTCAATCATTGGGAAATGCCACATCTAGTATTAACACCATTTTAACCTCTGACCAATAATGTGGCATTATAATATATTGCTATCATGAAGACTAAATAATTAGGATTTGTTGGCAATGAGACAGCTGGCATGATTTTGCTCTATGTGTCTGTCAAGTGCAAAAATGGGAAGCAAGTATGAGTAAAGGCTAATAGTGGTCTGGAGAAAACACCCCATTTTGTACTACAAATAATTATGTTTTCCTCATAATTAGAGTATGTTGGGTAAAAATTTAATGAAGAAACAGCAGTTCTCAGGTTACATTTACAATGGCAGATAAAGTTTGAAAGGTTCAGTAATGGACTTTCTTTTCCTTGAGAGCAAATGCTGAGTACTTCGGAGTTGTAGTGGCGACTGCATGCAAATGGATGTGTTCAGATTTTGTCCTGTGAGAGAGGTGACAGTATAAAAACAAGGATGCAGGAGAAGAAAAGAAATTAAATGTGCAAGGCTTGTGTTTCTTTGCTTCAGCAATAAATACAGAACGTGGCCTCAAATAATTGTGGCACAAGTTGCCATATTGACTGCCACTAAGCCAAAGGCAGTCATTATCTTTCAGAGAGGGCTCTTGATACAAAATAACCTATAACTCCAAGTGTCTGACTGGGAGAAAAAGGTAAGGAAAAGCTTTACCTAAATAAAATGCAACAAATTTAATATTTTGATATAGGAATGTTTTCATGAAGACAATGTTATTGACAAATAACAATATTATACCTGTTAGTGGGTTTTTAATTCTATGTTTGTTGAATGTCTGTTTTACATGAGTCATACAGATTGCGACTATTGAGATTAAGTTTGTGAGAGAGACACACAGAGACAGAGGAAAAGGGATGGGACTCACTCTCCTGAAGCAATTTCAATCATACTTAGGGCCTTGATATGTGATAATTTTGGGCAGCTTCTGAAGCTCTTAACCCCTGGAGTTTCTGCATATTGACACCTTAAAGTGGTTTTAAGCACTTGTTATATGGTTCAAAGTTACACCACTCCAGGGCAGGATTATCTGTAATCCACACTATCCTGTTCCTGTTCCATTAATGGGTGGCCTCTCCCCACAGATGTGCTGCCCAAGTAGAAGCTCTTCAGTATCCCAGGATCTTTCACACCCCTCATCATAGACCAGGGATAGAAGCCTGTCCTAACTCACCAGCTCTGTAGTGGTAACTCACAGCTACACCTCCTAGTCCTGCCCCGCTCATCAAGCTTCTAGTGGCAAGTCACAGCTGTAAGAGAAGGTTTCTAGACAAAGGGTGTGACTCCAAACTAAACTAAACTCATGAGTGCTCCAAACTCCAAACTAGCACTAACATCAATCAGCATTTGTACAGCTCACAGCATAAGGCAAGGATCAGCATGTATGCCAAAGCATGGCACGTGAGGCCATTTTGCTCAGCACGCCACAGTGGGTCCAGGCTCTAAGCAGCTTCTGCCAGCCATGGAGCCCAAGCTGCTCCCAGCAGGTGTCTGGGAGACTGCAAGCCTTGCTGCAAGCAGCCTGAGCTCTGTGGCTGGCAGCAGCTACCAAGAGCCTGGGCCAGCTGCAGGGGTAGTACCATCCTGTTCCCAGTATGGGGGGGCTTAGGGAGGTTGAGGGCTGTGCTACAGGTGGGAGCAGGCAGGCCCGGCTGCATGGGGTGGGTGGGAAGCAGCCCTGGAGTGGTGACTCCTGGGGTCTAAGGTGGAATTGTGGGGTGGTCATAGCCCCCCCAGCACTGCCCCTGCAGCTGGCTGTTGTGCAGGCTCCAAGCTGGGGTCTTAGCAGGCCACCCTGCAGCCCAAGAGCCATCTCCCTGGGGAAGCATGGGGACTGAAGTGGGCCTGGCACATCGTGGGGTTGGACTTTGTCCTGCGTTCCAGCAGCCTGGCAGCATGCATGCATGTGTGTCTGGTTCTGTGTGTTTCTGTCGGCATGTGTATGTCTGGCTCTGTGTGTCCATGTGCACTCATGAGTTTAGTTCTGGGTGTGTGGGTACATGTCTGCCCTGTGTGCGTGTTTGCACATGTGTGGCCCTGTGTACGTGCATATGTACACGTGTCTGGTTCTCTCTCTCTTCTCTGCTTTTTTCTCTTTTCTTTCTCTTTTTTTTTCTTTTTCTTTCCCTCTCTTTCTCTTTTTCTCTCTCTCCTATCTCTCTTTTTTCCCCTCTCTCATCACAACCTGCTTAATTAAAAAAAGAATACACAACAACAACGAGAGTATATGAAGTTTTATTTATTGTCACCAGGGTTAGAATTTTTAGAAAACCTGGTATTTGCTGTAAAAAATAAATAAATACAAAGCAACATCTATGATTATTAACTATATTAATATGCAGTGTATCCTGCCGTATGGCCCCCGCCCTGGTTTTGTTTTTTTGGCATGCCAGCACTCCAGCACCTTAGCATCAAAGTAGACATTGTGGTTTTTTCAGCATTCTGGCCAAAAATGTTGCCTACCCCTGGCATAAGGTGTAACAAGGCCTTTAGCTGCAACAATCAAAAGCTAGGGTGGAACTGCAGCAGAAGCCCTTAGAGCAGCAGTTTCTAAAACAAGGGGTTATGGAGTATTAGGCCCAACAGAAATTCTGTTCCTCCTTGAGGTTTGGACCAGAAATGAGGATATGAGCACTTATGAGCAAACACGAGTTGGGTCTAAAGCCCCAAAATTGGGTTCACAGCCCCCAAAAGTATTGGGAACTAGTACATTAGAGCTGAAAGTTAATAGCTCAGTCACTTGGCCACATCAATGATATTTTGTAACCCAGCTGTAACTTATGTGGCTGAGTCCAAGATACAAGGATTCATCTTTATTAATTCTACTAGGAAATTGCCATCAAGAATGACTGGGGGGGGCAGAGTCCCACATCCGCCCTCCCGCCTGCCACTTCAGTGCCAGCCCACTCCCCCCCACCCTCCCTGCCACCGCTTTGGGACTGGGCCTGCTCCCTGCCTCCCCCCACCGCTTCGGGACTGGGCTTGCCCTGCCCACCTCCCTTCGGGTCTGAAGCCTTGCCTCCACGCTCCATCCCCTCCATCCCCACTGGCATGGTGGCACTCCAACACACCGCCACTACTGCCTGTCCAGGATGCTGTTAGAGCACTCTGATTGGTTGTTTCAGACAACCAATTAGAGTGTGAATAAAGCATTACAGACAGACAAGCTAAGGCTTTTATAATATTAGAATTTTTGTGGCATTTCTCAATAAAAAAATCTATCATCCTATGACCATTTCAGACCATAGAGAGCTCTAGAGATGATTGAAGCAAACAGTTATCAATTACCATTTTAACATGCTTTTAACTATGTTAAAAGTATATTTAAATTGTCATAAACTTTACTCAGCCTTACCAGGTGTAACTGAATAGCAGTTTGTTTTTACTTTTAGAAGAAAGCAATTTATTTAACTGATATCCAGATGTTATTTTGGATATATATAAATGTTGCTTTTCCAGTAGACAGGGTTCTTTGGGTGAATCTGATATCTTTTATTAGACCAACTTAAATAGTTGGAGAACGATTTTTAAGCAAGCTTTCGGGTTCAAAACCCCTTCGCCAGGCTAAGGAAGTTTCAGCAGTTGGTTGGTGTGTGCTCCTCCTGGATGGAATGAAAAATAAAAAAGCCAGAGGCTGATCTGGTATGCATGCAAGACAGGCAGTCAGTGAAAACGTAGATTGAGAATGGGTGACAGACAGGCTGGGTGGGGGGGAGAAAAGGGGGAAGATTAGTAGAGAAGTACCTGGGAAGTCAGCTGTCAGGCAGGTTCTAATGTGTCATAAATCCAATGTCTATATTTAGTCCATGATTTTTAGTATCCAGGAGGTTGATGAAGCAGAGTTCATAGGCTCGTCTCTGGGAAGTGTTTTGTAAGTTTCCTTTGAGGATCAAGACTGAGAGATTGGAGAGAGAGTGGTTTTCTTGTGAGAAATGTGCTCCACAGGTAGCTGGGTGTTCCTGTCTTTGATAGATTTCTGTTGTGCTTTCATTCTGGTGCACAGTTGTTGTTTGGTCTCTCCTACTTATTTTCCATCAGTGTATTTGATGCATTGGATGAGATATATTACATTTCTGGAGGTGCAGCTGTAAGATCCGGGATTGCTGATGGCTCTGTTGTGGGGTGTAGTAATTGTGGGGGTGATGGAGATGTGTTGGTAGGTTTTACATTTCTTGTTGTGGCATAGTCTGGATCCATTCGGTGTGTTCTGGGTCTGAGGAAGTTTGCTTCTGGTGATGAGGTTGGCGAGGTTTGGTGCTTGTTTGAAAGCTAGGATGGGTGGCTCTGGGAAGATCTCTTTAAGAATAGGGTCTCTTTCTAGTATGGGTTGCAGTTGTTTGAGGATTTTGCATATGGGATCGAGGGAGGGGTGATATGTCATAACCAGCGATGTGCGATTTGTGGTGGGTTTCTTCTGTACTGCAGCAGTTCTTCACATGGTATCTAGGTGGCTCTTTCAAACATGCAGTCTATCTCTCTGGAGGACTGTCCTTGTTTGGCGAAAGCCGTTTTTAAGATTGGTGAGGTGGCAATCCCAGGTGTTCTCTTCAGTGCAAATTTGGTGGTATCTGAGGGCTTGGCTGTATATCACAGCTTTTTTGGTGTGTTTAGGGTGATTGCTGGTTCTGTGCAGATATATATGTTGGTCTGTGGGTTTCTTGTATAATGTGGCCTGTAATTTATCTTTCTGGATACTGATCATTGTGTCTAAAAAGGAGATGTTGGTGCTGCAGTATTCTAGAGAAAGTAGGATGGAGGGATGGTGATTGTTGAATTCTGATGGAACTCAACAGAGATTGCAGGTTTTCAGTCCAAATGATGAAGATATCATCAATATATCTTAAGTATAGCAAGGGTTTGATGGTGCAGTTCTTGCAGAAGTCTTCTTCCAGGCAGCTCTTAAAAAGGTTGGCATACTGTGGGGCCATTTTGGTGCCCATAGCTGTTCCCATCGTCTGGAGGAAGTGTTGGTTATTAAAAGTGAAATTGTTGTATGTGAGGTTGAAGTGTATAAGGTCAGTAATATCTTTGGGCCTGTATTCCAAGTTGTAATCTTGTTTCTGTAGATATGTAAGGCAGCATTTCTACTTTTCTAGCAGGAAATTTAAAGGGTGATGGCAAAGCTGAAATGATGTGGGCTCAAGCTCTCAAGAGCGGTGGGTCTAGTGGCCAATCTAAAGAGTAAGGCATTGTAGTGCCTAGTATATAGATACCAAACTTTCAGACATCTGGTCCCCAGATTGGAAGCCAAGACCCAAAGTTAGTTAGTTAGATCCAAATAAAGATATAGGTGCAAACCTTGGACACCAAATACCAAAATTCACATGCAAATATGACTACTTCACTGCTGACTGACTTGCTAGGAGTCTCCCTATTTGACATGCAACTTCTCTAGGCACCTAGAATTTGTTTTGTTTATATGCCCATAACTGCCCTTGTCTCGGCAACTAAGCAGGGTTAGGCAGCTGCTTAGCAGGTTTTTTAGATCACAGTCTTAGACCTGGACACCTAGTACTGCTTTAGACACTTACTTTCTTATTTGTATGTAGCTCTTAGCCTGAAATCAAACACAGTTAGATTCTTTGCAATTTATTAAGTTGATAAAAAGAAGTCTTTGAGGTCCAACTAGAGGCATATCTAGCAAAGTTTGTGCCCTGGGCAAAACCCTGCTAGAAAGCCAGGGCAGGGAGGTGGGCAGAGCATAATAAGAGTCTTACCTGCTCTGGGGACTCAAAGTCCCCAGCTGCTGCTGTGGCAGTGTGGTCTGCCCACCGCAGCTTTTCTTACTCTGGCTACAGCAGCAGTGTGGTGTCCCAGTCACTGGCTCCCATTGGGGGTATATCATTCCAGTGCCCTCTAAGTCAATGCCAAGACTAGTGCTCCACTTGCCCATCCCTTGTTACGCTACTGGCTCCAGTCAGTCATTATTGTATTTTTCTAATAGAAGATGGAGTTAGACATGTGCTGTGGAAATACACAGGCCTCATAACACTTGATACAATAATGGCTTACATACTATACACAAGATTAAAATATTTCTAGATCCTTTCCCCTGCCCACCCCTCTCCCCCATAAATAATAAACATTGGACTCACAAAGGAACTAAAACAGCTGAAGTTTGCAAAGCATTGTGTGTACTACCAAATATCTGAAAGTCTACAGCTGTGTGTTTTTAAAATAGCTTGATAGTACAGATGTGTGGTTTTGCATGGCAGGGTGTGAGATAATTGATTCTCCTAGTCATAATATTATTTTGAACATAGATGTTGGTACCTTTAATCTAAGTAAAACCTTATTCAACAAATAGGCTCTGTGAAGTAAGGTTATAAGTTGTTGCCACTTAAAATAACTTTGTTGTGTTGCAAAACGGTTTCCACTTAGTGGTTAAAGGAATCTCATTTAGGGCCTAGCTTGACTTCTCTTTTGTACTGTTAAATATGATCAAAACTGCTTGTGTGAGCTTTAGAGAAGAAAAGAGAGAATTGTAAACCTCAAACGTTCACAGATAATTTCCTCACTATTTAACCACCTAAGAGTTAGCTTAGAGGATTTAATGGCTGTATAGACTAGCTTGCCCACAGAAGCAGTCTACAAGCTAGGCTTGCTTTCGAAGCATCAAACATTTTGCATAGCTGCTACTTACGTTGTGCCTTTCTGTAGATAGCAAGAGGGCTTCAGTTTGTAAGGTTGTTAGTCTGGTACCATTCAGCAGCAATTACAGGTAATCTTGGCTCAGGGGAATGTCTTTCAGCAGCAGCCATTTGATTGTAGAAATCTTCACAACCTATTTTATGTAAGAGCTTTCCAGGCTGGGAAAGAATGGTTTTATAGGCTATTTCCAGACTTCAAGTATATTAACATCATGTCCCTGGTACTCCTGGGGAAGAGGGGGAAGTCTCTGGAGCACATCCTGCTAAAACACTGTTATTTGTATCTGCTAAACATGGAAATGTGGCTGATCTCAAGACCTGTCTCCAGACTACTCATTTGATCTCTTGAGATGCTGTGCTACATTTCCAGGTTTTGTGCAAGCAAATGGAAGCAGGTGGGTAGGTCATTCCTGAGGTGGTCCTTCCCCAGAAGCACTAGGGATGTGGTATTGACATACCTTTAATGTTTTGACAAGTCCCTCACACTGCAGACACCAGGTGGCAGAAAGCTGATTTACAGCATAAACACAGGTGGAACAGGTGCTAAAAATCTGCAAATGAGGGGAACCAGCTGGGCCGAGGATGGGACAAGTGAACCTGGAATAAGCATTACATCTCCTGGCTAACCAAATATGATGTTAAAGAAAGGCCCTCCCCCTGAAAACCTCAGAGGATAGTAGAGGCAATGTCTGTCATTCCCCTTAACCCTGGGACTGAACAGCCCCTCCCCCCCCCCCACTTTCTCTCCCTCCTGACAGCTGCTCCCATAGTCACAAGGTATGCATGCATTTGAGATTTTGGTTTACAGTGTGACATTTTTGTCTGAAATTTTTAAGAGACTCTTGTAAATTAGGGTAAAACCCATAAAAATATGTATAGCAGGGTTTCATGTGGTAAGTGCTCGTATTATTTCTCTTAGATGACACTACCTTCATAATGAGTAGGCTGTTACATATGATGGCTTATGCCTCTCTGAACAACTTAGTCTATAAGGATATTTGTAAATGAGCTCAGTTTTCTAAATCATGTTTACTGATTCGCATTGCACAGTTTGAATCAAATTTCAATTCAAATTAAGGGCAAATAGATGATCATTTACCATCATATCAGGGAGCTCTGGCTATATACACAGTCTGTAACCTGACAGCCCCTTAAGAGACCCAATTCACAGCCTCTGTGTGTGGGCTTGTGCTTGGAAGTAATTAGGAGGTGATAATAAGCCTGTTTAACCACTGCTACATTGTTGCAATCCTACTGATTTAGGGTGTACCTGACCTGCAATTGATACTTAGTCACCAAGAAGTCTTGTTGGGACATTTGGCTTTCAAAAAGTGTTACTGTGTGCCTGATAGCCTCTGCTGTTTGCAAAAACCCGGCTGAGTTTCCCTTGTGGGGATTGATATTTGCAATGCTTAACAGCTGAGTTGCTAAGGACTTGTATGTACATGTTAACTAATACAGTTTAAATTGTCTAATTTGGACTGCCCTAGTCTGCATTAACTTTTAATCCTCATTTGATGAGGTTTAGTTAATTCAGATTGGAGCCAGTTTTTAATTCGGACTACAGATATCCACTTGTACATAACAACAGTTGTACCCTGAGTTAAACCTAGAAAAAATGAATGTCTATAAATGGTCTAAAATGCCTCCCTGCCCTGCCTTCTGCCTGACTTAAGAAAAACTAGACTAACTACCTCTCTTTATTTTGTAGGTAACGGACAGCCCAAAAGTCTCTGTCTTGCATCTCCACATCTAGACTTTCTGTTTCTAAAAGATTAACAGAACTTTGTGATGCACCTCTTCTCAGTCTCTGATCCCTCTCCTTTACATAATGTGAACATGCATACAGCTCTTGGGAACCCAGAATTAGGTTAGTCATATCTGCCACAGGATATGTAATTTGGATGATTCTTTCTTTTCTCAGCACCAGCTAAGAAATAAGTCAGGTTCTGAATGTTCTAGTTTCTGAAGCTTTTGAATTATGTAAGCACAACTGTTACAATTGGAATGTTTGGAGAATCTTAGATTGGATAATCCAAGAGTAGCTCAATTAATTCATCTAAAACTTTCTAGGAAAATATGCCTTTGGCGCCAAACTCCAGCAAGCAAAATTTCCGACCCCAAAGAATTTGAGAGATGCATTACAAGTCACTGGACAAGGCATGAGTATGAAGGTTATGATGGGAAGCGTAATTTACCTTATTACAACATTCTCTATTTCTGAATGGTATAACAAATACTTTAGCAGTTCTGGTTTTGTGATCTATAGCTTTATAATGTATTATCCCTTAAAACATGTGAAGTGGTTGTTTACAATTTAAGCCTAACATAATGTGACTGAGATCTTGCTTGGAATACGTAGGAAATTTATACATGTACCTTTTCATCCCACAACGTGCCGGATACAACTTTATGTGAGCTGACGCGTGCTGCACTGTGTCACATAAAGTTGTAAAAGTGGTGAAATGCATGTCAGCACCCAGAAAATGGTGGCAGTGAGCTTTAATGATGATTAGCATGCCACGGCCATTTTCCCAGCAATGATGCACATTTCATCACTAATACAACTGCATGTGCTGCCGCACTGTACGCTCGTAAAAGCACCCGGCACTGCAATGCAAGCATGTGTTCAAATGCCCTATGGTACTACAGTAACACCACCACAGAAATCAAGTTGCATATAAACCATGGGGGCATGCACAAAATTTGAGTTTTTTAAGAAGATGGGCTATAGAAGACAATGACTTTTTGTTTTTTTCTCCTGAATCTTGGAAGTGCATTAGTTACACTACATCCTTAATATGACAGCTATATTCTCTGGGTTTTCAGAGATCTGATGGTAAATGATATTCATAAATTATAAGACATCCCCTTGATAATGCTGGATATATTAGTGGGTGACTAAATCCCCTTGATAATGCTGGAGAACAATGGGTGACTCCACTGTTTCTCTCTCTATGACTTGGGATATCTTGCTTCATTCAAAAATGTTTTTTGAAGAGATGATGAATGATAGACCTTTCTATAAGCCCCATATATTTCTTCAGACTTCCCCTGAACTTGTTCCCAGTTCTGCAGTGTTTGACCTTAATAAAATTCTGTTAGTTGAAAGGATGTGGGACGTGATTTCCATTACTTAAATCTTTTCTGCAGGAAGTGACTTATCCCTGGGGCTCATAAAAACATTTCTGTGAAGTAAATGTTTTGGTTTTGCAATATACCTGGTAATACTCCCCAAGAGTAGTGTTTTGTTGTGCTGTGTTTTGTTTTCTTGCCTGTCCCTGGGTGCATACATCTGAATTCACCTTGTTCAATTTCAAATTATTCAGGCTGAACACCCTGCAGCCTCGGAAGACTGATACAACTTGGGTCATTGGGCCTCCCAAATTACTCAAGGGGCCTTTCCAGCCCTCAGAGTAGCTCAATATGGCAAAGATGCAAAGCTACTCTTGCTCTTCGCTTCCCCAATGAGCTCTGAGTTCTGTGTTGCACCTCCTAGAGATTCAGCACAGAAACTTTCCCAGAGATGTTTCTTTTCCCACTCAAAACATTTACCACTTTGCTATTTTTATCCCTGTTGCATTTTGTTCTCAAAACTGTTATAATGCTTACACAGAACTTCTTTGTGAAGGAGTTGTGGTTGGTACAGTACAATGTACTGCTTGATTAAATTCTGTAGCTGAATCTCATTTGCAGTTCTGTCTGTATCACCATTGACAATATCTGCTGTTTGTCCTAATTTGTACTCTTGGTGTGTAATTATGTGGGTTTCCTGTGCTTCTGACAAGTACTGAACAAGTGTCAGAGCTGCTTCATTTCCTGCTAGGCAATGAGACTGGGAACTACTGATACAAAATATAAAAGCCTTGGTGCTACTACAGAATAAGGAACTTGGAAACAAAACCTCTGCATTCTTCAGTTTCTCTTTAAAAAGAGAATATGCATTTTTTTCCTTAAAGGATATGTCAGACTTTTCAAAAGTGAGGAAGGCCCAAAGCCCAAATACAGCATGTCCTTTTTTTCATGCAGCATTACCACATGCTGCCTGCTGCCATGAATTTAAATCTCTACTGGACATTCAAGACTACAAAGCATCCACTGAGTTTTAGATCTCACTTGCTCTGCTGATTGAAGACTTTTGTCATGATCTCCTCTGACAGTTCTTGTTTGGGGAAAAATCTTATTTTATTGTATAGGGAAAAATCTTATTTTATTAGAGTTTGGCCACGTAGGCATGAACAGATCAAAACAATAGGGCCAAAGAACTGTGAAATACAGAAGATGCACAAATAAAATTATTCTGGTGCCTAAATAGGGAAACGTGGATTGCCTCTTATTACTTTCCTATCGTGATTTTTGGAACTGGTTACTTAGTAACAGACTGCATTTAGCTCTATTGATCACATTTTGGAGGAATAGTGCAATTAAGCCTTATATAATGCCATATATAATGCAAAGACATGTAAGCAATAACATTTATGATGTGGGCATTGTTATTTGACAGTGTATGAAAAATGGAACATTAGTGACTTGAAATGAAGCTAAATGTGGCTAACAGACTAGGTTTTATTAGAGATAATGGCAACACTTGCATTAGAGGAATTTTATTACAACTTTAAATTAAAAACTTGAAAATAAAGACTTTTTAGAGATGCTTTAACACATTTGTTCACATCTGGGTATCCATTTTCAAGTGGATTAAAAATTAACAAAGGTAGAACAAGTCAGCATTGTTCAAAGATGAACTTTCTACTCACACTATTACTGTGCTCTATCCACTGATTATAAGGCTAGTATTTCAAATTGTCTCTATTAACACACCATTTTCCATGTATAGTTACTTGCTTGCCCATTTTCTACATGCATGCCTAAGCAAGATGATCTTTTGTAATGTATTTGTACTCTCCTTCACAAACAAAATGAATTTGTGTGTGTCATTGTGTGCATGAGGAACAGCATATAGAATCTGAGTGCCCAGTGATTCTTGTGTCTATCTGCAGTGCCCCTGTCACTAATAGTAACAGGTGATGCTTACCCTAGAAAAGTTCCATGCGCTTGAAGAGAGGCAAAATAAATATATTTTTCAGAACGTTCGCCCTCCAAGCCAGTGGTGCTCAATCTCTGACCCTCATGACCATGTTATCTGGCCCATCAGGGTTCCCCACAGGTCTGGAAATTTGGCAAGGTGGGGTGGGTAGTGTTGCTACCATTAATTGCCATGGCTTCCAGAGCTGTGGCGTTTAACACTGCTATACATCCACTTTTGCTAAATTTCTGGACTTGTGAGGAGCCAGTTGACTCAGCCCGCTGAAATAGCCCCACAGGTCAGATCAAGCCAGTGGCTAGATCTAGCACAAAGGACTGGGCTGGCACACCAGATTGTACCTATGCACTGACCCTGCATGTCAGCCCCACACTGGATCAGGCCTGTGGGATCTGACCTGCAAACTGGCCTCGTACCACACATCCAGCCTAAGGGTCTGAAAAGGTGAATAATGCTACTCTTTGCTATTAATTCATCTTTAAAATGATTCAGAATATTTTTAAGTGGCCTTCAAGATTTCAAAATGACACCAAAGCTTACAAGTCAACAGATACTGATACTGACTAATATTTTTATAGCTATAAGATCTCTGTGGTTTGAGTAAAGAACGTTTTTTCTCCATTACTTATTCACTTCATATTCATTATTCACCCAAACACAAATCTCCAATTGTCCATGGATCCAGGCAAGTGGCATTACCCCGGGGATGAGACGGAGCGGGGGGATAGAGGGGACCATGGGGGAAGGGAGATTTAAAAAAAAAGTGGCAGCCATGCATTCGCAACCCACTTCTGCTTTGCCCCAGCCACCCGACCACATCCCTACACTTCTGGTAATGTAGCATGTCCAGTAGCTGGTTCCTTTCCACCCCTCTTACCTGCAGGTGTGGAATGATGATTGCCTGATACATATCACTCTCATTATTAATGTTGTCCAGATGTTCTCACTTCAAAATATTACTTCCTGTGCTTTGGTCAAATCATCAGCTGCCATGATTGATGATAGCTTTGGAAACTGCTCATAAAAAGCAGATATTTTATGATGATCCCTTGACAAAATGGGACTGATTTCTTCTTCTGGCAAAATGGAGTTGAAATATCTGTTGTGATGTTGGTCTGACATTGTTCTTTGGAATAAAACAGATTTCAAAGAAATATAAAGGTGGCTGGCTAAGTGTTGTACTGGTGGATGTCTAGACTGTGTGCATAATCAACTTTGGAAGGATCAAACAATAAGCCCTGGTGATTTTATGGAGTAGTAGAAAAGCAGTCACAGTATTTTGCCTGACAATTACATTGAGGGCAGAGTATCTATCTACATTATTTAGAACTATTGATCCATGTTACAATGAAGTGTATTTTCTCAGCTTACTACATTTCAAGAGAATTGGGACTTAAAATTTAAATTTCTTTTCTTGATCAGCACCTCAAAGCAGTTGATGCATGAAGATTTGGCACATTTGCCAACCCAGTAGTTTCACAGACTGAAATGCTGTAGGCACTTCAAGTATTGTGAGTCAGCAACGTTACTCAAGAATTAGACTCAGATACAGAAGTCATAAAGAAGAAAGCATCTTTACTTTTTGGGCTGGCCTAAACACAAACTGAAATTAAAAAAAACAGCTGCAATTCACACTTTGTTTCTTGTGGGGAAAATGTGTGTTAATGCTATTATTTCAGATTAAGGATGACCTATTTGAATTTACTTCATATTGGTTAAATTAAAAATAAATACATAAATAAATAAAGCAGAAACAAAGCCCACTTAGAAATTATTTCAAGGCTTTTCTGTACATAATAACCAATGGTACAAAGCTCAGTTTAATAACAAAAATCCTTTGAAGGTCATCTACTTAGCTTTTTAGTAACCTGTTTTCTGTCCTTTAATTCTATGATAGATGAAGTCGCATACTTTCAGCAAAAGAAAGTACAAATTAGAATTTGTCTTTGTGCTTTTTTTTTGATAGGTGAACTACAGAATAAACAATGTTGTTTGTGCCTTTGATTCTTCCTTAGGCTGTTCCTAGCTTTTATCCCAAGGAAAAGTTTTCTCTCTTACTTGTGTTAGTTTCTATACATATTGGAGGGAAAGGAGAAGTCCAGGTCTTGTCAATGACCTCCTGAAAGGACAAGGAACTGAAGCTGTGATATTTATCATGTATAAAATAAAAGAAGCTTTTGAAGCCATTTTTAATGTGCACCATGAAGGAGCAGTTAAGGACAGAAACATAATGTTTTCATTTTTTCTTTATAGTTCACCTTTAAATAGCTGCTTTTTGCATAGGTGAAGGATAATTAAGCTGAACCTGAGCAAAATCGGTAGTAAAGGTCAAAAGATTTGGGTTGGCATAATGTCAGGAGTATTTAGATCATAAGAATGTGGGACTAAATTAAGAAACATATTATAGATGAAGAAACATATGTGTCCCAAATGCCCTTTTAACAATTTCACATTAAAAACAAGATGTTGCTGTTTTGTAAAGGTTGTTTGCATTCAACTAAACTGTTTGACTCAACCATCTTGAAGAGGGGAGCACAAGTTACGATTAGGTCATCTGACCAGCAATATTATTAGCACTGCTTTCTCTCTCTTCTGAATAGTCTCATTTGGATTGTTTCTTTGTAGTATGCTGCTTTTTACTCAAAAGCAAGAAAAACACATGTGGAAACATGACATAATGACGCTCAAAGTTAAATGTAGCAGGGTAGATTTTTTAAATTAGAATTTCTAGGCCAAATGAATGGCATGTGGTTTAACTTACCTTTTAAAATATTTTATGGTCTACTCTAGGTATAAACCTCAGCTCTAGGAGAGAATTATGGATTATTTGAAGCAAATATGGTCTTGGAAAAAAACATTGATTTCAAAATACAGTGTTTTTTATTGTGACACTTCTATTCGGGGAAAAATTCATATTCAGATACACCTTAAAGGTTTTAAAATTTGTGCATTTCCATCTGCCTTCTGATCAAGCAACATGACTTAAGTGTCTAATGTGTTCTTGTTTCCTATTTATTGCTTAGGCACCACCACTGGCTCTTCTGGTCAGCCAGGAGTCCCCTATCATGGAGAAAGCCATGTGGGAAAGCTGCTTCCATTCAAAAATTTGACATACATTACTTTCTAAACATTCTGTGGTCCTGCAGCATAATAATACTCTGAAATACTGTAACTGATTAATTCTACATGTTCTGCTAATTGATTTTTTCTTTAATAAAATACCTTGAGGTATTGTAGTAACACTGGTTTTTTTACATTAATATGTAATTGTTGGTAATTTGTCCTGGTTTAAGGTTCCAAGACTGAGCTGTGGACTATTTTACTTAGGCCTATGATATGTGCATGACTTTTTTGAGTTGCAGATTTACCTTCAATGCAGATGAAAATGCTGGTAGTTTAGGGAGAACATATCCTCTAATCCCTCAATTTATTGCAAATAATTAAAAAATACTTTTAATCTGAGAGTCATTTCCAGCTCCTTGCTCCAAACTTAATTAGGCAGAGGCACTAATGGTAGTAGATGTTGTAGCTTTATAAGGGGCAAAAGGACATTGATTTTTTTTCCCATTACTGCAAGCTGAAAAAGTGGTACAAGTCTTTTAAAAAGCACGAAGAAAAGAGCTAGCAAACAAATGGCACAAATGATTGAGGAAAGGAAGCTGTCCTAAAATTAGTCTTTTATGCACACAATGAAGGACCTTCCTATAGCTCAAACAAGGATACTATCATGATAATTAAAAGCAGGAATCATGGGTAATACAGATACACATCCAGTACATAATGAATAAATTTCAGCAGAAAGAGAAAAAATAAACTGGTTAAAATGGTGTGTATAAAATCGAGAACTTGAATCAATAGAGGTTTGGGATACCCATGTTTAAGTTGCTTCAATAAGTGTTAAAACAACATAACACTTTAATATTAATGTTCAGATTCTGTATAGCAAAACAATCCGAACTTGTCAAAAGGTATAGAGGACGGTTCACTGTCAAAAATGTGAATTTTTTTAGACAGCAGGCTTGCTTATACTTGCCCATTACAAACTCTGGGAGTCTGTCATTTGATGCAGCTGAACACAGTGAGGGGCACTGGCAGGGCTGGGGTCTGTGGGTTGGGAGTGAGTGCTGAGGGGGCTGGGTAGGCTATGGCTTGGGAGTGAGGGGCAACAGAATGGGCAGGGGCAGGACACTGCCATATCACTGCCCCTCCCACAGTCCTATCCCTGCCTCCATACCCCACGTGGCAAGTGTCTTCTTTTTTGGAGCTAAAAATATGGTAACCAGGGGGCCTGAATTAAAATACAGACATCTAGAGTCCTTAGTGGCCACATACTTCTGTCATCAAAGAACATACATGAAACTTTAACTCTGGCATGTCTTAACTTTTCAGTACCTGGAAGGGACATCTAATCTAGCCCTTGCACAGATAGAGGATGTCTACCTTGTCTCAGATAGAAGCCTATTCCACCTCTTGAAGACTTCCAAGTAACTTCTGTTTTGAATTTACCACCATGGGCTAGAGTCTACTGTTAAAATTTGCAGGAAATAAATTTCCCTGTGGAATTTTGAAAAAGTCACCCATTGCATTTCAGTATTCAATTCATTGCTTCATTTGTAATTGAAGTTATATTTACCCTGTGCAGAATGTCAAGACTTATTCCCCCTTCTTTTTTAAAGTTCAGCTTCACTTTGGGCTTCCTGCAAGCTCAGTTACTTCTTAAGGATAGGTCTTACTATAATCTGTACTAGAATGACATAGGTAGATTTTTAGAAATAATTATACTAAAGCAATGGCAATCACATATATTTTTAATGTCATAGGAACAGAAGTTAGGCCATGGTTCAGCAAAGAACATTGCATGCTTGACTCTAAACCTGACAGCAGCCCATTGTTTTCAATGGGATTGTTTCCATATACAAAAGAAAGCCCATGTTTAAGTACTTTGCTAAGTAGGGATATAAACTCTTACTTAGAGTGTAAAGGTAAGATTTTTAAATGCATGCCCATGAAAAATCCCCACTGAATCCCACCCAGTCTGCAATCAAGGCTGTAAATTAGTCAATGTAGACTAATTTGTTTCGAGCAGCCAGAGAGCATGAGAGCAACTTCTGGGTATGCAGTCAGTGCTGCCCTATAATGTCTACTTTGCTTAGTTTGCTAGGAGGCAGATGTTTATAGATATGGCCTAATTTTCTGAGCTTGGTTGCCTACTTTGTAGATAGGCCCTATTTCTTTAGTGGAAGTCGCAGACTCAGCAGGGTGGCAGCATAGACATGCCCTAAGCATCTGTAATTTCATATTTATTACTGCTGTAGTTGTTGTTATTTTTATTATTATTGCTATTACAATGGGGACTAACCCTTTCAGCAGGAATGCCACAAATTAGCCCCACGCCCTCCCGCAGTACCACTTTAGTCCCTTTCTTGTACCTGATCTGATGCACTTTCTGCCCCCTCCCCAGTTTGCCATGTGCCCTACGTGCAGGTTGCCTGTGCTGCAGGTGGGCCACCCTGTATTATGATATAAGAGTTTCTGTAGTGGTAGTATAGTTTCTGCCATTCTAGATTTTGTTTAACAGTTAGTATTTCCAAGTCCTCTAAAATCCATATGCTTCCATTTATTGCCCTGAAACATAGTGTGACACAGAAGTGCAGGCTAGACCTAGTATGCCACACCTGGTAACATTTTCAGAAGAGATTCCTAAAATCCATTGACCCCCCCCAAAAAGAATGTTTTTATATTAGGTTGAGACATTCTGCCTTGTTTTTTGTGTGCCCCATGTAAGCCAGTATGGCTTCAACCGGTAGCCGCTTAATTTTACAGCTCCCCACTATTCCTTTTGGAGAAGCAATATTTCAAACAGTATTCAAACACAGAACCTAGTTCTCAATATAAGCCTGACCTTAATGTGTCTGAGCATTACACTATGCCATGCTCAGACTGAAGGTCTTTCTGTATTGCCTAATGCAGTGGACCATAGAGATACTTAAAGTAGCTTGTGTGCAGGAAGTAGAAAAGCCACATTAGTGTGATTCTTCACAGGGTGAATTCATTCGGATGAAGAATGGGTTGAATTAGCTGTTGCAGAATTCTGCACTAACATGGCTATGCTGTTTCTGATGCACAAGCTGGCTTGTTCAGAATTAGTTCCTCTACTAGACTTCAGGGTGTATTGTACATGATGCATAATAGAAATTGCTTGTCATGTCATCTGGGTAGCATGAGGCAGCCTGAAGTTGCCATTAAAATGTATCCATGCCCAGGTAATGTGTATTGAAAATCAGAGAAAACTGATAGGGGAGGTAAGACTGTGAAAGGGGAAGGGAGAAAGGAATGAGCACATTGACAGAAGCAGATCTAACAAAGTATTTGTTGTGAGGGAGGAGAACTGTAATCTGGATACAGCAGAATAATGGGGCTCATGTAGGGTTACCATATTTCCAGTTTTTAAAAAAAGGACACACTGGGGTGGGGTATGATTGTAGGGTGGGGGCAGTAATATGTCCAGGCCCTGCTCCTGCCCCTCACTCTCAAGCCACATCCCCTTCAGCTCTGGTCCTGCACCTCACTCCTGATCCACAGCCCCCACCCCCATCCCTCCTGATACCCATCACTCCTGACACGCAACCCATGGGCCCTACCTGTGTCCCATGCTCCCAACCCACAGTCCCCACAGCATCCAGACCATACCAGTGCCCCTTACTCCCAACCCACGGTACCCTGCCCCCCAGTGTCCCTCAATCCCAACCCATAGCCCCTTACTTCCCCGCCAGCCCTGCTGGTGCCCCTCACTCCCAACCTGAAACTGCCTTCTCCCCCCAGCCCTGAAAGCATCTCCCAGATGCCCTGCTCCTGTGAGCAATGCACCAGTGCGGCCTGGCCATGCAGCTCCCTCTTGCCACTCCCTCACTTCCTTCCCCTGCTGGAGGAGCAGGCATCCCCCCTCCCTGCTGCAGCCAGTGCCAGGGAAAACTTTGATGCTGAGCGGAGAAAAATCCCAAAGCCCAGACGTTTGTTGATATTTTTAAAAATTGACCGGATGGAGATGGTAGGACCCAAAAAGAGGACATGTCCAGGAAAATCCCAACCATATGGTAACCCTAGCTCAAATTATTTTTAAAATAAATATTGCACATGTGCCTCTTGGGAGGTAGGGTTTAGGGAAAGAGGAGTGCAGGGACAAGGGATGCACAGAAGGGAAGAGGAGAAGGTTGTGGGAGGCCAAGGTCAGAGGGAGGGGTGATAATGGGGGAGTGTGACAGAGGGTTCACAAGGAGAGAGAACTTGTGGATGACAAGCAGTGCAAGTCAGGAGTATTATATGTGGGAGCGTTTTCAGCCCCATGTTCTCTCTCATGCATATGTCAAATTCTGGCAGGCCCAGATCCGTCCCACTCTGGCAGCCAAGGCCTGGGACTTCCTGTCTCTCTCTCCTGTCTATATGTCCTCTGCAGTAATCCCAAGGCTGCTATGGAGAAATAAGCCCTACCATTTGGTTCTGATCCAAATGTTCCATATACAGCTCCCTGCTACAGCAATGCTATGCATGCCCAGCACCACTCACTCGAGAGAGATTCTGAAAGCACTGCGGGTATATGCCAAAAAATAACAGCATAACTTTTCCCCACAACAGGTGGAGCCAATAGATGAGCAAGCTTTGTTTCTCACTGGAAGTTTTGAGCTTGCTAAAGAGGAGGTACAGACATATCCTTTGTACCTGGCCTCTTTCTAGCTAGGTACAGGTATTCAAAAAACCCAAGGCAGAATAGAGCTAAGTTATGTGGTTTTCTACAAATGGCATAGTTTAGGTCGACAGTAAACAGAACCCAAGTCTTTTGGTGGTGGGGATGGGGACAGGGGGGCAAATTTTAGAGCAGGTTTCATTTTTAAGCCAGTCGGTATGTACTGAACTGTTCTGTTATGGGTATAGACTGGTTTCTGAGCACTTATACATTAAAAGTGTAATGTCTATATCTGGCCTCTGTGCCCAATTTATCAATTACTTATAATCTAAGCAAGTCTAAACCCATCTCTCTGCTCCTGCATCTGGGAAACTCAGGCTTTTTGAAGTGGTGTGACTCCCTCCTCCCCCCCATGTGAGAAGCAGATCTGGGGGATGAAAGAGTTGATCACTTTGGAGGGGCTGTTTCCTTTCCTGTCAACCTGAGCATGTGGTTTGTTGGGGGTGGGGAAGGTCTATCTGAATTCCTGTCCCACTATCCTAGGGAGATCTGGGGAAGCCCTATACCAGGGGTCAGCACCCCCTGGCATGTGTGCCAAGCATGGCATGTGAGGCCATTTTTCTTGGTACACCACAGCCAGCCCCTGCTCTGGGTAGCTGTTGAAGCCCTAGCTTGTCCCAGCAGGGCTTCCAGCATCCCAGCTGCCTGCTGGGAGCAGCCCGGGCTCTGTGGCTGGCAGCAGCTACCCGACAGGGGATCACAGGGCAGCAGGGCTGGGGGGGCAGGGGCTTTGGGTGGGGAGCAAGGGGCACACGCAGGGCATCCTGCCATGTATCCCCTGCCCTCATTTTGTTTTTCTGGCATGCTGGCACTCTGGCACCTTCCATGATAGGCATTGTGGGGGTTTTTGGCACTCCAACCAAAAATCGTTGCCTACCCCTGCCCTATACCTTTGTAAGGGCAGACTTAAATGTGGCATAGTGCTAGGCCTAGGGTGAGGGGCTGAGAATGGGCCTGTTCTCAGGTACTGCCCCTAGGCAGAGTGGATGAAAACACCCAATGACATGAACAGAGTAGTTTACACGTCTCAGGATTTTTGCTTCAGGCTGTCTTCATCTCCAGGGAGTGACCCTATTCAGCTCAGAATGTTTTATTGAGATGAATGGGCCACATTACACCTCCTTGACAATCCTTTCTTTTTTAAAGATTGACTCTTAAAAAGTCTACTCTGAGATTTCTTTAACACTGGATATGCTTCCTGAGGGTGCAGGATAGGTTAATTGAGTGAGAGAGAATGTATTTCTTTAACTGTCTTGTTTTCATAAATTTTGCTGAAGAAATAATCTGGGAGGGCCCAAGGTGCAATCAAGCTACCTTTATTCTCTGCTAATGAAGCTTTATTTTTTCCCTTTTACTACAATACAGAATGCAACCCTTACCAGTTTGTAAACCTAGCAGTTTAATAGGCTGTTGGGGCATTGAAAGCTTAATGAACCATACTGGTTTTTTTGGTTAAAAAACCATTGCAGTCACTTCTATTACTTGCTCCTCTTGCAGGTAAAAGTGCTCAGAATCCCTGCATTTAGGCAGGAGTCTCCAGGTAGCTGCATAGTTAAGTGCTTACAACTCCCACTTCATTCAGGTATGGCAAGAAGAAAGGCTTTCAAAGGCTTGTTTGCACTTGTGTAGATTAAGAAATCAGCATCAGGACAGAGCCTTAGACAATTCACTGATAATGACATTACTCATATGCTTAAAAACTAAACTCTTTCCCTGGTCTAAACTTAAATTGCATTAAAGAAACTCTTCAAAACATCATATTTATCCATTCTCACCTTGCCACTCCTTAATTTGGGGAGTAGGCCGCAGGAAGACGAAGAGATGCCATCCAAGCAGGACAGGTGACAAAGTCCAGGAGTGCTAAGGTAAGAAACAGGGGTCCAGACAGTCTCCCTAAACGGGCGGTGGCACACGCAGTCTTGCAAGGCCTTAAATGCCTATATACCAATGCTCGCAGTATGGGGAATAAACAAGAGGAACTCGCCCTCATTATAGCTCGTTCAAACCCAGATGTCATAGGGCTAGCTTTAGGAGGGCCAACTTCAACAAGTTGAGGAGACTAGTGGGTGAGGCGCTGGGGTCCTTGAGGGCAGGGGAACTCAGTGTCCAGGACGAGTGGTCGTTCCTTAAGGAAACGATACTCAGAGCCCAAGGGGAGTCCATCCCAACAAGATGCAAGGGGGGCAAGAGTGCCCGAAAGCCCCCCTGGCTCACCAAGGGCGTCTAGGAATGCCTGCTTGCCAAAAAGGCGGCATACATCCAGTGGAAGGGGGTGCTATCTCCAAAGAGGAGTCTACCTCCTCTGCTCGGGCCTGTAGGGGGGCTGTCAGGAAAGCTAAGGCGGACATAGAGCTAGGACTAGCGTCCAAGATCAAAGATAATAAAAAGTTCTTTTTCAAATACATAGGGAGGATGAAGAAGGCACTGGGTAATGTGGGGCCCCTGCAAAGTACGCTGAGCAATCTGGTGGTTGTGCCGGAGGAGAAAGTGGAACTCTTTAACCAATTCTTCATGTCTGTTTTCTTGTGCTGGGACCGGAACTTCCCCACCACGATGTAAGACGGCTTCGAGGGGAACGCCTCCAGACCTCAGGCTGAGGAGGACCGGGTTAGAGAGCTTCTGGAGGGGCTGGATGTGTTCAAGTCAGGGGGTCCAGATGCTCTCCACCCCAGGGTGTTGAGGGAGCTAGCTGGGGTTATTGCAGGGCCCTTGGCACGGCTTTACGAGTGCTCGTGGTGCTCAGGCCAGGTGCCGGATGACTGGAAGATAGCTAACGTGGTCCCCATCTTCAAAAAAGGGAAGAGAGAGGACCCGGGCAACTATAGGCCCATCAGTCTTACCTCTATCCTTGGGAAACTCTTTGAGAAGATCCTCAAGGAGCACATCTGCAATGGGCCAGCCTCAGGGATGATGCTCAAGGGCAACTAGCATAGTTTCATTAGGGGCAGGTCATGTCAGACCAACCTGATTGCCTTTTATGATCAGGTCACAAAGGCAATGGATGGAGGTGTTGCCATGGACGTAGTCTTTCTGGATTTCAGCAAGGCCTTTGACACCGTCTCCAACCCCATCCTCATTAAAAAACTAGGTGACTGTGGCATTGATGCCTACACAGTCAGACAGATTGCAGATTGGCTCAAGGGTCATACTCAGAGGGTGGCGGTGGATGGGTCATATTCGACCTGGTGGGAAGTGGGCAGTGGAGTCCCCCAGGGCTCGGTCCTGGGGCCTGCACTGTTCAATTTCTTCATCAGCGATTTGGATGACGGGGTGAAATGCAGCCTGTTTAAATTTGCTGATGATACCAAAATTTGGGGTGAGGAGAGCACACTAGTAGGGAGGGAAAGAGTTCAGCAAGATCTGGATAGGTTACAGGAGCGGGCTGACATAAACAGGATGCGTTTCAATACTGACAAGTGCAGGGTGCAGGGTGCACTTAGGCAATAGAAACCAGCAGCACACTTATAGAATGGGAAACTCCCTTCTTGAGAGCACAGAGGCAGAAAGGGATCTTGGAGTCATTATTGACTCCAAGAAGAACATGGGCTGACAATGCGAGGTCACGGCTGGCAGGGCTAACCGCACCGTGTCATGCATCCACAGGTGCATCTCAAGTAGAGCCAGGGAAGATCCTCCCCCTCTATGCACAGGCCACAGCTGGATTACTGGAGTACTGTTCTGTGCGCCCCATTTCAGGAGAGATGTGGACAACATTGAAAGGGTCCAGAGGAGGGTCACCCGCATGATCCGGGGACTACAGGGCAGACCCTACATTGAAAGACTGGGGGACCTAAACCTGTTCAGCCTTCACAAGATAAGGCTGAGAGGGGGACCTGGTGACTGTCTATAAACTTACTGGGGGGGACCAGAAGGGTTTAGGGGAGACACTGTTTCCCCTAGCACCCCCTGGCATGACAAGGAACAATGGACACAAATTATT
>NW_017728931.1:111036793-111043891 GCF_001723895.1 Crocodylus porosus | reverse complement strand
TCTTTTCTCCCGCCCAGGCGGGGGGTCGGACTTGAAGATCTACAAGGTCCCTTCTGACCCTACTTCTGTGATTCTATGACTCTTTGCTAATTCTGTATTCAGAACATTAGATACAAGTTGGAGAAAGATGGGTGCTTTCTCTGTCAATTCCATCTTTAGAGTTACTGTTTGTCAGTCACTTATCTTCTACAGGCAGGACATGAAAATTGGACAAATTACTTTTTCTTTTTAACTTCTTTATTTTTTCCCTAGTGCACAGGTAGCCTACAGTAAGTATACCCTTGACAACATTTCCCTCTCTTGTTTAGGATCTTAATGTTGTTGGAAGACTGAATCCAGACTTAAGGATGCAGCAAATACTTGCTTCCATACTTAAGCAAAGTTCAGAAGGTGTTAGCATGAGTGCCACCATTTTGTTTCATTTCTTGGTATTTAAACCAAGAGCCTCAGTGACTTAAAATCAGGCATCTCGAGCAGGTCAAAGGAGGTGATCCTCTCCCTCTATGTGACACTGGTCAGGCTGCAGTTGGAGTACTGTGTCCAGTTCTAGGTGCTGCACTTCAGGAGGGATGAGGACAGCATCAAGAGGGTCCAGAGGAGAGCCACTGACATGATTGCAAGACAGGTCCTATGAGTGGAGGCTACGGGACCTGAACCTATTCAGCCTCCACAAGAGAAGGCTGAGAGGGGATCTGGTGACCATTTACAAACTGGCCAAGGGGGCCAGCAGGCTATGGGAGAATCCCTGTTCCCCCAAGCACTACCGGGAGTAACAAGGAATAATGGCCATAAGTTGACTGAGAGTAGATTCAGGCTAGACATCAGGAGGCACTACTTCACGGTCAGGGCAGATAGGATCTGGAACCGACTTCCTAGGGAAGTGGTGCTTGCCCCTACCCTGGGGATCTTCAAAAGGAGGCTACATAATCACCTAGCCGGGGTCATTTGACCCCAGAATTCTTTCCTGCCCATGACAGGGAGTCGGACTTGATGATCTACTTAGGTCCCTTCCGACCCTACCAACTATGAAACTATGAAACTTTACAGCATGAATGAAGGAAAAAAAACAGGCTCTCAAGTTGAGAGCTGTAGTAGACTCTCATTCTCTCTGGTGCAGACACAGCAGGAGACATGTAACAGACACAGACCAATTGGTTACATTATCTTCACTGCCTACACATCACAACAGGGACAGAATGGATTACTTGATTCTGAAAAGGAAAGTCTTCTGTTATTTTAGCTAAAAGATATTTTACATTAGCTGCAATTAATATTCCATGCTCACTACAAGCAATTGCTAATTAATAGTAGCTAGGCAGAGGGCCAGCGGGTATCGCTGGTATTTATTTTAAAGGAAATATGAAGGCATGTCATCTCAGTCCCCTTACACTTTGTATGTTGCTTGCCTTTCTATACTATAATTTTATGGAACAGATCTGAATTTTGTATTTGAGTGTTGTCATTATCTCTGATAAATAATAGCAAAGATTTTATTAAGTCTACCTGCCTACTGCTGAAATGTCATACCCATCACTGTTGTGCCTGGGGATTTCTTTGCAAGTGACACCTTAGAGGGCGACATAATCAAAATTCTTAAGCAAGTCTGAAATTCTGTCCAGGAGAGCGATACACACTTGTTCTTATTGCAGATACAGTGGGAAATATAGAGCAAAGAGCAATATACAAGCATTTATGTTTTAGAAACCTGGATGGAAAACACACACATACGCACACACCAGCTTTTTTCCTTATTGGCTCTTAAAAAAGAGATACAAGACAACAATGTGGCTTCATTAACCCTCTGAACAAGTTGTTATGGTCATTTTTCACCAACAATTGTAAATATTTCTACAAAAAAGTCATGGAATTTCCCATACGTTGTTGATGCAGGAATTACTGTGTGAAACTCTAAGGCCTGTTTCATGCATGAGGTTACACTAGAATGATCATTATGAGCTGTTCCTCCCTTAAAATCTGAACATCTATTATGTTTTTTCTTTTCTATCCATTTTTCACTGCACTGGCTGAAAACCTATTCATGTTATCACTTCACTGTTTTGTCAGTCAGTAGGTTTTTGGAAGGTTGTCAATAAAATAATACTTTGACTATGCTGCAACTGTCCCCTTTCAACCTTAGTACAAACCCCAACAGAATGAATGTCTAAACATCTGCATATTACAGGAAATATGAATCCTTAATGAATCTGAGGATACAAGTATAAACAGATGACAGTACTTTCCAATCTGCTACGGAAACAATATGTTTTAATTAAGTGTAAGGTTTTAATAAAAATTTCACTCCTTGTACAAAAATTAATGATGATTAACAGACTACTGACAAGCCATCTCTAATACTTTCTGATTAAATGCTTTTGTTTAGTGTTTTCAGACACTCTCTACAGGGAATTAATTACTGGAAATGGAAAAAAAGAAGGCTCATGCCAGTTAATATCCTTAGGAAAGTGAAAGATAATCAACTGTATAAATTACAGTGGCATATGAAATCTAGGCTATGGTCAAAATGTGTAGAGGCCCAAGTTATTTTTGAAACTGCATATTGCAAAAGGAAAAAAAGAACCTTTATCTTAAACTCTTCTGTTTTAATTTAAAAATTAGTCTCTTATTAGATACGGTTACCATATATCCAATTTCAAAAAAGAGGATACCTGTCAGGGGTGGGGGACAGTACAATGTTTGTGGCGGGGCAGTGATATGCCCATGCCCTGCCCCTGCCTCTCACTCATGACCCACAATACCCTGCCCCCAGACCATGCTGATACCCCTCAGCCCTGACCCGCAGCCCCCTGGCACTGTGACCCACACTCCTGACTCACTGTCCCATGCTCTCCTGGGGAGCCTCACTCCCAAGCCACAGCCCCCCCCAGTCCTGCTGGTGCCCCTCACTCCCGACTCGGAGCCCCCTGCTCCCCCCAGCCCTCCAGCATCTCCTGGCTGCCCTGCCCACAGGCACCAGCCCCAGTGCTTCTAGCCCAGCCACACAGCTCCCTGTTGCCTCCAAAAAGGCCCCCCATCTCTCTTCCCCTGCTGGAGGGGCAGGTACCTCCCCCACCCTGTTGCAGCCCCAGTGCCCAGACAGCTTCCCCAGGCATTGGCAGGCACCCGTTTTACTCGCACACCCATCCCTTCCACACACACACACAACCTCCACCCCCCATAGACTCAGTTGCATACAGCAGCAGGGATGCTCCCACCACCCTGCCTGGCTGCATGCCAGCCACATGTGAGTGTGTGTGGGTGTGGGTGTGCATGCAGATGCACAAGATGCACCCTGCCTCCAATCACCCTCCCCCTGGCCCCAGGCAGCTCCTTGCTAGGGCAAGCTGGGAAGTGTTGAGAAAATCTTTGATGTGGAGCAAAGCGAAATCCTGGACATTTGTTGATATTTTAAAAAATCGCCTGGATGGAGATGGGAGGACCCAAAAAGAAGACATGTCTGGGAAAACCAAGACACATGGTAACCTTATTGTTAGATTAACAGTAAGTCAGACTGACGTTTCTTTCTTTCACCATATTTCTTGATGAAATTCACTAATTCAAAATGGCTAGTAGAATATTGCTGGCTCAAAACACTCACTCAGAACAAACCTTTCATGCTACAGAAAAATTATTTGCATGTGTATATATTTATATAATTTTATTCAGCTAAGGGGTTGTGTACATGGGAATGTTTACCTGTATAATTATACTGATGTAGTTATAGCTACTAGTATAGTTGCTGACATGGATACACTTTTGGTATTAGACTATCCTTTTCTAGTAAAATTATGCAAGTACCTCTCCCCACAGGAGGCAAGCCCTAATTTTATTTTACAAAAAAGTCTGGCAAATCAACCCAAAGTGGGAATTACTTTATACCATTTACCACAACACAGAATTAGACTGAGAGGTTATCAGGAAAAAAAATAAAGTTTGTGAAAAGCAGTTAAGAAACAAGACCCTCAAACTCTACATAGCCATTTTGTTCCTGTTTTACAGTTAATAGATTGTCAATTAATTTGTCTTAGTTAACAGTACTGGAAATGATAGTTACATCATGACCAGTTGACAGAAATGTGTCTGGTTTACTCCAGGTCTTAGCCAACTAGCAGTCAATTAACTGGACTTCTAATGAGAGCAAAGATTCCAGTTTAGACTTCATCCTCAGTCCAGATAAAAGGATGAAATGTATCACTTTGTAAAAAGTGTATGAAGTACTAAAGTCTTACCTAAACGTTATTCTGAGTACTCTAGTTTAAAATGCAGGTTTCTCTTCTGTTGTTCAACTGAGGGGTGGATTTCCTCCATGGAGCCTTTACTCACTCTAGTAGTTAACATGTTATTTAGTCTTATAAATGTGATTTAAGAAAATAAAAAAAACCTCTACTGTTCCCAATGTGTCCACAATGATAGTTCTCCCTGTTTATTAGGAGGGACTACAAAAAGAAAATATATTAAGAACTGGTTTGCTAGGTATGATACGAGTTTTGTATCTTGATTCATGCAAAACTGCATTGTTCAAATCAAAGTTGCCCAGTTGAATTCTACAGGGAGCAGAGACTGTAAAACCATTAACTCTGACAACCAATGAGGGTCTTCTTAAAGGAGCATTACCTCACATCTTTGAAACTACTGTGGGTGCAGATGCTTTGGCGACCAAATTTATGATCATGTCCTAGTACTTCTCCAGTAATTTTTGTAATAGCTACAGATGCAACAATCTAAAAAAAAATATGGAACTGTCCAAACTGCAGTAACCTGAAACTCTTGAAAAATTGGAATGACAATGTTCGTAACTTAGCTACATTTGAAGAACCAGCAACCATGTTACTACATTATTTTGGCCACAAAAATACAACATTTTTTTCTCAGTGCTGTTAATCAACAGCAGGCAAAGTCACTACTTAATATACATTTTGTACAATCAGTAAGTAATTTTTGTAAAATGCTCTGTAATATATCTGAAGGCAAGATGGTATGTGGATGTGAATATGTATGTATGTATGCATGTATGTGCATTTGTTGGCATGGTAAAACCAATTTTAAATCTGTTTTGAAAATATTAGGAATGTAAATTTGATGAAGATAGGAAGCCACCATCTACTCTACAAATTGATTTAACATATGGGCTTGATCCTGATCCCAGCTGGAGTTAGTAGGTGTTTTGCCATTTAAATTAGTGGAAGTTAAGATTATTCCCTTAGTTAATAATAATACTGCTCAGCGGCTGAATAGAAAATGAGAAACATTGTTTCTTTTTATAAAGGTGCACACTGAGAACAGTCTTCTAAGCAGTTACTAGCAAGGAGAGTCCCTCAGGAGTCATTGAGACTCCTCAATATCTTCCCCGTGTGATTTGCAGTTTCTAGGTACTGATCATAATCTGAGCCACAATTTATTTGCATGATGTTAGAATAGTTTAATGTTACCACATGTTTGTCATTCTTTCATTCATTCATTCATTCATTCATTTTAGAGATGCTACCCTGGATTGTTTTTTTTTTAAAAGGAAGCCCCCTGCCCCCTGCCCTTTTCTCTATAGAGCTCTAGCATTACAATAGGGGATTTTCATGACAATTTAGGCCTTTCTTATGCATTTTTTCAGCTGAACAGCACTTCTTTTGTCACAAACTAAAGGATAATCCTATCGTCATTACTCATGCAAAACACCATTTGAAGTCATTGGGAAATTTGCCTAAGAACTGCAGAATCAGGCCCTTTGTCAGCACAAGCGCTTTGTTCAGGAACTGTTGGTAAATTGAATTAAACTCATTTAGAAACACCCAAATGGTTCACTAGGGTGGAATAGTAGGGCCCTCTGAAGTATTTCTTTAAAACGCTCTCAAAGAGCAGGTTTGTATTTAGATCCTGCACTAACAGCTATCTTTGTTAGTTTATGTGCAGCGGGCCATACTCCCAGCAGCATAAGTTGTCCTGGGATGTTTTTTTTTTTAACTGCTACAAATTATTATAAAAGTAACTCTGTGAAGAATGCTGTCCTGTAGCAGAGCTTGTATTTCTTGAAGAGATTCAGATACAAAAAATTGCTCTCGTAATAGATCCTTAAATGCAATTTTTATCTCGTTTTTGCTGCATAATGATGCTGCATGATTTTAACTTATTTTTTTCAGTGTGCAGGGTTGGAAAAGTGACATTACCTACTAGCAGTTCTGCAATGCTTCCTACATTCTTTCATTCACATGCATGTGTACCTGTGAGGTTGGTTAACAAGTAGGACATAGTATTGGGTTAATCAGGGTGATTTAGAATCTGATTTGGAGGAAGTGCTGAGTCACCCAAACTTCTGCTTTAGTTAAAGTTGGGGCTCTCTGTATCTGCCAAGGAGGTGCTTAGCAGTAACCATGGAAAAGTCAATAGAATAATAGAGTGAAAAATCTTAGCTGCTCTTGCCAACATTTTTTATTTTTTTTAATTAATTCTACTTTTTACAGAAGTAAAAAGGTAGAAACAATGAAACCAATTTGTTGGAAAAGCATTGATGCAGATTAGATGAAATTTGAGGAAGGTAAGCAAATTAGCAACACTGGGGAAAATATTTTTTATACTTGTTCAAAGCTGTCTACTGTAGGGTTTTGCCAGTGTAGAAATGTTGTTTAAGCAATCCTACCTGTCACCATTATGCCAAACAATGTTTAAGTAAAGACAAGGTCTAAAATTCCAGTTAAAGCCTGTAGGCCAGAGGTGAGCAAAATGCAGCCTGGGGGCTGGATGTCACCTGCCAGGCCATTCTATCTGGTCCATGGGGCCCCTAAAAATTTAGAAAATTAGGTAAGCAGCCCTCTGTCCAAAATAATTGCCCGCCCCTGCTGGAGGGTGAGAATTGGTGGGGTTAAAGTGGTGCACATAAGCTTGTATGAACTCTGCACAGGTGGGATTCATCCCGTGAGAGACATTCAGGCGAGCAAGCTGAAAAATGACTATTCAATTTGATATGAACTTCACTGGTTTTGAAATTTTGGAATGAAAATGAAGCATTTGGAGTGTCATAGATTTCATAGATTTCATAGACATCAGGGCTGGAAGGGACCTAGGGAGATCATCGAGTCCAGCCCCCTGCCCAAAGGGCAGGAAGTCAGCTGG
>NW_017728931.1:111022925-111031814 GCF_001723895.1 Crocodylus porosus | reverse complement strand
GCTCCGGAGCCTAACTGAGCTGAGTGTCTTCACAACATGGAGTTGTTGAAGTGTCCACTTTCAAAATGAATAGGATTTTTGATTCAGGTCACATTATTTCCAGTAAGATAGGGAGACCTCACATCCTGGATCTCAGAAACCTCACAGCCTAAAGCAGGGGCAGCCAATCTGCAGCATGCAAGCAGTCCCTGAGTGTGGCATGTGACATTGAGAAGCGGGCAGGGAACATAGTGGCAGATGGAGCAAGAAGCAGAAGGCAGAGCAGCAGAACAGACAGGAAACACAGCATAAGGAGCAGAAAGACTGCAAACTTGGGCAGTGAGTACAGGCCAGGAGCAGAAAATAGGCAGGTCAAGCCGAGGAAGGGAATTGGAGTGGCGCTCCAGAAGGGCATGGGCTTAATTTCTAGCACACCTGCCAAAAAGGTTGGTCTCCACTGGTCCAAAACATCACTGAAATCAGTGTATTTCCATAAAAAAGTTTGCCTTTGACAAAATTTCTGGTCACAATTTTTTCTGAGCATCTCTTAACACCCAATTTTTTGCACAGCGAGGGAAATTTCCTTAGGATTTTACATAGAAAATGAACAGAATCTCTTTCAATTTTCAGCAGCATTTCCTGTAATTCATCATTATTTTTTACTCTAAATTGAAATTGCTTGATGCTGTGACTCATTTACAGTTAGAGGCATACTTAAATTGTGCTTTCACAATTTTCCTGGAAAGTGCAAAAAATGGCAGTTTCCTTGATTGCCACAAAAAAATGGTGTTTGTCATGATTTCCTGCATAATTGCCCCAAAAAAAAAATTACTTAAAATAATATGCTGGCTCCCCAGTGGGAGCCAATGGTCCTCACAGCTGCTGCTGCTGCCTGGTGTTGCAGTCTGCCAGGGGGAAAGGCATCAGCTGGCAGAGCAGTATGAAGGGGAGCAGCCAAGATGGCGGCTGTCCCCTCATCCCTCCTCTCCTGCCTGGGGCCTCTCCACCAATCAGTGGCAAGGGGTGGGGTTCTGGAGCCTCTTGCCCAATCAGGAGCAAGGAGCAGGGCTGCTGCAAAATACAGCAAAAGTGGTCTGCATGCTGCAAGCGGGCTACAAAAAACCCTGGGTCTTTCCCTGATTTAGGAATGTCCCTATTAACAGTAGACCAACAAGTGTATGGGTCCATAGTAGGCTGTTTTGCTTATGACTTGGTTTGCAGTCATATGATTTGCTTTGCAATCACAGTTTGAATGTTTAACACTGACTCACCTTAAAAGTGCAAGTTAAAGTAGGTGTCCAACTAATTCTCTTATTGCTCTGATATAAGCAGCTTTTTAAATAGCGATTTATGTAGCCAATTAGCAGAGTACTAGCTATAATAGATAGCATTCTTACTAAGTCCCTACTAATTAGGGCTTCACCACAGCTTATCTGACACCTATATTGGATTTATATTATTATATAGACATTTATACATCTCTAGACAAATTCTGATCATGTTCTTTACTATGTACTTCAAGCAAAAGTGAGTTCCAAAATATATAAGCTATAAAGTATTTAATAGTTGTTGTAAGTCATTTCCAGATATCTGCATTTCTTTAGAAGTCTAAGTGCCACCATGCCTGAGTGCAATACAAGTAAATAAATAATAGGATCACAGGTTTGGCAGGGACTGCAAGGGTCAGACCACAATCATAACAGATAAATAATAATGGACCCTAATATGGCAAACATTTTGCATTCTTTTAATTGGAGGGGCTGGTAGCTCTGGCTCAGAGAAGTTATTATGGTTGTATTACTGTACCTCACCTCTGTGCCACTTATTCTCAACCACAGTAAAATCTATAGGCCACATGTAGAATAATGGACCATGTTTTTGATGCTTCATTAGTTTGAAACCAAGTGTAAACTGAAACCGATTTGGAGTCTGTTACAAAGAGAAAGCAGCCATAGTTCTGTGTAGGTTCAAGACACGCACACACCTAGTGATCTGCAGGAGCAATCGCAAATCTCTTCTACATTATGAAAATTGGGATCCAGTAGCATAAGGACACAGCTGGGCACCCACACCACAGGTCAGGGGCAACTCCTGCTTGTCGAGGAATTGTGATGGCACAGCTGCTAGCAGCAGCCTCTTTCTCTTTTCAGCCTCCGGCTCAAAGCTGGCACCCAAGGCAGTTTCCCTGCAAATCCTGCCCTAGTTACATCATTGCTGGGATCTACTGTCACTGCAGTGTTGCAGTGAATCTGTAATGTAGACAGAACTGGGGCATTTTTACCATCTTGCTAATTGCTGCTTCTGCTACTGTTAGAGCAGAAACAACTAATTTAGGTTCCATTTCTCTTTTATAAGCCTAGTCTGAACCACTTGAATCAGAACTCCTTGTAGAAGTGGAGTGGGGATTTCCATCTGTGTTAGGGAGCAGACAGCTATAACGCTTGAATTTTCCAAGAATGTCACTTATTGTGAACTGGTTCACAACTGTCCCTGGACAGAAGTATCTGCATCTACCCTGCTAAGGGATTATACTTCTGTCAAAATGCCATGAGGAGATTGAGGGAGGCAAGTCCCAACCCCAATCCCTGGCAACTCCTCCACTCCTCCCCTTCACCCCAAATGAGCCTGGCATGCTAGAGCACAGGCTATCAAGTAAGTGAAATTGATGATGTTGAAAAACCACAGAGATCTTGGAGGGGAGCAGGGGGACCCCCCCTGGAGCATGCAGCTCCCCCCCTTCCCAGGTTACATAGCCTGCACCACATAGCAGGAGATCCAGAGGAAGTGTAGTTGTACCATTGCAAACCCAGTTTCAGACCATGCCGTGGAGGAAGCAGCAGTTGCCAACTCTCCACACTCTCCCTTCATCCTCAGCAGGACCCCACCGCCCCTCCCATTTCCCTGCCCCCTGCCTGATGCTGTAACCAGCTAATTGGGGCAGAAGGTGAGGAGCTTCAGAGCTGCTTCTGCCCTGCTCCAGCTAAGCACAATGGTGAGAGCAGTGAACAGTTTTTTTCCTTCCCTGTGCTTGCTCTTGGGTTAGCAGGGAACACCATGGGGAGACCAGGCAGAGGAGGAAACCACCTGTTCCTGGCTGAAGCAGAGCAGGAGTATCTCTGAAGCTGCCATGCCATTGTCCCTAAATCAGCCAGGGACAGCAGCAGCAGGCAGGAGATAGGAGGAAATGGGAGCGGGGAAGAGACGATGTGCGGGGGGAGGAAGGTCAAGCTTCTTATCTGATTTGGAGACATACAAACCGTCCCTGCTTCCGCTCCTGTAGCATGACCTGCCCACCCTGGTAACTGGGGTGAAGCTACAAGTAGGGGTTTGGACCATAGAGTCCTGGCTGCGTTGCAGAGCACCTTCTTGCATTGCATGTGTTGGTCGGGGGATAGGGAATGGTGCAGTTTGGAATGCCTGGAAGACTCACCAGACACAAGACAGGGATTGCTTTGGTCCTCACATAACATTGAGCTAATTCATATAGAAGCGGCTCAAAATAGTTATTCTTTTTTCCGGTATTCTTTTGAAACATTCCAGGAAGTTTAAACTGGTGTTAAGAGGTGTCCATGTCTAGACTCTTAGGATTTAAAGTGTATTTTCAAAGAATGGGTAACCATATAGCTAACCAGCAAGCAGTTTAGAACCACTGTGAGCTACCTATCTGCTTACTGGAACAAATTGTATCTATTTGTACAGAGGTGATGATGTCAGCTCTTCGAAAACTAAGCTACAAAATCTCCGGTTGCCCTATTGGCAATTGGTGACCAATAGCTTTGTTGCCTTGTTGGTGGGGGAAAAAGCCATCATGTTCTGATATGTTCTGTAGCAATACCCATGTAAAATTTTGATGGTTATTTGATGATCCTTGTACAGAGGACAAAAATCTCTCATGCACTGAAGACTTTTTTGGAGCCAGGTCTAATCCAGATTTTGAAAGATACCCTCAGATATTAGGGTGATGAGGGTCATCTAAGTATCTGGATGAATGGCTAGAGGGAGGGTTATGTTATTCCAGCACCAATCTGCAATACAATGAGCAGCATTTACCATTTTTTTCTTTATTAATGTTCCACATCAACACCATTTTCCAGTCATTTAATCAGATCATTAGCTTCCCAAATACGTCTTTTCCCCCCAGATTGAATTAGAACAACTAAAGTTTCACAAACAACTTGTACCCTGCATTCCCTTAAGAGGGTCTAGAGGTGAAAAGCTGTTTTTGTTGATGCTTAATCTCTTAATCATTCTACTGTGAATTTGTTATAGGTGGGAACCTTTTAAACCTTATGGAATATTTGACAGTCCAGCCCTGCTCCCTGCTTTCTGTCCCCAACCTTATCAGTTTTTTTATCTTTTTTTTTTTAAATCTGTCTTTAGGAGTCCGAAATCATTCCTTTTTTTCAGAAGATATGCTTAAGTTTCACCAACAGAGGTCACTAAACCACTATGTGCTAAAGTAAAAACCGTTGAGAATTTTGAAAAAACACACCCAGACCACCTTTCTCATGTCTGTCTGTCAGTTTTTTAAAGAGCTCCTATTTGCTCACTTCAATACATATAATTTAGGTTAAGTAAATGGGAAAAAAATGCTATAATGTGATTATGCATGTAGAATGTAAGATGTTGTGTTATGGAGATATGTATTATTGATTTTATTGTAGAAAAGATACTGCTACAAAATAACATCAGTATTTTGAATAGATGTTAAATGAATTTTTTGCATAAATTGTTTGCAAGGAAACCAGATTTAAAAGGGTTTTGTTTTCACAGGTTAAGTCTCCTTGAATTTATTAAATGGCATGCTCCATATTTTGTTATGTCAAGATACCAGCTGGTAGACAGAGGCAAGTATAAATCAGCATCCTTGAGCAATGAGATTTAAAGATTTTTTTTAGCATACTTTAAGGGAGTGGCACTATCATGGATGCTCAGCATACAATAGCAACAAGCCAAGCTAGTGGAATTGTACTAGCAAGTCATTTTACAACCATTTTTTGGGTGCATATAATTACTTTCTACTCACTATGCAGTGTTTTAGCCATGCAGCTTGCTTTTGAGTGAGATGAGTTGCCCATATAAAGCCTCATGTATGAAATTGAGAATATACCTTTATGTTGAATTAATCTCAGTGAGGTGTCAGCACTACCAGTATTGTCCTTTTGACCTTTCTTTTTGTAATGTACTTGGCCTTCATTGCAAAAGAGGCCCCTTTTTTCTCTGTAACGGAGTGGCCTGCAAAATAGATGCAGGGGGACAGTGTGGGCACTCCCCAGTTAAAATATTCAGTTGACAACTTCCAATAATTTTACAGGTGCACTTTTAGGATTGGGCTTTTTTGGTGCGAATGCCATCTAAATGTATTTTGTGTATGTAGAGAGCAAATTCAGTTGCCTAGTGACTAAACATACACCATCTGGATTTTCACTGATAGAGGCATCCAAGTTTAAAGACAGAACACAGGATAAATCATGCAACAAAAAGATGGTAAGAGACGCACCTGCCTTTATCTTCTTTGTACCTAGATCAGCTGAAATAATTTTAATATCCTCTTTCAGTGATGGAAAAGAGGTGCCTAAAACTCCCCCATTCTAATTATCACAAAGCTATACTAAGAAAATACATTTATCTTTTTCTGGTCTGCTTTGTCCCCTACTATTCAACGACATTTTGATTCCAAGCATCAAGGGTTTGACATGTCAGTGAGTGTGATATTACACACAAGGAACCAAAACAGCAGTGTTTGAACTAGCAGAAAGACTCCCACGCAGGGAAACTAATGTTGGCAAAAATGATTTTACCTCTATTTCTGACCATTATTGCAGGTCTTCTTGAGGTAGTGGTAGTGACATTTCAACACCCAGCCTTCAAACTGACTTCTATAATGGTAGTTTCTTCTGTTGTAGTTAAACTTTGCAAGGCAGTGGGACATTTCTTATCAGTTATATGAATGCACCTAGGAAGCTGAATTTGATATTTGCTTGCATCTCTTATTGTGGGTCACTATGGGCCATCACGCTTGATTGCACATGCAGAGCAGGGAGAAAAAAAAATGCAACATTGCCCAGTGACTTCGAGCAAGAAGTGTGGTATCTGAATGACTATACCAGCCCTTCTTGCTATTTTAAAGAATACTAAAATAGCTGGCTACCTAAATTCTATATTAATAGACAAGAGATAACACAGGATATAGTAGAAGGTATGTTTACCCCAATTATTAATTAGTGTCCCATAAATAAGCAGGAAAATGCTTATAGTTTAGGATATTAAACTAAGGTAGTTAAAGCCATGATTAGTGGCCAGTTCATTGCTGTACAAACCATTTAACACTACCTATGATATGATCCTGTTACATTTAATGTCAAAACACTAAAAGGGGAGGGACTGTTTAAGCAAATATCAACACTTCAGGTGTAAGGGAAGCCAGTAATGTAGACCCCACTATTATGGTTCAGCTGTAGAAGCCCCCTTTGTATGTCTGTAATAGAACTGTGTTGTTTCTCATCTGGTATGAAGTACTATAGTGGGTGAAAGTGAATACATAAACACAGTACTTTTATGTACAAAAAAAGTTTAATTGAAATACCTGTATAAAAAATATGATCTCCATACATTTCACACTGTTAAACGGAAGAAAAAAAAATCCAAATCCAAGCTGCATAAATGCAACTAGATCACAGAAACACAGCTATTAAAATAAATTAAGGTTTATGACTCTGCCATTCTACCTTCAAGAGCCAATGCACGGAGACTGTACAATGTCAATAATTTAAAACCCTTCCAAACAGCATTACTTTACATTTCTGGTATAATAATACCAGACAAAGGCATACTGACTAACTTTAAAAAAGTCACTCAATTTCCCTTAAATTAGACTTTGTACAACAATTTTCCATCTTCCAACAAAAACTGGTAAGGTCAGAAAATTTTTTTTTTTTTTGTCTTTTTTGTGTTTTTTTTTTTTAAACAAAAGTTGATAGGAATGCAGAAAAAAGTGCCATGGGCAAACTACTAGAATTCCCATGGAAAGGGGGGGGGGAAGGGGCAGGGGGAAGAAGCACAGTGTTGAATAACTCTAACCAAATAAATTAACCAAATAAATAGCCACAGCTGAAGCTGTGGGAGGTCTTCTAAAACTTCAAACAATAAATAACTGTATAATACATGGGAAAACCAAATTTACATAAAACACATTATACAGGTATGGAAAAAATAAGTAAAGTCCTTGAATATTGCATTGATTGTGCATTTAACATGCCCATACATACTTTAAGACTCGCAGGGTGACAAAAGGCTAGGGGAGTTGAGAAAAGGGGCTTCTCATGCCCAGTGGTAGAGATGATAAAAGGAAACATGAATAAATGTTCCTGATAAAAAGCTGATATACCTGTTTGTATTTCTGTGCAGGCTATAGGAAATATTCTGAGCAGCAGAGGTGGTTGGGTGGGGGAAATGGGACAGGGCAGAGGAGTGAAATGTCTGTGTTCAAGTATTCCATCACCAATGGATGGGACTACTTCATTCAATCACCGAAACATGTTCCAATGCATCATAGGAGCTGCTTCCTCCAGCACTAAGTCTAAAGGGAGCAAAGTCCTATAATGAACTGGATCTTCTTTGGACATACACAGCTCAAAAAAGAAAGTCCCACTGAAGCAGCTTTCAAAAAGGCACTCAAAAGCAAATAAAATCTAGTCCAGGCTCTATGAGAGCAAAAAAGTTTACCATGTATTCAAGAGGTCACTGCTTTCTTAGTAAGGTCAGCCTTTGACTAAGTACTGGCCTGCAACTCCCAAACATCAGCGTTTCCAAAGGAAATCTTTCATTCCAAAGCAGAAACCAGCAAAAGGGGAAAATAAAATCAAGTCCCTCAGACAAAGATTCAACTACAGAATAATGAATGCATTTTATAGCCCCTCCTACGTATTGGCAGCAGCACTGTGGTCTTTCTGCTTGTAGCTCCCCTCCCATTGCGAGGTCCTTAGCGTTTCACAGACTCTCATTGCTTGAACTTGTGCTAGATACATCAGTGTCAAGGGTCCGTAGCCTTATGTCACAGTCTTCAGACTTCACTACTTCAGATTTGTGCATCCAAGGATGGTCAAAAATTTGCTCAAGTGTTGGTCTGTCTGAAGGCCTCAGTGAAAGGCACCATTTGATCAGCTGTTGACATTCTGAAACAAAAGAGGAGATGCTAAGAGTCAGACCACAAAGCAAAAGAAAATCTTTCTTAACTAGAAAAAAAATAGCCCAAGGTGAGAAGTTCAAGGGTTTGCTTTTGAACTCACCAGGTGAAATTCTCCTTCTGAAGTATAACCGGCCTCTCAAGATCTCTTCGTCTTGTTCGAAAGGGATGTCTCCACAGACCATGTCATACAGAAGCACTCCCAGGGACCATACGGTTGCTGACCTCCCATGGTATCTGTGGTACCTGATCCATTCTGGAGGGCTGTACACTCGGGTTCCTACATGGTAAAATAAAAAAACAAAACAAAACAAAAAACAAAAAGAAATCCTTTAGTATTAGCCCCGTGATGGATTCTCTCTCCCCCTCCTATAGCAGTAAGGGCTACAGCCTAGCTAACTGGTAAGGCAATCCTTAAAAGAAAAAAAAAAAAAAAAACCTCAGGCCAAATAAAGGTGCCAGTGGCATAAGCACAGAGAGGTGTGCAGCATCACACCGCCAACCAGCGGCTTTGGTCCCATTAGGCTGCGCTATTTTGTTGCAAGGAAGGCTGCTTTCCATCAGCTGACTGTTTACTAAGGCAAGGCTCCCTCCGGCTGACCACGTGGCGTCTGCAGCATCACACCAAAAATAGACACAAAAGGACAAAGGGGGCGGCTGGGAGGAGAGGAGAGGGCGGAGGCGCAGCTCGGGGCTGCCAGCTGCGGAGAGGAGCGGCTGCGGCG
>NW_017728931.1:111021680-111022679 GCF_001723895.1 Crocodylus porosus | reverse complement strand
TGCAGGGGCCCGCGGCGATCTGCAATGCGGGACTTTCCGGGCGGGAGGGGACGGGGCCGCCACGTACCGTCGAAGTCGGTGTAGACCGTGTCCTTGAGGACGGCGCCGGAGCCGAAGTCGATGAGCTTGAGCTCGCCGCTGCGCAGGTCCACCAGCAGGTTCTCGTCCTTGATGTCGCGGTGCACCACGCCGCAGCCGTAGCAGTGCCGCACCGCCTCGAGCACCTGGCGGAAGAAGCCGCGCGCCGTGTCCTCGTCCAGGGCGCCCTTCTCCGTGATGAAGTCGAAGAGGTCCTTGACGGGCTCGGGCCGCTCCATGACGAGCAGGAACCCGTCGGGCCGCTCGTACCAGTCCAGCAGCTTGATAACGCCGCGGAAGCCGGAACCCACCTTCTTGAGCAGCACGATCTCCAGGGGCACCATCACGCCGCCCTGCGGGCACGGGCCGCCGTCAGCGCCGGCCGTCGGCGGCCCCGCGGGGCCCTCCGCCCACCCGCCCCCAGCGCACCCCCGGTACTCACAATGCTGCCCCACTCGGTCACCCGCTCCTTCACCACGTGCTTGACGGCCACCTGCGGGGGAAGCGGCGCCGTGAGCCGAGGGGAGGGCGAGCAGGGCAGGGGAAGGGGCAGCCCCAGCCCGGCCCTGCCCGGCTTACCGGCAAGCCGTCGGCGATCCTGCTGCCCGCGTAGACGGTGCCGAAGCCGCCACTGCCCAGCACGGAGCCCACCTGGTAGAGCTTCTCGAAAGGCTCCTTCTCTGCTTTCACTGCGGGGGGAAGCGAGGGGCGGCGGGTGAGCGCGGCCCGGCCGGGGCAGGGAGCGGGGTGCCCGGCCGGGCGCGCGGCGCCGGGGGGTGCGGCAGTACCTGGCTGCAGGATCTTGACCGGCAGGTGGTCCATGCTGGCGGGGCTGCAGATGTGCGCGAGCGAGCCGAACTTGGACAGCAGCATGGTAGTGGTGGTGGTGGTGGCGGCGGCAGCAGTGAGGCGGCGGGCGGG
>NW_017728931.1:111020214-111021580 GCF_001723895.1 Crocodylus porosus | reverse complement strand
CTGCGCTCCTAGCTCCGCAGCCCGCGCTCCGCCCGCTGCGTCTGAGCTCGGTCACGCCGGGACCTGCCTCTTAGCTCGCAATGTTTTGGTGCGGGCAGACACGCAGATCCCTCCGCGGCGGGGGAGTGGGGAACACCGCTCCCCGCTGCGGGGGTCTCCCCCGCCCCTCGCCGCGCCGCGCCGGGAAGCCTCGTGCTCGAGCTGGCGCCGGCACTGCAGAGCCGCAGCCCCGCGGAGCGGGGAGGGGGAGGCGCGAGCTGGGGACTACTTACTTGTAGTACTAGACGCGCAGCGATACAGCCTGTCTGAGTGCGTAGAACACGCTAGCTCAAGGCGGGGGTGGGGAGGGGGAGATTCTTTCATTTGCATCGCTTCCCAAGATGGCCAATGAGAGCTCACTTTCGGGAGAGACCTCGGCTCTAGCCAATCCGCCCGGGGCTTATTTGCATAATGAGGCTGGGCAAGCAGGGCGGGAATTCTTCGGCGCGCCTTTCTGCTCCCCCCTCCCGGCGGCTCGGGGAAAGGTCATCGCTCGCCCCTCAGGCCGGGGGGCGGCAGAAGCCGCCACGAGATCCCTGCCAGGACGCGTCGGGGGTTGGGGGGTCCTCTTTGCTGCTTTGTTGTTGCAGCCGCCCTCCATCCCTGCCTCCCCCCGCGGTGGGTGCTGGCCCCGCTCGTTAGCTGCTTCAAATAAAGCCAAGGTGGAGGCGCCCTTGTGCGAGGAGAGTGCGGGCCCGCACCCCCAGCCCGGCTTTCGTGCGCCGGCTCCCCCTGTCCGCACACAAACGGTCGCGTGCCCCCTCCCCCCTGCTCTGCCGGGCGCTCCGGGAAGCTCGGGGCCGAGGCCGCTTCCCCCTGCGATCGACAGAGGGCGCCGAGGCGACAGCAATGCTCGCGTGCCGCACGAGGGAAGCCCGCGCGGCCCCCTCGGGCGGCTGGGACCCGCCAGGGCTCGCCGTCTTTGCGAGACAATCAGCTCATTCCAACGTGGCTTTTTTCTTTTTTTTTTTTTAAGGCAGCCCCTCGCGCTCCAGGGAGGATCTTCACCCTGTTTCAATGGGATGCTGAAGACCAATCCCAGCCAGGCTTTCCTAGTGCCGCGAGCGAGTCTGCCCAGGTCTTCAGCAGCGCTGCGTACGCTGCAGCATTTCTCAGCCTGTGGGTCGGGACTCAGAAGTGCGTCGCGAGAATACATGAAAGGGTCGGGAGCAAACTTAAAGAATGGATTTTCCCTTAAAGGAAACAAACGTAGGAAACCCTGGCTTTTCCCTTGCAGGCTGGCAGAGTCGCAGCCTGCTAGGGGCTGCTTGGGGCAGCCCCATGTCCTTCCTCCCCCCGTGCCCCACATCCACCCCCTGCCTCGCAC
>NW_017728931.1:111005256-111020114 GCF_001723895.1 Crocodylus porosus | reverse complement strand
GGGCAGCAGGTCAGGAGCGAGGGGCACTGGGTCAAGATGGTCATCAATGTTTACAAATAGGTCCTAGTACAAAAAAAAGACTGAGAACCACTGGTCTAGAGCAGGGAATTACCACCTTTCTAGGCTCACACACTCAGGGCACCTCCCCAGAAAAGGCTGGCACTTAGTTTTCTGAGGATGGAAAAAAGAATAGAGGCAGGGATTCTTTTGGGTGATATCATTTGTGGGGTTAATGGGAAGGTTGGGGCAGACAGGAGCTTTCATCAGGTCTGAGGAAAGGGCAAGCTCAGCTAGGGCTAAAAACAGTCTGCAGGGCTGTGGAATTGGAGAAGAGACATTCCCAGGAGTAGCTGAAGGACACGAACATGGCAGAAGAAAGGATAAATGAGTTAGTGAAAGATCAAGAGGTGAAAAGGGGGAGGAGATCCTTAACACCTGTAGAACAGAGAGATGAGCAGTAATGAGAGGTAGATTGTAATGAGCCATGAAACCATGTAATTCATTCTGGTGCATAGTTTTAGTCTAGTTTCACCACTGTAGTTTCCATGAGGGCACTTGGTACACTGGGTGAGACATACCACATAGTGGGATAAACATGTAGGAGCTCTGGATTTTTATGGGGCTTTCTGGTGGGGACAGGTATTGATCAGTATAGTAGTTGTACACACCTGCACCCCCTTGCTAGAAGGGTTATACTCTGGTAATGTGTTGAAACATGTTATATCTGTTGTTATTGCAAGACAGAGTCCCATTTGAAGTCCGTTGATCACTGAGCCCATCTACACAAGATGTTTACTGCGGTGCTGGCAGACCAGCTCTTCAGGAAACATCTCAGCATCTACAGATGTGCTGCTATTAGGACACAGGAAAATAATAAACTCTGCAGCAAGATAATACTTGTAAATACAAGAATTACCCTGCTGTGGAGTTCCTCGTGTGCAGCTGACCTGTCCAGCTAGGGCACCAGGGAGCTTTAGCGCGGGTGCTGCCTGCTGGCTAGCTCCACACTGAAGCACCCACGTGCCCCAGCCAGCCCTTTCACAGCACACTGAACACAGCTGAAGCAGCCCCAGGCTAGCAGGCTCACCCCTGGGCTCTCTGCCAGCTGAGACTGCTCTGACCCAGCTCAACGTACTGCAGTCTGGGTGCACATATAAATGGTGTACCTGGGAGGTTCCTAGGAGCAATAAGTTCTGGGGTTTATTCCGGTACATTAATGGCATGTGATGATGCGCCACTTAGGGGGTTGTTTGAAAGCCAGAAGGTTTGAGAGGGTTGGTGGGAAGGATTGACAATATTTTGTTTAAGGTTTTATCTTGAGCAGTTCTTCTCTTGCAGAGAGCTTGGAAAAACCTCAATAGGTCAGAATGGTTTTGACACAGTTTCCTACTTGAGATCACTGGTTTATCTTGTGAATCATGTATAGCTGCTAATATTATGTGGCACCCTGTGGCATCCTTAAAAGGTTTTTGTGGCACTTCAGGGTGCCACGGTACCCTGACCGAGCATCGGTGGCCTAGAGACAATCTATTATTCCGTTTGGTGGGTAAAGAGTGCTGGTAATAGATCTAGGGACCATATAAACTAGTTTCAGACTTAGAAAGTCACAGAGCTGCAGGGTCTGTGCCATCCTGGGGACAACAGGAGTTCCGTGCTACTGTTCAGGAAAGTCGTCAGTTTCAAGTCTGGTATGATGAGTGAGGGGGACACTCAATTTTACTGAGCCGTAAAGGGTCCAAGGAGCTTCTGATTTGATGGAAACTTAGCCAAATTCCAAAAGGCAAAATTTTCTGTCAACTGTAGTGACTTGTGCAGAATCTCTAATAAATTTCCTTAGATAGTAGTATGTGCATAATAAATATAGTTATATAAGGTTGTATTACCAAATAAACCGGGAGGATTTCAGGAATTTAGAATGCAGGTTACACAGCTGTTTTTAGGGGATTACTTGTATTTGTCTTTGCTGTCAATATTTGGGGAAGAAAAAAGTTTTTGAAGATGAAGTTTCCATAGTTGTGACATATATATTTAAGAAAATGGGACTTGCTTGAAGACATGTATAAATAAATATTGGACGTTTAGGGCTCTACTTCTATAGTTAGTTGTTAACTCACATTTTATCCACAAAGCTGAAAGTGAAAAATCATGCATGAACTGCTTGTTTGACAATACAAAGATGTATTTATTTTTAATTGGGGAAACAATTTGCAAGTTCATTTGAATTAACAAAGTCTACTGCATGTGTTATTAACAGTCTGTGGGAAAATACTGACAACATTTTCTTGACTTTGAGACAGAAATATTTATACTCAGGGTTATGGGGAAACCATTTAGTTTAATTATATACATCTATTCCAGCTGTGGTCAGCTGTATATTCTGATTCAAAGGAGCAGTAGCCAACTTTCATTGCATTTCTATCTCTATAAGAAAATGACAGGCAAGAAGAGAATCCAATCAATACTCTAGAAGCCTGGCATAGAGGTGATTTTTTGGAATTTCACAACAGTGTAATATTATAAAAAGAAATAAATCAACAACAACAATGAAGCTTCTTAAAGTGGAAGAAAACAAGGCTCTAACTGGAAAAAATAATGAGGATATTTGTTCCTTATCCATTTAATTTTAATATAAATGTCTCTTAGTATGTAGCATGGCTGCTAAAACCCCTGGTTTGCAGTTAGATTTCAGAGCTGAAATTAACCCTGACTTGGCACACAAGCTTTTATTAGGGTTGTGCTGCTCCCTAATCTGGCTTAGAAAGTGTTGTTCTAAACTAAAACAACAGTAAAACTATTTTATAAACTTTTTGTTTATCTGATGGCTGTTTTTCAGCTGTCCATGGGAAACCACTCAAGATATGATAACAATCTGTTCTTTGATGTACAAATAATGTTTTCTGCACAAGTGTCCTTAACAAGTGTCAGTTGTCATATACAGAAATGTGGGAATACCATGGGAGGTTCTGCCTGCTGCCTAGTAACAGTAATAGACATTAAGTTGTGTTTTAATGATGAGAGGAATCCAGTCATTAGGTATTTTTAAGAAAATTGTAATAGTGTTGTTACAGTATTCGTATCTTGTTATGATGGTTGACGTAGTGACGTACTGTGCAAAACAGCCAATATGAAGCTTCCCATATACCCTGACTATACAGGTGGCAGGGAGGATGGTCTGATAGTTAAGTAGGTTCCAAATGAATTTGATGAGAGCTACAGGTGTTAGTTGTCTTTCAAACCCAGCCCCAAATGCTCCAAAGAAGTTTGGACCAAGCCAATGAATGATTGCAGATCTGTGCAAGTTATACTTATTCTTCAGGCACTAGGGGACATACTGCTTTCAGTATTATCATGCATTATTCTTGCTTGTAGCTTGCTTGTTTACAGTTGTAAGTCTTCTAGCACTTCACTTGTCCCCATCTTTTGCTGTGCTCTAATACTTGTGGCTCCTACAGCCATACTTTCCCACTTGGTGTCTTTCAAAAGGGCAAACTGTACAGCAATGTACACTTGTAGAGAGGATGAATGCTGTATTTTCTTGCAGAATAAAATATGCATCTTATATCTGAAAGTCAGAATGAAGAAAAAAAGATCATTTTCAGTAGTAGCAGCTAGGGAGCCAAGCCTTTTGCTTCCTGTGGATCTCTCTACTTTCACTTCTGCTCATTTAGCAGCAGAAACTGCTGTATTCCCTCACATATAATACACACTCCAATTTCCAGCAGCTGGATTTTTCACAAAAAAGACACAGGGTGTATGTGAGAAAATATGGTATATAACAGGAAAAAATGGAAATACTCAGTGGAACCTCTGTGAACTCTTTGCTTGAGCTTGTGTCATTATTATGAGTGATTAATACAGATAAGATATTTGTTTAAAGGGGGAAATGTGATGAAACAGCTGAGAGATGAATCATCCCTCTGGTGGCCAGTCATTGCCTGCTGTGTGGGCAGGAAGCTGACTCCACCACTAATACAGCTTTAACACTAGCTAGGTAGGCAGTTGTGTCTGTACTGTAAGTCTCCTGGTAAGTTTGTAGACTTCTCTGATCTCAGTCCCTTGTTTTCATTCTTGTTCCTATGCTTATGGTAGCCATATCTAGCATCTGGTCCTTGGTTTACACCTTACTCTGACTCTGTTTCTGACCCTTGGACCATGTCTGACTTTTAGCTTCTAACTTTGGCTTGATCCATGGTTCCTGAATCTAGCTTGATCTCTGGCTTTTGACTTCGGTTTGCTGTCTTGATCTTGATTTGTGTCTACTTGTTTCTGGATGGCTGACTGATTTGTTACTGACTGAGACTTTGGGATCTGGATTTAGCCTGTGACCCTATCCTGACTCCTAGCTCTAGATTTGGGTTCCCGATACTGGGTCTAACCACTGGCAGAAAACCAAAAGACTAATTTGGGCTCAAAAGAAAATGCATCTAGGGCACGTCCATACATTCATTAATGCACCGTACTGCACATTAAGTTTGTGTGAAATTTCACTGGCTGTTCCACTTAAACACTGTTTCAACTCATTTTGAGGTTGAATAGCAAAATCGAAATGAAATAAAGGGCTTTGAAACAGCCTCAAAACAAAACGAGGCTAGTCAAAATGTTTTGAAAGTTGAAATGTTTCGACCATAGTGCTGGGGATGGAAGTCAGCCCAGCTGGGCTGCCTTCCTGTCCCCAGTGGATCTAGTGAAATGTCAAAACAGGCTCACTGTTTTGACAAAGCAAAACAGAGCTGCTGTTTTGAATCCAAATGAAGTTCGATATGAAACACTGTTCTGTTGAAATCTTCAACCTCAAGGCGAAATGGAATGGTGCTGTTTCTCACAGCCCTACTGCACATTTAGTTTAGTACTTCTTTAATAAAGTACTCAATAAATGCACAGTACCTAAAGTTACTGTGTAGTAGCACTGGTGCCCAGTTATTCAGTGATGCTTACTACACACTAGCCTAACAACGCTGTACAATAGGCTATTAGCATGGTTTTGGCTGTGACATGCTACTGTGCAGTGTTATTAGGCTATTATGCAGCAAGCGTATTGTGTAGCTGTGCCTCTAGAACATAAATGCTATAGCTGCTGACCTCTGGATGCTAGCAACAGACAGAAGCTCAAAGTACTTTTAACTCTTTCACTATAATCACATAGTGGACTGATGCAGCAGCTATACCTCTGATAATACCTTCTGTTTCTTCCTTCTAATCACCATGGATTCCCTCTTCTTTTGATTTATGCAGGCACTTACCTCAGTCACACAAAAAATGAAACCCTAACAGCACCACATATGTGCTATTAGAAAGAGCTAAGTATCATGAATGCACAATCTAGATGTCACATTATAAACAAGAAAGTCTGTGACAACATACGTACTTTGCAAAAGAGTGAAATGAACGGATGAGAACTTTACTGGCAGATGCTTTGTAGTAAATGAGCAACTGCTCAACATTTCCTTTTAAGACCTTTCAGAAAAGGACACCAGGGCCTTATTTGAGGGTACCACCTTCTACCTCTGTGACAGCTATCAGTTAAGTAATACTTCATAGCTGACTGTGTCAGAGACAGTTGACAAGTTTAATACAGTCACCAAAATACACTGAGTGGAAGGTAGGCAGGTAGAAGAAATCAGGATTGTTTCACCATGCTTTCTCTCTAAATTTCTGTAAAAGAGGGAAGAGTAATTGACATGCACATGATGGCTTTTGTCACATGAATTGGTCCAGAAGCCATTATCTGACACTTAACCATGTCTGATTTGGAGAAGTTAATTTAGAAAGTTCTGGTGGGACGGTTTCAAATTCTTCTGGCTTGCCAGATATAGTGAAGATGCTACACTAGTTATCTTGGCAGTGGACGAAGGTCAGAGGCCACATTAATATTGTTCTTGACCACAGCTGTTGCTAACTATGAGCTATGGCAGAGGTAGATGCTCTTCAGTAATTTTATTACTTCCTTTTTGAGAAGGGAATTGCATAGGAGCTTAACCTGTTGTCCCCCCCACCAATTTTATCATTTTTATTCTTGATTGAGCAGAGGCTGACACTATTAATTTGTGATGGACCTAAGACCACAGTGACTTTTCTCAACTGTAGGACAACCTTGCTGTGACGATCAAGTCTGATGAAGGCAGCATACCTACATAACAGCACCTTCAGCATAACTCTGCTCTTCCATGCTGGTAAAAATCCCTGCCTCTCTGCAGCCAGGTTTCTTGGATTCAGCCAAAAAGAGACTGAACAGACTACTGGTGAGTCTCTGTTTTAATGCGTCTTGTTTAGGCTTTGGCTGCCCTACTGAAGCTAAGCTTTGCCTCTACTTCCCTTCTTGGCCCAGCTTTCCCAGTTCTGCTCCAGTCTTTCTGCTTGCTTGGCCTTATCTATCTTCTGCTCAGTTCTTTGATGTAGAGAATCTCAGTTTGCTTTTCAGACTTAGGGTCACATTCAGGCACTTGGTTTTCAATCCTGCTTTAACCATTGTTCCAGGTTGCTCACGTTCTGGTCTCTGAGAATTGGAGGTTGCTACTACTCTTCACATTGCTCATCCAGAATATCAGAATGAAAGCAGCTACTGTTGAAGATGACCCCTCTCCCACGATGTGAGTCTTAACTTCTTTAAATTATATTTTAATTTGACAAAGGGTATTTTCATAGTATACCTTTTAACTAGGTGAAATATACCTGCTTCAAAATTCTATGCTAATTTTGTTATTATATAGCACTAAGGCTGTCAATTAATCACAGTTAATGTGCGTGATTAACACATTAATTGGCTCTTGCATTAATTTTTTTGATTGTGCATGTGGTTTTGGAACCTGCACCTGGTCTCCATTCTGCTGTCTCTGGGCTGTCCAGCAGTATTGCAGTGGCAGCACAGAGGACCTCAGGGCAGCCTACGCATGGGCTCCAGGAAGCTGCAGTAGGATGGGGGTGGGGTGGGGGGGCATGCACAGATGCACAGACAGACACACATGAGCAGCCACAGCCTGCATGCTGTGTGTAGAGCAGCGCTACACCGGTAAGTGTGTGGAGGGGGAGGGGTGGGAGGAGAGGGAAGGGGCATGGTGGGGGCAGATCAAGGCCTCCACAATGAGGGAGTAAGTGAGGCAGGGGCAGGGCTGGGGTAAATGGGACCTCAGGGCTGGGGCAGATCATTGGTCAGATTTCATGGGAGGCTTATCCAGGGGCATGGGGAAAGCACATCTTCCCACCACTACATGCACCCTGGGGGAGGCATGGGGGGCATGTGACTCCTTACTTGTGCATGGGGCAGAGGCAGGATGGGGCTCTGTGCCCTGCTGCCCGTGCCCCAGGAGCCGTGTGCCTGCCATGCTGCGTGTCCCCTGCCTGCCCGTCCGTGGGAGGTACAACATGGCCTACCACGGCTCCTGAGGCAAAGGCAGCAGGGCTCAGAGCCTCAGCCTGCAGCAGGCAGCCAGCCTCTGCCCCATGCACAGATCGGGGGGCATGTGCCCCCCATGCCTCCCAAAAGAGGGCATGCATCTGTGGGGTGCCATGCCCCCTGTGCCCCTAGACAAGCCTTTTGCAGCTCTGTCCCATAATCTGCCCTGGCCTTGGGGCCCCATTCATCCCAGCCCTACCCCTGCCCTACTCCCTCCCTCACTATGGGGACCTTGATCTGCTCTGCCTTCATGCCCCTTCCCTCTCCCCCCACCTTTCCCCTCCACAGACTTATCTTCTGAGTGCTGTGTGGGTGTCTGCCTGTCACTCCTAAGCCACAGCCCTGCTGCTGCCTCTCACTCCTGATCCATAGTACATTTCATCCTGCCAGGGCGTGTGGGGACCCCCCTTCCTTGGGCTCCAAACCCCTCCCTCCACAGCCCCAACACCTTCACAAATTCCAACCCCCACATACATACCCCACCCACCAACCATACAAAGTACCTGCATCATTTTGAGTTTTTCTGTGCATAATTTTTAGCTGTGCAATTAAAATCGCACTTAGTTCCGACTAATTTTTTTAAACACCCTACTAATTGCAATCAGATTTGTAAATAATTTGTTAGCCCTGTGTAGTACCACTGTGGGCGTATTCCTGTCTGTACACGTGTGTTATCTGCCCTGCTTCTTACCATTAGAAACTTTACTTAATTTTTAATTTCCTTTAAATTCCATCTGCTTACTATTTTTTCCAGGTTAGGTCATACACATAATACACAGAGAAATGTTAATGTCAATAATCTAATTAGCTGCATGTAACAAGGGCTTCATGAATTTAATCATTATTTGAGTTCTATGGAACCAACTCCCCTTGGAGACAGCCAAGAATCATTACTCAGGAGCAATGATAAAACTGTAGAATCAGCAGAGAAAGTTTCCAGAATAAAATGACCAGATTGCAAACAATGTTGCATGATTTAGATCACAGAATATCCAGCATTTGCTATCTGAAGCATGTATTACTGCTTCTATAACATGAGTTGATTATCTATTTCATATTCACAGTGGGGTTGTGGCAATGCAAGTACACTTTTGAAAATGTAGTATTTATTATTGGGTTAATTTGTCAGCATATTCTGTGCTCTGTGAAGTTATGTTCAGTGAAGGGCCAGGAGAAATAGGCAAAAGTGACAAATAACCCTACACATTACACTCATCCCTCCTAATCTTTGCTAGCTTCCTCAAAGATTTTATAAGGCAAGGAGTAGTAGATAAAGTCAATAACAGGCTTTCAAGGGAATACTCTTAGTTGTAAAGCAATTTTTGTTAATTTGTACTTATTTTGAAGGATGAATGTGATTGTAAATGGGAAACACTATTTTATGTGGGTATTTCTGGTGGACTCCTTTTGGAATCTTTTCTTGACCGTATTTAATGTCATTATTAATGATCTGGAGCAAAATATGAAATTGTTGCTGTAGAATGATAAAAATGATGGGAATGTGTTTTTTAGGGCTGTGCAAAGCTTCGGTCACTGATTTGATTCAGCAGAGATTTGGCCTGATTTGGTGGCCTAATCTCCGAATCCAAATTGAATCCGGAGACCCTTTAATGTCTCCAGATTGAATCGTAACCCTCTGAATTGATTTGGAAAGATTCGACAATTCGGACATAAACACAGCTTTAAATGTTTTTTCTACATACCTCAAGGTACCAAGCAGGTTGTGAATACTGAGATGGTGGGGCAGATGGAGTGTCCCACAGGAGTGCGGGATGGGAGCAGACGTGCTTGGCAGCAGACGCAGAAGTGGACCAGAAACACTTCTGGGTCTGCTGGGGAGTGTACTGCCCTTGCACCCCTGCCTCCTGGCTCAGTGGCTGTTGCCTCATTGATCTGGGGGGGCACCCAGAGTTCCCCCACAGTTGATTACCGAGCAGGGGGTGTGGGAGAGGCCCCTCTGTGTGCTCGCAGTGGATCTGGAAGTGGACTACTTCCAGTCCATTTCTGGTTTTGCTGCTGAGCAGGAGGGGGCCTCCCCCACGCTCCTGTAAGACACTCCATCCACCCCAGCTTTGGAGTGTTCACGAGCTATGCCTGGACCCTCGAGGTATGTAGAAAAAACATTTAAAGCTACGTCTATGGCCAAATCACTGATTTTCTAAATCAGCATCAAGTCTTCAGATTTGGATTTGGCTGAATCAAATCAGGAACAGTGATCTGAATCTATGAATCCAATCTCTTTCCCTGATTTGGGCTGAATCCGAATCTGAATCATATACGGCCTGTTTCGCATACCCCTAGTGTTTATATTACTGATGTACCAGCATTATTTAAAAAGGTGGGTTTATCTCAGCTCTGTGTGTGGTGTTTTTACATCGCCAAATGCAAGGTCAAACATCTGCTTAAACTCTCTGGAGCAGGAACCATTGTTTTTCTGTTCTTTGCTTGTGCTGTGCCTAATGCAGTGGGTTGTTAGTCTGTGACTTTGGGTATGAGAAGTCATGGTAAAATCAAGCCGTAGGAATGAATAGATATAAGAAATGAAGGAAAACATGTACTAATGTAAAAATAATGAACAGGGTTATGGTCAGATGACACTAGACCCTTTGTTCAATTGGTTCTTATTGCACGTAGAAGTGTGAATGTAGCCCCTGATTACACATCTAAAGGATTATTACATAAGAATAGGCAGGTATTGCATTATGTTACTGAGACCATAACTGCATTTCTGTGTTGGGGGGAAAAAATTAAAATTGAAAAAGGTCCACAATAAAGCTCCAATTATCTTTGGAGGATATGCCGTAAAGAGAAGAAGACTAAGACATGACTTGATCACTTCATTGTGGCAAAGTTTTGTATTACCAGATGCCTTTGGAACCTAGCTGGAAAAGGCATGATTGACCCATACTTTGGAGAATTAAAAAAAAAAATCAGGCTAGAAATAAAGTGTAACCATGAGGGTAATTAAACACTGGAATAACTTACTCAATGTAGTGGATGTTCTGTTGCTCAAAGGCTTTTAATTGAGACCGAATCTATTTAGAAAGATGTATTCTAGGTGAAATAGCTGAATTCTAGTGGTTCCTACTGTCAATACTGTCTATGAATTTGAGCATGGTCCTTCATAAAACAGGTCAGAGGGCCTGATTCTCTGCATCTGTGACAGTATAATGACATCTGTGTCACTGTTATTCAGTAGTGGTCATCCCATCTCAAAAAAACCAACTATAGAACTAGAAGGGGCATAGTGAAGGATGATGAAAATGATTAAAGACATGAACATCTCTCATCTGAAGATAGATTTGATAGTGTTTTATCTTGGGATCCAAATTGGGATATGATAAAAGTATATAAAATATTGGACTGCACCACAGTAAATGAGACTGTTCTGTTTCCTATTGCAGAAGAAAGGGACATTAAGTGTAGGCAACACATTCAAAATTTTGTATTTAGACTGTAGAACTTGTTGCCACAGGAATCTATTCAAGCTAAAAACTTTCAGTGGAGTTGCAGGTAAAATGAAGTGAAGAATCAATGCCTTTTAGTCCAATGGGATTTAATGTACTGGGTAAAGACAGAAAGGATTATCTTGGCCTCAGTTGCTGATTTTAAAGGTGTTAAAATTAGGACCTCTGGTCTTAATTGGATTGTAGTCCACCTTTGTAAATTTTGAACCAAAAAAAAAAGTCAAGGCCTTATCTGAACTGTGGATATTATTCCCATATTACTTCAGTCATTCCCATTGATTTATTGAGTAGTTGTTTCTGGTAAAGCACTTGGGTGCATGCTCCATAAAGTAATAATTCACGAATGATCAACTGGTTCCTAATTCTCAGCTACGGTATGTTACAGCCTGTACTTATACTGGATGGTAGGCAGAAACAGAGATTAATTGGTTGTAAAATAAACAAACAAATAATGAAGCCTCTGACAAATCAAGCAGGAGTTCTATAGGCGAGTCCTTGCTATACCTACATTTCTGCTCTTGCTCTGATTCAGATTTGAAATTTGGAGCTGCAGTTAAAGTTAAACCAGCAATATCCAAATTGCAGAACAAATCAATCTTTGTCCTATGTTTTTAACTTTTACTTAGTTTGTTATAGGGCTCTCTTTCCAAATTTTAAAGGGCCAGTGAGTCCTTTTAAATAGGAAGAGAGTTGTTCTGAATCAGGGTTTGTTAAAAGTGTACATTTGTTTTCAAACTGATATGATGATAATATGTGTATCTATCACACTTATAACTGTGCGTTATTTCAAGACTATGCTTAGAATTTCATGAGTATATTTACAAACGTATGGTCTCATAATATGGCTGTGTGAAACGATGAAGATTTGATAAGCATAAGAATGTCCATATTTTGTCCTGCCTTGGCAGTATAAAAATCACTATCGTTTTATGCAGGTCTCAGTTTTCTCCATATAATGAGCAAATGACTGTAAAGTTTCACAGTAAGTGTCAGAATAAAACCTTTTGAGCTAAGTTGAATTAAGAACCACAGGTTACTCTGAGCTTTGTGACCCAGGGTTCCTATGACAGACTTACTGAGGTATCCAATCTTAGCTAACATTGGAATGTAAATATTAACTGGCTAATACCCTAGTCCTGCAACAGAATCTGTTACTCATACAGGGCACAATCCTGAAATGGACTCCTTGGCATCTAACACTGCTTTCAGTAATATCAGGAGTATAAAGCACCCACTATGTCACAAGCAAACTAAATTGTTGTTTACCATGTCTTTTGTTCCTTAATGTCTAAAAGGGCCTCTAGAATATACTAAATATATAATTTGCAACAGGAGTTCTTTGTTTTCCTTCATAGACAACAAGGTCATGTCTATGCATGCTAGTCTATAATGCTGGGATTCGGACAACAATTTTTATATTATTCTTCATGTGGCCCATAGGTTCCCTCTATTTTTCAATGCATATCTAACTTAAAGATGACACCTCTGTTAAAGGTAGGGAAAGCTTGATTTTTATTAGCATGTTTGTAAAATTAATGAGTCTTTCCCCTGGATGTTTAAAGGTTAATAATCTTTGATCAAGATTCAGCTGAGTGCACTGTAACATACTATAATTAGAAACTATATGACCGTCCTTGCTCAATGTTTTATTCACAGATAGCTAAGGTATGTGCCATAAATCATGTGACTACGATCAAAGGATATTTTTCTTTTGTATTTTATCAGTAGTCTCACAAAACTTTTATGATCATAATTTGGCATTCCTTTCCATAATCGTTAGAATTGTCCTTGCTTATGTAATATTAATCAGTATTTTATCTATGGAGCTTTTAAAATTGCTTCTTAAGTATCAAAAGCCAATAACAAATAAGCTGCCACTTTGTAGCTGGTTTTTATTACTTTTTCTAAATGAATTTGTTTATATTCAAAACCAATAAGTTTATCATGTTTTCCCTCAAATTCATATATATGCAGGCAACTAATAGGTAGCAATATGGCTAACATATTCAAAAGGGATAGGCAATTTTGTATATTGCAGTTTATGGGTGTCAAACTTGAAATTCTTTGAAGGGGCCTATGAGAGGCAAGGATTCCTGTGGGCCATGTATCTTTTATTGGACCTATTGTAAGGTATGCTTTTGAGTATACCTTACAATAGGTTCAATACAGGCCTGAGGAAGTCAAAGCTTCTCCTCATCTCCAGCCTAAATTTCCTTGCAGCAGCTCAAGTTCTTGCTTCTAGTCCTTTCCCCTGTGACCAAAAAAACAGTCTCTCTAGCCTCTTTTTAATCATCATTCAGGCATTTAAAGAGTTATCAAATTCCCCTCAGTCATGTTTTCTCCAGGCTAAATAATCTTAGTTCTTTCAGCCTTTCCTCAGAAGTTATGCATCCCAAGCTCCTAATAATTTTTTGTTGCTTTGTGCTACACACTGTAATCTGTCCAGATCCTTCTTGAAGTGTGGGGCCCAAAATTGGACCCAGTACTCCAAGTGAAGTCTCACCAGAGCTGAACAGAATAAAATAATCACTTCACTTGATTTGCAAATGGCATACCTATTAATGCAACACAGTATACTGTTGGCTTTTGTCGAAAAAGGAAGAAAAAGAGCATATTGTTGGCTCGTATTCAGTTTATGATCCACTTGTAACCCCCAGGTCCTTCTCTGTAGTATTACAACCAAGCCAGTTATTCTTCAGTCTGTTTGTGCATGCAATTATTCTTTCACAAGTGCAGGACTCGTCCTGCACATCCTTGTCAATCCTCATCAATTAGCAAAAAATCGGAGGAGGGGCACTCTGAAGTGCTCTGGGTTAGAATACAGGGCAGCCAAGGGGAAAAAGATTTAATGGTGGGGGGCTACTACAGACCACCCAACCAAGGGGAAGAGCAAGACCAGGAATTCTTAAGTCAGCTCACGGAGGTAGTTAGGTCAAAGGACGTGGTCATCATGGGGGACCTGAACTTTCCAGACATCTGCTGGGAAGAGCAGTCAGCCAGGTCTGACTGCTCACATAGGTTCTTAGACAGCGTGCAGGACCTCCATATAACCCAGGAGGTGCACAGCCCCACCAGGGAAGACGCCTTGTTGGACCTGGTGCTGGCTACGGGTGATGACCTGGTGAGGGGGCTCGACCATTTGGGCGACAGTGATCATCGCCTGCTGGAATTCACCATCCAGCACAAGGTGGCAAAGGCCTACAGCAAGGCAGCAGCCCTAGATTTCAGGAGGGCGGACTTCAGTGAGCTAAGGAGAATAGTGGGAGAAGCACTGAGGTCCCGGAGGGGAGCCAGATGTCCAAGAAGAGCGGTTGCTCCTTAAGGAGATGATCCTCCAAGCCCAAAAGGAGGTAATCTCAACACAGATCAAAGGGGGAAGGAGGGCCAAAAGCCCCCATGGCTCACCAAAAGCATACGGGAATGTCTCCTAGCTAAAAGGGAGGTGCACACCCAATGGAAGGGAGGGTCCATCACCAGGGAGGATTATATTGCGGTTGCTTGGGGATGCAGGGGGGGCAGTCAGGAAGGCCAAGGAGGAGATGGAACTGGGACTAGCTTCCTGGATCAAGGACAACAAGAAGTCCTTTTTTAAATACATAAGAGGCAAAAAGAAGGTTCCAGGTAACATGGGGCCCCTGCAGGACAAGCTAGAAAATTTGGTCATCATACCAGATGACATAGCTAACTTATTTAACGATTTCTTTGCCTCCATTTTCCTGAGGAGGGACTGGAACAGCCACCCCACTGGGCCCCCCTCAGGCCCCAGGGGAGGTGCACCTAGGCCAAGGGTTAGTGAGGCACTAGTTAGGAAACTTCTGGAGGGACTGGATGTATTCAAATCAGCTGGTCCGGATGATCTCCACCCTTGAATACTGAGGGAATTGGCTGAGGTCATTGCGGGACCCTGGCACAGCTTTATGAGTACTCGTGGTGCTCTGGTGTGGTGCCAGAGGACTGGAAGAGGGCCAATGTGGTTCCCATCTTCAAAAAGGGGAGGAAGG
>NW_017728931.1:111001873-111004371 GCF_001723895.1 Crocodylus porosus | reverse complement strand
ATTCAGATTAGACATCAGGAGGCGCTACTTCACTGTCAGGGCAGCTAGGATCTGGAACCAACTTCCAAGAGAAGTGATGCTGGCTCCTACCCTGGGGGTCTTTAAGAGGAGGCTAGATGAACACTTTGCTGGGGTGGATTTCTTTTGACCCCAGTAATCTTTCCTGCCATGGCAGGGGGTCGGACTCTGATCTGCTAAGGTCCTTTCTGACCCTAGAAATATGAAATATGAAACTATGACTCTGCATTTTGTACTTCCTGAATTTCATTTTACTGACTTTTTTTGGGACTGGATCTTGAGTCCATCCAGGTCATTCTGGATCATAGCCCTACTGTCCAGAGTGCCTGCAACTCCACCTAACTTGGTACTTGGTATCATCTGCAAATTTTCTAAAGGTATTCTCAATCCCATTAATGAAATGTTGAACAATACCACACCCAGGAAAGAGCCCTGGGGAACCCCACTTCAGGCCTTTCAGCTAGATGCTGAACCACTGGTGATGGCTAATTGAGCCAATGATCTAACCAGCTATGTCTCACCATACAGTACTCTCAGCTAGCCTACATTTCCTTAGTTTGTTTATGAGAATCTTATGGTATAGTGTCAAAAGGCTTGCTAAAGTCCAAGGCATATCATATCCACATGTATAAAAGGTGGCACTAATACTATTTTTTCTTTTTTCTCCAGTAGACCTGTTTTTAAATAGTCATGACAGCATTTATGAGGGGCCTGATTCTGTCAGTGAATGGTTTTGGGCACTTTACTACATATGGAATATGGACCCAGCCTAGCCAAGAGATAACAGTTGAAGGCGGCGATGTATTAGGACTTTGGCAGACATTAGTTTTGTAGTGCTACAAAATCTGTAGCAGAACAAAAAGAGCAATTCAAAAATGCTTATGTGCATTTATGGCTGGAGAGTGTGCCTCCTCAGGTGGAAGGTGATAAAGTTGCCAGGAAGGTGCACTCTCCAGCTATGAGGTAATGGGGGGACTGGACCTTAACTCCCCAGACCTCAGGGGAGCCTGTCAGTGAATCGGGCAGGCTCACTGACAGTTTTGCCTAATCAACTGTTTACACTATGACAGCAGTTAATAGAAACTGGAGACTGTTGCAGCAGCAGGTGATTTCTAGTCTCAGACTGCCTGTGAGTGGGAAACTTTATTAGAGGGCAGATAAGCAGCCTGAGGCTAGAGATTAGTGTTGCCTGGAAGCCCTTGTTGCTGCTGCAGCCCTGTTGCCATTGCTGCCAGGCAGCAAACAAGAAAGGGCTACCTGGATGGTGGTCCCCTCAGCTGTTCTCCCTCCATTCCTCCCACTTAGAGAGGGGAAGGGGAGATCATAGCACTGTAGAGAGTTCTGGGGGGGGCAGGGAGGGAAGGGAAGGGTCTGTGAGAACTACCTACACATTAAGTTTGTCCCAGAAAGATATAAAAGTTGTGTTTTGACACAGCAACTTCTCAGCTGTGGATCAACCATTTTTGTGTCAGATGAACCACTTTTACTGATTCAAAAGGCATGAATATGTGGACAGATGCTTTTTGTTGCACTAAAATAGCTGATGTGGTTAGACAAACATAACATTGAATTGCTCCCCTTTCCTGGGCTTAGGTACCTAGCTCAGGGTGCTTGGAAAACACCTCCCTTTACTTGGGACACAACCTGGAACTCACTCCTGAAAGACTCTTAGCTCTTAAATGGGGAGGGGGAGAGGAGGAGGAGGAGGCTGTGGTGGTTATAGTGGTGGAAGTGTTGCCTTTTTATTTAGAAGTTCGGTGGTAAGAATAGTCATCTAGGCATTAGCCTTATGTAGCAGGCTTACCTTCCAGAGCTTCGGCTGAGTCCCAGGCTTGAGACTCAGCTGTTTTGATTGGTGGTGCCCATCCACCAATCAGGAGGCAGCAAGAGAAGTGAAATCATACCCTTTTCCTGAGGGGAGGGGGAGAGGAGCTCCCTCAGACCTGATTGTAGGCTGCAACGGTGTCAGGTCTGGAAGACTGCAGGGGTGGAGCCCTGGAGAGTATAAAAGGAGCTGTGTGCCCAGGAGGCAGAAGATGCACTGGGGACAGAGAAGAGTGGGAGCCCCAGGGTTGTGAAGAGGCACCACGTGGGTCACTCCTGGGAGAGGAGGGGAGGGCTTAGGAGTCTTTGGGGTCTCCCTCTTGTTTTCTTTCCCCCTGACCTCCTTTCCTGTAGTGATACCTTGGGAGTGGGGTCCCTGTCCTGGAGGGGACCCAGGTAGTCTAAGGATTGCTTGTTAAATCTGTAGACTGCGCCGTACAGTTTATGTGAATAAGTTGAAGTAATAGTTTGTATATTTATACAGTTGTCACGGAGTCACGTAAGTGCTCCGTGACTGTGAGTGTGATTGGCAGAGCTGCCAATCACCCGGGCAGCTCAGGTGCCGGTTACCAGGGCGACCAGGCGGGTCACATGGCCAGAAGGGGGCAGGGCCAGGCCTTTATAAACAGCTTAGGCCGGAGCCTGCCTTGCAGTTC
>NW_017728931.1:110975284-111000950 GCF_001723895.1 Crocodylus porosus | reverse complement strand
GCTGGCAAGGGCGCTGGTATTAGGGCGGCGGTAGCGAGCCTGGCCCAAGGGCGCCGGTATTAGGGCGGCGGTAGCGAGCTGGACCCAGGGGGCACCAGCGATAGTCGGATACCGGTGAGACAGGCCCAGGGTGCAGGGAGCGGGCTAGAAGATAGGAGCCTGGCCCAAGGGGGCGCCAGGTGGGTGAGGAGCCCAGGGTGCCCGCGAGAGAGAGAGGGCACCCGAGGGGTGAGGGACCCATACAACGTCCCCCCAGAACAGCTGCGAGGCTTGGGGCGTGCTGAAGGGGAGGTTTGGAGGCATGCATAGCCCTTCAGGCGGGGCGCATAGGAATACGCCATTTTGGAGTAGGGGCAGGAACATCGGTACCATCCACTAGGGGAACAGAGGCAGCCTCCCATACAACTTATTGGTCATCAAAGTCGTGGCGGGCGAGATTCTGAGGGTGCTGAGTCCACCCTAACGTGGCGGTAGGGGGCGCTAGGGAGTTCACGGCCGCTCCTAGGCCCCACTCCCTCACAACAGTTATAAGGTTGCCCACTCAATATCCTTTGTTCTGAGTTGTTCTCTTGTTCACTTGTATTTTTTAATAATAATTGTGTGTGTATGTATGTATATGTGTGTATCCTACTGTTAAATAGTTTCTCTTCTCTGAGCCCTACCCTTCTGACATTCTGGCTTCATCTAAAAGCACCTGTATAGAAAACCCCCTAAAACCATTTTTGGTGGGTGAACAATTGTGTAATCTTTGGGTAACAATTCACATTTTCCCAAATGGGTCACTCAATGTTAGTCCTTCAGTTGGGTGTCAAACATCTTTTCCAGTGCAGGGCAACTGACTGGAGAGTGATACTGCAATACTCTGCACCAGGGCAAGTGTAGACAGGTGTTAACATACAATATAAGGTAGAGCTGATCATTTGATAGATGCATCCCATAGTAATAATGTCACAAATCATATTTCCACCCTTTTATTCTTTGATGCTCCCATAGCAGCTGTTCCGTTATTTTGCATGGAATTAATGTCAGTGTAAACAGCTTCCAATCACTGTCACTGTGGTCAGCTCTCCCCCCTCCCTTTTTTCTTCTTTGTTAGCACTAACTCATCACCCTTTGGAATTTTTCTAGTTTCCAAAATGCATAAAATAGAAAGCTCCTCAGCGAACTGTATTTAAAAACTCTCAAGTGCAAGCTGTCCAGACTTGATAATTTAAAAACCTTCAACTCCTAGCTCATATAGTTTAATGTTTTCCTTGCTTGCTGTTGGAAAATAAAGCATTTCCTCATCATTTAGCTTTGTTCCAAATATAGAACAGAAATATTTATTGAACACTCTGACTTATTCTGCATTATTAAAAATTGTTACCCTTTCCATCTAGTAACAGACATACTGATGTTAGGATGTCTTTTGTTTGTGATATATATTAAAACTTTTGATTGTTTTTAGCCTTACGGAGCATAGATTTTTAATTGATACCTTTAATTTCCACTTGCCATATTTTTTTTTCCTCTTTGTATTTGTTGACTCGGTATTTTGCTTTGCCATCTATCTGACGCACTAGGTTGAAAATGCCCAGTTGTGGCTAGGTCAGTGGGCTGGACGTCAATGAGGACGCAGTTTATGATTAATGTCAATATTTTATAGGTTTAAGCTAAATAAATATTGCGTAACTCAAGCAAATGATTTCCTATATAATACTAATCTATGACAACATACAATAATCAAACAATCAAAGCTGAGGAGTGATGTCCGTTGGGTCACAAGGTTCGGGTCAAGGCCCCTTGCTTTCAAAACCACGAGTGATTTTGGTGCGGCTGGCCAGGACCCTAGTCTCAGACCTGGTCAACGGCTCATATCTCTTAAAAGGTCATTTAACAATCAAAACATAATCAATCAAAACAATTACAAACAGCTAAACGGGAAATTACATCTGAGTCATGGGGTTCAGGTCAAGGCCCCTTGCTTTCAAGATTGCGGACAACCTTGGTGCAGCTAGCCAAGACCCTAGACCCAGACTTGGTCAACGGCTCATGTCTTCTACAGGAAAGACAGACAAATACAAACATAAATAGCTACAGTCTTACATGCATGCTTACCACTGCAGCAAACAAAAGGAGCGGCTTCATGGCTGGGAACGTTAGTCTCTTCGCGGAGGCCTCAAGAATGACCCGAGGCAGTGCTTGGGGGGGGGGGGCGACCCTGTGGGTGATCAGTCTGCGGGCCCTTTGATGCTTGAAGTTATGGTCTGAACTTCCCCCGTTAGGGCCTCGTGGCTTTACCCTTTTATACCCTTACTCTTTTTCACTTATTTTTACTGGCCAATTGTGTTACCTTCCTGCCAGCATTCTATTTACTTGTCAGTAGCCCCTTCCTCACGCAGTCCCCTCATTGTCTTCTGTTTAGCCAGCTATGTTGCAATTTCCTTCCTGCTTCGATGGCAGTTCGATGCGATTGACTTTCCTGCCTTGTGAGGGTGACAGGGGTCACCCGTCCAGAGGCCTGTGTTATGGCCTAGCATTCTGCCATTTCACTGCGGCCTGGCCATTCATCTGGAGAGATGCCTGTGAAACTATCTACCAGGAAATTGAACATATCTACCTTTAGTAGTTTAGAAAGATAAGTGTGAAAACCCCATAATGCAGAATTCCTTCATTGTAGAAATATTTGGAGCAGATGGGTTGAAGGTAGGCACTTGACTTCTGCTTTTTACTTACAAATTACAAAGAACTGATTTTAAATCTGACATGGACTTAAAATGACTAGAGCCAGATTAATAGTTTCATAGCTTAGTTTCATAGTTGATAATCTGCTCAGGTCCCTTCCAACCCTACCAAGTCTGACCCCCTGCCATGGCAGGAAAAAGTACTGGGGTCAAACGACCCCAGCAAGGTGATTGTTCAGTCTCCTCTTAAAGACCCCCAGGGTAGAAGCCAGCACCACTTCTCTTGGAAGTTGGTTCCAGATCCTAGCTGCCTTGACCGTGAAGTAGCACCTCCTGATATCTAGCCTAAATCTACCCTCTGCCAGCTTGTGACCGTTATTCCTAGTCACTCCTGGTAGTGCACAGGGAAACAGGGACTCCCCTAGTGCCTGCTCGTCCCCTCTGACTAGTTTGTAACAGGCCACTAGATCCCCCATAGCCTTCCCTTATAGAGGATAAACAGGTTCAGGTCCCATAGCCTCTCCTCATAAGGCCTGCCCTGCTGCCCCCAATCATACGAGTGGCCCTTCTCTGGACCCTCTCCATGTTGTCCACATCCCTCTTGAAGTGTTGTGCCCAGAACTGGATGCAGTACTCCAGCTGCGGCCTGACCAGTGCCGCATAGAGGGGGAGGATCACCTCCTTGGACCTGCTTGAGATGCATCTGTGGATGCATGACAAGGTGCAGTTGGCCTTCCTGACTGCATCCCCACACTGCTGGCCCATGTTCATCTTGGCATCAATGATGACTCCAATATCTTTTTCTGCCTCTGTACTGATGAGAAGGGAGTTGCCCAACCTGTAGGTATGGTGCTGGTTGTTCCTCCCCAGGTGTATCACTTTGCACTTGTCAGTGTTGAATCCCATCCTGTTCTCATCTGGCCACCCCTGTAACCTGTCTAGGTCTGATTGGACTGAGCCCTGGGGGGCCCCACTACGCACATCCCTCCGGGTCAAAAATAAGCCATCCACCACCACTCTCTGGGTGCAGCCCTCCAGCCAGTTGGTGACCCATTTGACTGTGTAGGTGTTGACACCACAGTCCCCCAGTTTTTTAATGAGAACGGGGTGAGAGATGGTGTCTAAGGCCTTCCTAAAGTCCAGAAAGACTACGTCCACTGCTACCTCTGCATCTAAGGATTTGGTGACCTGGTCATAGAAGGCTACCAGGTTGGTCTGACAGGACCTGCTTCTAATGAACCCGTGTTGGTTGCCCCTAAGCATAATCTCCCCCGCTGGCCCCTCATGGACATGTGCCAGAATAATTCTCTCAAAAAGGTTACCCAGGATCAAGGTAAGACTAACTGGCCTATAGTTTCCTGGGTCTTCCTTCTTCCCTTTTTTGAAAATGGGAACCACACTGGCCCTTTTCCAGTCCTCTGGCACTGCACCAGAGCACCACAAGTGCTTGTAAAGCCATGCCAGGGGTCCTGCAATGACCTCTGCTAATTCCTTCAGTACTCTGGGGTGGAGATCGTCAGGACCAGCTGATTTAAATATGTCCAGTCCCTCCAGAAATTTCCTGACTAGATCTTCAACTATCCTAGGTCTGGGTGCACCTCCCCTGGGGCCTACGGAGGTCCTGGTTGGAGGTGGGGGCGTGACTCGGTCCCTGCTCAGGAAAATGGAGACAAAGAAATTGTTAAATAAGTTAGCATTCAATGTTATATGGCCAGCTGAAATGGTTATATCATGCCATTCAACATATACATTTGTAAATATTATTTCCAAGTGTGACTCGAATCAATTTTGGGGCATGGAGGAGTTTGTTGTTTTTTTTTTTTAAAAACTATTTGGTTACATTGCCCATGTTAAAAGCAGTCCCTGAACCCATATTTATATAAGAATACATCTTTTAGTTACCATACAGATTTTGGGGTGCAATTTTAAGTTCTCACTTCTACTTTTGACTTGTAAATTAGCCTAAAAGTTAAGGTGGCATAAAGAGGCTATGTAAAACTTCAGATATGGCTAGGGAAGGGGCAGAAAGGGCATGTCAGTGGCATGGCCATGCTATATTCTGCTACAGCTTGAGATGGGTTTCATAAATTAGACAGCCTTCTAGCAGCCCATAATTAGAAGTATTCAGTAGGGCAAGTGACAGTGAACCTTGTGGATGGATTTCTTATAAAACATCTTTTATAAAAGATATCATCCATAAAAATCCTTGCCCCTTGTAATTCCTGGATCATCACAACTACATCTTTCCAAATGAACAAAGATTCAATAGGCTTACTCCTTAAGACTCTGTCAAGAAGTGTGGTAATGGTGTGCTTTTCCCTAGGTTTTTAAAGCTAAGGTCATTTGTAGTGCCTATTCATGTGCAGCAAGGTGTCAGGTTAATCAAGTCTGCTGGAAACTAAGGCTTGCTTGAGCTTTAGTTAAAGTGCCCCCACCATTTTTCCTTGGGAAGGTTGGAAGCAAGGCACTGTGGAATCTTGCCAAACTGACCAACTCCCTATTATGGTTTGGTGAGGAAGACAAATGTGTCATCAAACACATGAATGTGAAGTGCTTCCAAGTTAATCTCTGTTTTATCCAGGGTAAATTTTGATACAGTTTAGGGTGAGCTATAGTGCTTATAGACCTGTGCATTGTCTGCCTGCTCACTTTTTGTAGTTTCAGGCTACTTAAAGTATTATAAATGTTGTACCCATGCAGAGATCTATAATGTGTAATTCTGAAATCAGAACAAGCAACCAAAATCCATTTATTCAGTGTTTTATTCTTTATGTAATCCTTTCTCTGGTTCATTATTTCTTTCCAAATGCGAAGCTCAGTGATATGGATAATCATGAACCTGTGAGAAATGCAATATAATTCAAAAAATGAAAAAAAAAATATATCAGACTATATATTGGATTGAATACATTTATTTCCATTTCTTCTGCAGTCTAGACTTCATAGGATTTACTCCCTGCTCCTCCTTGAAAATCTATTCTACTCAAATAAGGACTGCAGAAGAGGATGGGTATAAAATGAGTTGGGTAAGGAAACAATGAGAATATGGATCTAACATGCTTATGTCTGAAATGGTTTTATTGCAATCTCATTAATATCAGTGTAAATCAGGAATAACTGTTTCTGAATTAAATGGAGTTACACTGGCATAAATCTAGTGTTTGTGAAGCTAAAATTATGTTTGACTTCTCAGGCAGTCACATGAGAGCATATAAAATGTGCCACTCTTTCAGTGGACCCAAAACAGTTATTCTTTTAATTAATTATGTGGCTTGGTAGAACTGCCTACTATCAAGGTTGCCTGACACATCCCCATTTTCAGTTGCTTAGAACTTTAAGACACTGTAACTGTTTGTTTCAGCTGAAATTTTCACTGACAGATGCTTGAAGCCAAAACTTGTAGTTAAACTGGCTGTTTCAGAGACTAACTACAGGCAACATAATTGTTCAAGGTAGAGACCTTTCTTTGGAAAGCTTTATTGTGACATCCTGCCCCCTGCTTTAAAGTTGGGGATGAGGCATTTGGCAAGCAAGTAGCTTTGAGTCAGGGATCTTTTGCCATCTCCATCAAAATCTGTTGAAACTGAAGCAACTTTACAGACAATTTGCAGGTTCTCAGTAGAGATTTGCTAGTACTCAACAGCTAAAATCTTCGATTCTGTCCTGACTGAGCGTGTTTGAGCCTCTCTCAGCTCATAGTGCTGACAAGAGTCCATATGCACAGTCCCCACAGAGCAGCTGCCTGGGTGCATCTACAAGTGCAATTAATTCAAAGTGTTAAACTTTGGCACACATTGCATTGGAGTTTATTACTCCTGGGTGCTGCATTTGAACATGTGCCCAGGGCAGCAGCAGGCTGAGCTGGGTTGGAGCATCCCTAGCTGGCAAGGGGGGCTGGGGAGTAGGCAGCCTTGTGCCTCAGCCAGCCCTGTCATTATCTACACATGTGTTGCTGTGCACTAAACTCTGTTGCAGGATAGTGCTCTTATTTACAAGTACTAATGTGCAGCAGAGTTAATTACTCTCTCCTGGTAGGGGTGCACATGTAGATGCATACTGCGGAGCTAATTGGGAAACTCCACAGTAAACGTCTTGTGTAGGCACACCCACCATGTAGCAGCTCAGAGCTACAGGAATAAAACTGGACTCTGTTTCAGTAGCTCTTTCTTGCTTGGAAGGGACCAGTGCCAGAACTAAGAGGGTCTCTGTTTTTTCTGTGACCCTCCTACATCAATAGAGAAGAGAGGAAGCATTATGGATTTCATGCAAAGAAATAAAAATCCTGATATAGGATGTTGTACAGGTGGGCCAGAGAATAGACAATATGGCAAGGAACCTGGGAGATGGAGCCAGAGAACGTAGGATGACATGAAATAGAGACTGGAGGGTAAAACCAGGCAAGAAAAGTTCTAGGAACCAGACAGAGAAATGGGGCGAGGGGGGAGAGATGAAAGGGGAACTAGGATTATATGAGTAATCAGTAGGCAAGAGGAAATTGGACTCACAAGGCAGGGAGACTGGGACTATGAAGAAGACATGAGGGACTGAAAAGGGGGATGGATCCAACAAATAGCTTGGATGCAGAGAATGAACTGAGGCCACTCTCCCTCTGGTCCCCAAGGCAGGCATGGATGAGAAGCCTGAGGAGGGAGACAGTATGGGAAATGAGAGGAAGAGGGAGCTAGATGTTGGATGAGATGGATACAAACTGGAGTGGGAACTGTGACTGCCTAGAAAAGAATGGGAGTGAGGAGCCTAAGATGCAGAGTCTGTTGGTATAAAACTGTGGTCTACTGGTTAACAAGTCTGGGATCACAATTTTAAGGAGGGGTGTTTGGGACTCAGGATGGAACTGAGACCAGGAGCTTATGTGGGAGGTAGAAACAGGGCAAAGATGGGCTATAGGGAATGGATCAGAATAATATATTTGTACTAAAGCTTACTCCAGAGCCTGGAGTAGAACCCAAGGGTGCCCAAGTCTTGCCATTCCTCATTTTGTTATCAAGTACCTATGAAACCTGTTGGCAGAGTGTCTCCTGCTTTTAGTGATGCTCCATATACTCAAGTGTCAGAGGGCTACACAGTGGATCTGAAGATTGCATCCCTGCTAGTGAGCCATACGGGTGTCAGCATAGTACTATAATACCACATAATAGATGTTTTTTTTACTGGCTTTTTAAAAACCGTAGACAATGTATGAGGGAGGTAACTCAAACTTTTATTGCAAGACCTTATCTTTGAAGCAGGGGTCCTGTGTGAATTTCAGCACACAGGTAGAATAGTGTTCAGTTAAACAGTAGCTATTAAATGTTTGTTTTCTCCTTGTTATTCACTGTGTGACACTACCTTATTTACTGCATGCTGTTCAAACCATACTCTATATTCAGAATTATTAATATCTGCTTGGGAACTTTAACTTGGCATTTCCTATGACTTCTGGATTCATGAATTTGAATGGGGGAGGGGGTTGCATGTAAAGTTTGTCTGAATTTATAAACTCATTTAATTTTTATCTCAAGTGCTGTTTTTTGCCCATCTAAAAACTCAGCCTATCTAGAGAGACAAAACCAAAGAGCTTGACAGCTAAAAGGATTGGGAGGGCAATACAGCAGTACACAGGAAGTCTAGGAAGTTTTTGGAGAGTGTTGGTGACAACTTCCTGGTGCAATTGTTGGGGAGACCAACTAGAGGTCATGCTTTTCTTGACCTGCTGTTAACAAATGGGGAAGAATTTTGGGGGGATGTAGTAGTGGATGGCAACTTGGGAAGCAGTTACCACAAGGTGATTGAATTCAGGATCCTGTCAAAAGGAAGAAAAAGCAGCAGAGTATGGACCCTGGACTTCAGAAAAGCAGAATTTGGTTCCCTCAGGGAACTGATGGGCAGGATTGTCTGGGAGGTCAGTGTGATGGGGAAAGGAGTCCAAGAAAGCTGGTTGTGTTTTAAAGCAACCTTACTGAGGGCAGTAAGAAACCTTCCCAATGTGCAGGAAGAATAGCAAATATGGCAGGCAACAAGCTTGGCTTAGCAGAGAACTAATTGGTGAGCTTAAACACAAAAAGGTAGCTTACAAGAAGGAGTGATGCGTGGAGGGTGTACATGGGTGCAAATGCACCCCCTGAATGTGGTGGTGCACCTCCTACAAGAAGGCACTGCTGCTAATGTCGGCGGTGCCTGCAGGCAGTTGCTGCTCGCCACCCTGCTGGCAAGGCTGCCGGTGGTGTCTGTGACCAGTCCGTGATCCCTACTGGCCACTGCCGACGGTGGCTGTGGGTGGTTGCTGATCCTTGGTCGGTGCTTGGCACCCCCCAGCTGCCAACTGTGCCGGAGGCATCTGCAGAAGCTCTCCTGCTTATCACCATTGCCATGCTCCTGCCACTGCCATGCTCCCCCAGCTTCCAGGTCCATGCGCCGTTCATGCTTACAAGAATGGAAGCTTGAACAAACTAGGGAGGAGTATAAGAATATTGCTCGGGCATGCAGGGATGAAGTTGAGAAGGCCAAAGAATAACTGGAGTTGCAGCTAGCAAGGGATGTGAAGGGTAATAAGAAGTATGTTAGCAACAAGAGGAAGGTCAGGGAAAGAGGAAAGCCTCCCTTTTACTGAATGGGGAGGAAACCTTGCTCCTTGTCCCAGGCAGCTCAGTATGGAAGTAACCAGTGGCCAGGCTGGGCCACACATATGTGACACAGTGGGCCATGGCTGCCAGGTACTGGGCAGGGTGCGGAGCATGTGGCACAACCACACTGGAGCCCTGGCAACAGCCAGAGCTGCCAGTGGCAGTGAGTGGAGCTGGGCATGGTGCATGGTCAGGACCTGCTAGCAGTGGGGCAGCTCTAGCACAGTCAGGTCCTGGCTTGGCCCAGCCATGATCTTGTGAGTTTGCCAGGTGGGTGCTGCTGCAGCCGCACTAATCTGCGGTGGGGTGAAGGGCCACCCCCCAGAGTTTGGTTCACACTGCACGTGCCTGGTGGGCAACAGCTCTGCACCCTGCACAACTGGCACCGGGCTCTAGCTCTAGTGTGGACTTGTGGGCTGGGGCGGCCATAGCTCCTTCCCCAGCCTGGGGCAGCATGTTCTGCTTTGGCTCCTGTTCCTGTCGTGCTGGCTGGGGATGGAGCCCACAACTGTAGGCCAGGGGTGCGGGCTGTGGAGAGGACCCAGGCTTAGGGCCCCAATGAATCCACCACTGTACAGTGCCCCAGACCCCTAACTGTTTTCTTTGCCCTCTGCTGGACACCCTCCAGCTTGTCCATATCCTTTCTGTAGTGGGGACTCCAAAACTGGACACAGTACTCCAAATGTGGCCTCACCAGTGTTGAGTAGAAGGGAATAATCACTTCTATCAATCTGTTGGCAGTACTCCTACTAATGCAGCCCAGCATGCCATTAGACTTCTTGGCAACAAGGGTATACTGATTCATATTCAGCTTGTCCATTTTAACCACCAGATCCTTTTCTGCAGCACTGCTACTCAGCCGGTTGGTCCCTAGCCTGCAGTGGTGCATGGGAGAAGCAATGGTCTTGAGTACAAGAGTCCACATGCGCATCTGCAAGCCAAAGCGCAGGTGGAAGATCTAATTTTAGTTTTGCCAGTCTTGTCAATGTCCCTTGTGAAAGCAAAGTTTATCTTGTTCTGTTTCATACAAAGAGAGACTTCCTCTCAACCTGGAGAGGGAGACTATACAGACTCCTTCTTGATCTGGAGGTTTTCTTAACATAAACCTCAAGGCCAGGAATAGAGCCACTAACTTTGCTTTTTAGTATTTGACTCTCTTTGGTGATGTTACCAGGCAGAAGATGCATATAATGTGGTATTTTATTATGTAAGTTATAGTAGAGCAGGAAAAGGAGCCTAGTGCATTATTATTCCTGGAGTGCAGAGCTCAAACGATAAATATTGGCTTGGTTTTATTTTTTTTTCCAGCTACCAGGAGAACTCTAGCAATTCTAGCTGAACACCTGAAGCTCCCGATGATTGCAACCATAAAAAAGCAGGCTGTATATCTTTGGGGGGTTTTTGATTGGATGGGTGCTTTTCTTCCAATAGATTACACTAGTTTATAATAGTTTCATATAAATTATCAAAGTTTTAAATACAGTTATTAACAAAAAGGATAACATAATATTTAATTTTCAGTTCTGAGGAACAGTGTAAGTAACTCAGTTGACTGGCTTGAGTCTGTATGTTTGCGCTATTTTTGGTTTAAGTCCATGCAATTGAGTCGGCTGTCTCACCAGCCCAGGAAGAAGCAGTGTCACAACAGAATGTGTTCCACAACTTTACTTTGGAGTGCAATTTATATTCAGACACACACATCTGGTCAAGCAAAGCAAAACACATGGTTTCCCTAACTAAAGCAAGCCGCAGTTTACCTAGAAGACTTTTATTTCTCCCTTCTGTAAAACTGCTGTCCTGTATGAGGCAGGGAGCTCTTAACACTTGTTTCTCCTGGCACTCCCCCCACACCCAAACACTAGAGTCCAGAGCATACTGAAAATCTTCCTTCTTCCCAGAAGAAGGGATATGCACTTATAGAGAGAGAACTATTGGCGGAAAACCATGAATGTTTCTGCCAGTACAGCCAAATATCTTTTGCATTAGTAAATTATATTTTTCTGTCATAGATTGCATCCATTTCAGAGTGACCTGGTCAATAGTCAAAGTAAAAATATGTCCCAACCAGATAATAGCTTAGGGCTTCAAAAGCCTTTTATGTTGATGAAATTGTCACTAAATAGATGGTACCAACAAAGGGGTTTTCTACTGAAGTAGATTATTAGCTGCCTCCTATCACTTGCCTTGTGACAGAACAACTTTGAGGACCTGTTAAGAAGCATCTCTTGGCAGGACAAATTTATTTGTAAAGTCTGGACTGTGCTGCACTGGCTCATTGTGGTGGTGTCATTTGGTCCTGAGCCTGTGAGAATGGTTTTGGGGAGAGATCAGTGATGCAGGAAGTCTATTAAGAGAGCAATTACTGTACCATAGAAAACTGGGGCACAAAGCATCAGTAATATCTGCCAAATCTAGGAAGGATTTCACTTGATGTTTCATTATGGGGACTAGAAATTCTAGCAAGGCTCTCATCTTACCTCTCATAGGTCTAAATCTTACCCATTTGTGAGAGCATTGTATTGTATCCCAGATATTTTGTCTGTGTATTCAGTCTAAATAGTCCTTCAGTCAATTCTGTCTTCACAAAGGTCTCCAGGACCTGTGCTGCATTCCCAGGCAGGTTACCTCATGGTAGCAGAGATGTCCTTTGGCCCTTGCATGTAGGTTCTGACAGAATTGCCTCACTTATACAATTTTTGTCTTGGAGACTATACCTCCAGATTTAAGTGGAAAGAGCAGAAATCTCATAGCTGTTCAGTCATTGCTTAAGGTAGAGTCTGGAAAAAATTGTTTCTGGCTTCACTGACAATAATATTCACCTATGCTGAGCTCCAAATGAGGTTCAGAATAGTTGAGCACCCAACCTGTGCATTCATAGGTAAAATGAAAGGCACTCTCATCAGCCCAGGGAGAGAAAAAACCAAAACAAAATACCACACTGTGTTCTTTTTCAGGTCATTATCTCAAGGGACAGTTTATCATTCAGATGCAAATACCTCCTGAAATAACATCAAGCAAAGGAATTCTTCTGATCCAAGTAGATCAGACTGTTGATCAGCAGACTGTTGATACCAGAGGTCTTCCTTCTTGCCTATATGAACCTCAGAAAGAGGTCACATCTCTTTTTGAAAACTCCTGCTGTACATGTAACAAGGAGGTAGCCCTTAATCTTTTCCTGTCTGTTTTTTAAAATTCTGTCACATCGACAAAATATCTGAGTATTGCAAGAACGCCTTGCCTCTTTGAGTATGTCTTCACAGCACGATACCCTGTAGAGATACCAGAAAGCAGGCAACCTTAGCACACCTCTGAGAAATATTAACCCAGATGGTGGCACTCAGGATAGCTTGTATAGAGTTTTATAGTCATTCTTCATTTCCTAGGTGTTCTTTACTTACAAGCATCCACACTAGCTGTTGTTTAGCTGTTCTTCCAAATCAATGCACAATACCCATCACTGCTGTTCAGTAAGTGGATGGAAGATATGGCTATTCTATTACATTACTAACCTGCTGCAAGATCACAACAGCAACTGTGTTGGTTTCCTGTCTGATTTCAATATAAGAAGGCTTCTCAATCTTCTGTCCATTCTGTAGTGTGAGGGGGGAAAAGGAGAAGAAAATTTCTAGGGTAATGATTCCCAGCATAGGAGTCATGACCCTCAGAGGGGTAACATCTGTTACCAGTAGGGTCATGAGCACCATGGAAATTCAATTGTAAAACCTCAGTTTTCACTACAAAATGGGATTGAGCCAGAACAATTGAGAGCTGCTGTTCCTAGGGGAGGGAGAGCAGGGGCAGGAAAGTAAGAGATGGGCAGAGATTTGGAGTAGGAACAACTAAGGATGCTTACACAAGTTACAGTTTTTGCATGCTTGGACCCCTACAGCCATGACATAACACACGTGTGGCTGCAGAGTGCTTTTAAAATGCCAATCATGCAAAAACTTAACCCCTGTCAAATCAGGTATTAGATTAAGGCACTCTACAGCAGAATGCCTTCAGGAGCTTGTGTTCCCTTAAGGGTTAATTTTTCATATAAGGGCCAGGCTGGCAGCAGGGGAGGGAAGGGGAACAAGACAGACAAGTACTGGAAAACAAGGGAGGCAAAAGGAAATGGGAACAGAGCAAGCCAAGAAATAGAGTAGGTAAGGAAGGAGGAAGACCTGTAGGCAAGAAAGGAGGAGACAAACAAAGCGAAGGCATATGGTAAAAGATAGATCAATTAGTCAGAGTGGGAATTGATGGAGGCAAATTTATTGAATAAAAGTGATTGCATGATAAGGAAAGCTGTTCACAATAGTAATTAATAGAAAATTTAAATCAAGACCTGAAAGCTTGCAAAGAAGAATTTTTCCAACTATTTGAGTTGGTCTAATAAAAGATATCAGATTTACCCAAAGAACCTTGTCTGCCTACATTCTGTGAGTACTTTTCAGGGGTGGCAGGTTTTTTGTTTAGGCCCTGGCTCTCGGGTTCACAATGCTCCAGCCGTTGAGTCATGTAATTAATTTTACTCTCTTCTGAGAGAGTAATTTCCATCATGTGCTTGTGTGCTCTCATAGTTTGGGTGAAACTGGCATTTTTTCTTTTTATAGTTTAATCAGTTAAAGGTGGAGTCAGGGTGTTCTCTTCCAGACATCTATTTATCACAGCTTAAGAGTTTGCTTTATTGTTCAAATAATGTATGAAAGAGGGTGGAGTTATATATTACTAAGCATAGGCATAAAGCTGTTTAAGTGTTTCTTGGGTAATATTAATCAAGTCTGGTATCGGATTGTTTCACACTGCTTTCAGAAGAACTGTTGTGCTCGAGAGTGGGATGGAGTATAAATGTTTCAAACTATATTTACACAAACTTGAAGGAAACTACCTGTTGTTTATTTGAGGCTGGCTTTGGCTACCCTCACCTTTTTGTAAATTTTGTACAAGAAGAGATCAGCATTGGAGTCTCTTTCTTTGAGGGACTGGAGGTTTTCCAACCAAGATGCTTTCGTAGGAGCATTTTATGAGAAGAACACAGTGCTGGCAGGCTACAGAGGGATGAGGTGCTGTAGGCCGTGTGTAGACAAAGTGAGAGGTGTGTGTGCACGACACTTTAAAATGGGCTAAATGCTTTTGCACCGCTTTAATGGTGTTGGGGTTTGCACACCTCAGTGGCGTATTGCAGATTAATTCCAGCTGCTATAAGAAATTCGGTGGCATAATGCACCTTAAATTACTTGGGGCACAGCAAACAAAACTTTGAGGAGTTTTAGTTTGCTGTCCCTACAGCCACAGAGTGAAGCACCCTGCTCCATGCAGCTCCACGGCTCTGCAGGAAGCCCTGCAGGCAGCCTGGCAGCAGCCTGGGAAAGCAGGCTCCACCCAAGAAAAGTGGCAAGCCTGATCTCTCCCACTTGCCCCCAGAGCCTGCCTGGGCTGGGTGGGGGCCTGGTGCTTCCCTCCATGGCTGCAGTGCACCCCAGGATCACCTGAGCTGGATGCCTGCAGGCGGGTACTGCCTGAAGCGGGGAGGGGCTGCCATTGCTGTGGAGGGAAGCACCAGCGCCCCCACAGCTCCAGGACTGCTCTACCCACTGGCAGCTCGCCTGCCCCTTCCTGCTGAAGAGGCAGGTAAGTAAGTGGGGGTGGGGTGCTTGACACAGGGGTTTAATCAGCCCTAAATTGAATCGGTGTTTTTTAAAACCCACTGCTTTAATTTAGGGCCCCTGTTTCTACATCCAGTAGACTACATCCAGGTCTTCATTTCAAGTGGGAAGTTCAGGAAACAGCTGCCCCGAGGCAAAGTCCCTCCTAGTACTCCCCATGAAATGCAACTGCATTCTGCCTCCAGTGCAGGGTAGTGTCAAAAAGCCAAGGGAGAACCTGCAATAATTTGTGATATATGAAGTTTATTAATACCATTTCTGCTAGTAGCTTCACATGAGAAAAAGGGGGGAAAAAACAGAAGGGAAAAAAACCTTCTGTTCAGGGGATTTATGTGAAAACATTGGGTTACAGATTCATCTGAATTTATTGATGTTATTCAGGCCCTTGGTAGATACCTACCAATGTCAAAACGCACACTGTATAATTTAAAACCATTATAGGTACCCTTGGCCAGCTCTTCTCCAGAGACAGAGCAGTGGAAAAGCAGGGGTGATCTATACTGGGACCGAGCGGAATTGGTAAGATCTTATGGGCAAGATGTAGTAGAGCTGTTGATATTTATAGATCACTTCATGGATACCAATACTCAATGAAAAATCTTAATTAAAAAATACTTGTCCAAGTCCTATTTTAGTTAAGCTATTATAAGGTAGCAGAGAGCAACTTTAGTGTGGGGCCTGGAGTCTGGCAAGGAGGCAGCTTTTGATACCATATTGTCAGCCAACAGTTATTTCCCATTTCACTAATTAGCTGACTGAACAAAGATCCTGGAAAACAAGTTTCTGTAGGACCTTAGTGGTGAGCGTAGTATCCTGTGGACCGAAAGAAATATTTACACACAGGGCAACAACAGGTTTCAGAAAAGTTAGGGAGGAACATTTCTTTTTGATGACTAGTATTTAGGGATGGGCAAAGCTTGCACTGTGTGAGGTTTTGTGAACCTTATGAACCAGATCTTTGGTTTCGCAGGGTTTGCAAAACTAGTTTTTCCTAGTAATGTTATTTTCAAAGATGATTGCTGCTGCTAAAGAGAAGTCTATTCTTGTATGTATAAGACCAGAAGAGTATCATCACAGATCTTGTCTGCCACAAGTTGATGACCTATAAACACTTTCTTCCTGCCATCTCCATTATTTCTCAGTATTTCTATGTATTTTACATATTTTTTTCCAATATCTGAACTTCGGTCCTGGAAAGGATCTCCCTGATCACTTGGGTCAAATTTCTGCTATCACAAGCAATTGTCTCTTATCACTTTCAGGAATTAAGCTTTGTCTAAAACAGTTGGGTATCTTGCCCTCACTATTCCTTTGTTTAGATTACTGCATTGGCTTGAATATAAGACAAGCCCCCAATAATTTTATATTTTTAAAATAATTTTTCCACGCATATAATTTCATTATTGAAGGTTTGCCTTGAATTTGTCCACCTCCTACTGCTACAACAAGAAAAATAAATCTTGGTGGTCAGGTAGCACCTTAGCTCTCTGTCCCTACCTTCCCCCCGCCCCCCAACTGCTTTCCTCTTAAGTTCTTTCCCTGCCTCCTTACTGTCAGACCCTGCTCTCCCTGAGCACATGAAAGTGAGGGGCAAATTTGAAAACACTGACCTAGATATAATAGTAACAACAATAATAATCATATACAAGTAGGTGTGTGTATATATGTATAGTACAGACTATGCATTATATTAGTGCAAAGCCAAAAGGCTTATGGTTCACCCTAATATATTATTAGGCTGGGCCCCAGTGGAGATGACAGGGTTTAAAGCTATGGTGACCCCACAGCTTAACACTACTCAGTATATGTGTGTATTCCAGATACCCCTTCCCCTCCACAAAAGATCCATGTGCTAATAAACTCCCTCCACTTGTGAATGAAACTGGGTGTTTTTGTTAGAAGTCCTGAGATCCTCCAAAAGCCTACATGCAGATGAGGTGTTGGGTATCCTGGGCCTGCTTCACCTCATGGATGGTGGGGATGCATGAATTATATGCAACAGGCTGAGAAGAGGGATTCTGAATTTACTGTTTGGGGCCTTGGATGTTTGCCAGATTTTAAGGTTGATGAAGAAACAGGAGTCATTGGAAATGGGAAAGAAAGGTGCAGCTTAGCTGTGGGAGTGAAGAGGAAGTTGAAATGTATTCATTGTAGTGACTCACCATGACTTGAAAAAGAGTTGGTACTGAGGGCAACTTGTGTGATGGGCACTACAATATATCTTATTCAAATCATCTGTATTAACCTACTTTTATGGTAAGTTCACATCAATATGTTTAATAGAAAATTAGTGTTGGAAGGGGCTTTAGGAGGTCCTTTAGTCCAACACTCTGCTCAAAGCAGGATCTTTCCCAGCTATATCATCTCAGCCAAGACTTTGTCTATCCAGGCCTCCAAAATCTCTAACAATGGAGATTCTGCAATCTTGCTGGGCAACCTCTATGTTAGTGCTTTACCACTCTCCTGGTGATTGCGGTTTTCCTGATATCTAACCTAAACTTCCCATGCTGCAACTGAGATGATTGTTCCTTGTTCTGTCATCTGCCACTAGTGAAAGCAGCTTAGCTCTATCATCTTTGGGATCACCCTTCAGGTAGTTAAAGGGTGCTATCAAATCCCCACTCAGTCTTTTTTTCTGCAGACTAAATATACAGTTTCCTTAGCCTCTCCTCACGTAAGTCATGAGCCCCCAGTCCCTGAACCATTTTCATTGCCCTTTGCTGGATTCTTCAATTTGTCAACATCCTTTTTGTAGGTGGGGGGGAGGAGGGGCAGGAAAAACAACACAGTACTCCAGATGTGGCCTCACCAGTGATCAACAGAGGGGAAGAATCACATCCCTCAATATGCTGGCAATGCTACTACTAATGCAGTCTAATATGCCATCAGACTTCTCCACAGCAAGGGCACACTGTTGGCTCATATTCAGCTTATTGTCTACTGTAACCCCCAGGTCCTTTTCTGAAGAGCTGGTTATTTGCCAGTTGGTTCCCAGCCTGTACCAATCCATGGGTTGTCCCATCCTAAGTGCAGGATTTTGCCCTGTCCCAGGGGCACAACCACAGGAGAGCTAGAGACCCTCCCCTCAGGGGACCCTGGGATGGGTGCTACACACCCCATGGGAAAAAAACCCTGAAAAAAAGAAACTACATACTGGCCATAGGATCCCAGGTGCCAAAGGAACAAAGAGCAGAGCCTGCATGGTTCATGGGCCATGCCTATATACAGCTGGAGCCAGCAGGTGATGTCAGGAGCAATCACTGGTCGATGAAAAGAAAAGGGAACGCCGAAAGAGAAATAGGGAGAGTGGGAGAAGCAGCAGAGTCTGTGGAGGCTCTCCATGCCAGCAACAGGCAGCGCGGGCATGAAAGAAAGGGTCCGGATCAGAGAATGTTAGCAGAGACTACGTAGGCTCTCTGCTTCAGTGGCAGGCAGCCCCGGTGTGAAGGTGTGGATTACGTTTGGGGAGTGGCACACTGAGCAGCAGGGAATAAACCCCGCGCCAGCCACAAGCAGAATCAGTAGCCAGGGGACAGCCTCACTCCCAAAGGAGATATAGCAAACCCGGAGACGGCAGAGGTTTTCTACTCCGAGTTTTCACAGGTATGAAGCCGCGGAGGGAGTCTGACGCGGGGAAGGACAGAAGATACCACGATGAAAGTGCAGAGTGGAGCAGCACCGGGGGACACCACCTAACTTAGGTTCTAGGGCTGAAAGAGGGAAGGAGCTGTGTATCCTGATCTCTTCTCTTCTATTCGCCTTCTTGCCCTTCTCTTTAAGTCCTTTTTCTCTTTAGTTGCCACTGGTCTGTATTTAGCCTTTTGTGTTGCTGTTGTGGTCTGTTTTTCTTTTTCTTTGGGTGTTCAGTGATTACATCTGCTTTGAAGGGGATCTGGCCAACACCACCACCAGGGTGATCACAAGGTTCAGCAGGGTGCCCTTGACAACAGGGAAGATAGATGAGATGGGCGTATCCAATAGGCCTGTAGTGTATCAAAGAAACAAAGCTAATAACCAATCCCAAAGAAGGCGTGAAGACCAAAGGTCATCTAAGCCAGAGGGACGGCTGCATTAAAATCAGGTGGCTGGCTGGAGGTTGGCATAACGAAGGGGAGGTGGAACCCCATGAATATCCACCGGGAGGAGTGACTGATCCTGAGGGACCTACAGAAGAAGACCCCTCCACTGAAAATACATTCAAATTCATGGCAGGTGAGTTTAGGGGCCTACTACAGGGTGATCAAGGTCTCTCTCAATGGCCGCAAGAACCCTCACCACTCCCACCACCAGGCTTACATGCTAAGGCACTGTGTGAACAGATATTTGAAACAAGGTGGTCAGATCCCCTTCTCCTTATTGAACCTACTGAGAAATCTTTTGGTCCAATCCTCCAATTTCTCAAGGTCTCTTTGAACCCTAGCCCTACCCTTCAGTCTATCTACTATTCCTCCCATCCTGCCATCCACAAACTTGCTGAGGGTACACTCCATCCCATCTTCCAAGCCGTTGATGAACATATTGAAAAAAACTGGCCCCAGGTCCAACTCCTGGGACACTCCACTTGACACCAGCTGCCAACTACACATTGAGCCATTGATTACTACCCTTTGAGCTGATCATCCAGCCAGATTTATATTCACCTTACAGTCCATTCATCCAACTCATACTTCATTAGTTTGCTTGTAAGAATATTGTGGGAGACCATATCAAAAACCTTACTAATATCCAAGGGAATCAGGACTCACAGTAGAGATGATGTCTTTAATTGACCAACAAGATATTTTCAAAAAAAATTCTTTAATTGCAAGCTTTTGGGCACAAACACCCTTTATCGGACACTGGAGAAAAGATTGTAAAAGTGCTCCTGGGTAGAAATGAAAGTTCACGTTTCATAGGATTTCACAGAGAAGTCAATAGATGGAAAACTCCTCTGGGCAGTCAGTTCCTAGCTGGTATGAAGCCTCTCACAGGATGGTGATGATCTCATGGTATGTGAGAGGCTTCATAACAGCTAGGAACTGACTGCCCAGTGGAGTTTTCTGTCTATTGACTCCTCTGTTAAATCCTATGAAATATGGACTTTCATTTCTACCCAGGAGAACTTTTTTACAATCTTTTGTCGAGTGCCCAGTGAAGGGTGTTTGTGCCTGAAAGCTTGCAATTAAAGAATTTTTTTTGGAAAAACCTTTGTTGGTCTAATAGAAGATATCATCTCTACTATGAGTTCTGATTGCCTTTTTCCTCTAGACCAATATGGCCACAACCTGGATACCTTGCTAATGTCCATGTGTATCACATCCACTGCTCTCTCTGCATCCACAGATCCAGTCATTTCATCATAGTAGGCAATCAGGTTGGTCAGGTATGGCTTTTCCTTGGTGAATCTATGTTGACTGTTCCAAATTACCTTCTTCTTCAGGTATGTAGAAAGGGATTCCTTAATGATCTGCTCCATGATTTTTCCAGGGACTGATGTGAAGCTGGCCAGTCTGTAGTTCCCTTGGTCCTCCTTCCCTTTCTTAAAGATGGACACTACATTCATTTGCCCTTTTCCAATTGTCCAGCACTGCTCCTGATCACTGTGAATTTTCAAAGAAAAAGGCCAGCAGCTCTGCAATCACATTGGCAAACTCCCTTAGCATCCTTGGGTGCATTGTGGGAGTCCCTACCTTTTTCTTCTGCCACTGTTGGCTTCTCACTTATTACTCAAATTGTGCTGCCAGGTGCAGTAGTCTGGGAGCTGACTTTGCCTGTGAAGACTGAGTTAAAAAAGGCATTGAGTACTTCAGCCTTTTCTGCATCACCTGTTGCTAAGTTGGCTCTCTCATTCATTCAGGGACCCACACTTTTCCTGACCTTCCTTGTTCTGGCCATACTTGTAGAAAGCCTTCTTGTTACCCTTCATGTCCCTTGCTAGCTGCGATTCCAGTTGTGCTTTGGCCTTTCTGATTTTATCCCTGCATGCACAAGCAATACTTTTATACCCCTCCCTAGTCATTTGTCCAAGTTTCCACTTCTTGTAAGCTTCTTTTTTGTATTTTAGCTTACTGGAGAATTCCCTGCTAAGCCAAGATGGACTTCCACTGTATTTGGTAGTCTTCCTGTGTACCAGGATGGTTTATTCCTGTGCCCTCAGTAAAGTTTATTTTAAAATACATCCAGCTCTCCTGGACTCCTTTCCCCTTCAGCCTGGTCTCCTAGGAGATCCTGCCTATCAGGTCCCTGACTGAGTCAAAGTCTGCTTTTCTGAAGTCCAAAGTCTTTACTCTGTTGCTCTCCTTTCTTCCTTTCCTCGGGAGCCTGAACTCCGTCATCTCATAGTTGCTGCTATCCATGTTGCCATCCACTTCTACATTCTCCACCAATTCTTCCTTGTTTGTGAGCAACAGGCCAAGAAGAGCATGGCCCCTAGTTGATCTCTCCAACTCTTGCACCAAGAAGTTGTGCCCAGTGCTCTCCAAAAATTTCCTGGATTGCCTGTGCACTTCTGTATTGCTCTATCAGCCGATGTCAGGATGATTGAAGTCCTCAATGAGAACCAGGGCCTGTGATTGGAAAACTTTTGCTAGCTGCTTGAAGAAAGTCTCATCCTTCTGGTCTGATGGTCTATAGCTGACCCCCACCACAACATCACCCTCGTTGCTTTCCTTTCTGACCCTAACCCAGAGACTTTCAACAGTCCTGTTTCTATTTTCATACTGGAGCTCTGAGCAATTATACAGCTCTTTTACATAAAGCACAACTCCTCCGTTTCTCCCCTTCCTGTCTTTTCTGAACAGTTTATAGCCATGAATGCCAATACTCCAGTCATGTGAGCTATCCCACCAAGTCTCTGTTTTTCCAGTCATGTCACAGTTCTGTGTCTGTGCAAGGACTTCTAGTCTTTCCTGTTTGTTTCCCAGGTCCTGTGCATTCATTTACAGGCACCTGAGGTGTAACTATCCGATTTCCGTTTCTCAGGAAGAATGAGAAGGCCTCCTCCCTTGTTGCTCCTTCCTGCTTGTGTTTCCTCTAGGTATCTTTCCTTAGGGCTTTGGTCTCCATTCCCCAGTAAACCAGTTAAAGCCCTCCTCATTAGGTTAGTGAGCCTGTCTGCAAAGATGCTTTTCCCTTTCTTTGTCAGGTGGATCCTGTCTCTTCCTAGCAATCCATTTTCTTGAAACAACATCCTGTGGTTAAAGAATCTAAAACCTTGCTGATGGCGCCATCTGCACAGCCATGCATTGATCTCCAGGATGCGTCCAGTCTTGTCTGGGCCCTTCCTCTTGACCAGAAGGATCAAGGAGAACACCATCTGAGCCCCTGTCTCTTTTGGCCTTGCACCCAGAGCCCTATAGGCCAACAGGAGCCATATATTTTATAGTCTTACTCAGTGTTGACTGCATTTAATCAGCTTCATAGTTGATTTCCATTACTGAGCACATGCTACTTTTGGCAGCAGTTTAATGATAGACAATGTATTTATTTAGTTTAGGTTTCCTTGTATGCAAATATAGGATGAGGGGACCTATCTTGCATTCAGGTAAATATGGTATTTTCCCTGCTGTGGTAATGTGTGTGGGGCGGGGAAGGGGGCATATTCAGGGAAAACCCCCAATAAATAGATCCTATATGTGGAGTATTATAACAAATTTAAAATTTTTCCTTACATAGAAACTAATTACTGGGAGATCATCTTATATTTGAGTAATTATGGTATATTTCTCCATCACTGCTCTATAGATCTTGCACGAATGTGAGAACAGACAATTCCAGAACAGCTGGTTTTCTGTTACTGTTTTCACATTTTAAAAGACTTTCATAGCATGCATGACCGTTCCACCTTTAAAATAGGTTAATATTATGTTATGTGCTACTCCTATATTGCTTTTATATTTGTTGAATTGTAAGCACAGAAACATCCTCACACACTAAATAGTGATTACCTGCAAGGCAATAGTCTATAATTACAGAGCTTTGTTTAATGTACCATGGTCTGAATATCTCTTGTCTTATAAGTGAAACCACAAGTTTTGTTTTTTGTATATAGACAGTGCTTCAACAGATCATTGTTGTGTTTTGAATGTTGCCTTTACTGTATGTCAGTTATATTTATGAAATGTAGGTGCAGCAACCAACCAATAAGAAAATAAAAGCATTTTTCTGGCTGTATATTATACTAATTGGGATTACCATATGCAGTGTATTTATCCTAGTAAATACTATTTCATTTCAAAACAGTTAATATTTTAAAAGAGAAAGAGGAGTGGGAAGCTGAGAAAATTGCCAAAGATGAAGACATATTTTGTAATTATGTAGATTAATCATTAGCATCGGTATCTCCAAAAACCCCTCAGGCACAAGAATATATATAATGCATATTAATTCCAGACAAAGCATGGAAGCAAAGGTTTTCTTTAAAATAGAACTTAAAACAGACATTGAAACCAGCTTTGATGAAAGCTTCTTACATTTCAAGCTGACTCCAGGGTACATACCAAATAAAAGTGAAATTTTTCTAAATTGGAATGTTAAAGCGATAATAAGCATGGTCTGAACATTGCCAAGATGTTGGAGAAGAATCCTTTAAAATCCCTTGGTTCAATTAGAATAAATTACGTATGCAAGATATGCTTTCTGGAATTTCTGCACTGTTTACTAGCCTGTCATGAAAAGATTTCTCCATGGAGAGAATGACTTTTATAAGGCATTGAGATTTCTAACAGAAGCATGTGCCCCTACGCATATGTAGCCTGGGTGGAGTTGGAGATTTTTTTTCATTTAACTTGATCCTTTTATGCAACAATCCCCTTTTTATTTGCATTATTGCAGAAACATTTCATATTAGGGCCACCGGCAGAGAAGTGATTTACTACGGGTAAAAGGACACATTGGCAGTTTTCTATTCCCCAGGCAGTTTCCCACAACAGCTCTTCTGATGACAAGCCAACCTAGCAAGCCTTGGCTCGCAGTTTCAGTGGTTTGTAAGCTGTTTCATACTGAAAATATGGGAGTTACTCAGCACCTGGGGCCAGGTTATGAGTTACTCTGCATATATACTGGTATATCCCCAATGATTTTAATAGAGTTGTTTCTAATGAATACTGGTCTTATTCAGATCAGAACTATTACTGGAAGTGGAAAGAAGGTGACAGTAGGTTAGTTAACTTCCAAAAGAAAGTGCATGCTTCCGCAGTAGAGCTTGAAAGAAAAAAGAATCCTTTATGTTAGATTTTTCACTTGTAAGGGCACCTCATACCAATTTTATAGCCAGATTTAATATTAAGATTATCCTTATTAAATTACAGAATCTTATATGAAATTACTTAAGGTAGGAAGCATTTTTTCTGCTTGGGTAAATCTCTGTTAATGCTACTACTGTGGAAGTTGTAGTGAAGACAAGGGACAGGAAGATTAAAAAAAATGGTAAAATGCTGGCATCTCATTTATACCACAGTTAATAGCACTGGTGAAATTTCAGTAGTACAGAAAAAATGTGTTTCCTAGTTTAGAGAAATTCAGACAAGTCATATTGCTGCCTAGTCATGAATGGTAATCCAAAAAAACCTTTAACTACTTACTCCAGGAATGTGTTTGTGCCCCCGTATGCTGCTGTAGAACTAAAGGGCATCTTTACATATGCTTGGGGGAGGGGGGCACTTTAATTAGAGGTCTAAAGTGCCTGCAGAGTCTTGTGTATTCAGCATCTCTGCACTTCAAAATGGCAGCGGGGGCACTTTAACTAAAACTCATTTGACAAGCTGCTATTTTGAAGCATGGGGACGCTGCATACTTGAGAGGCAGAGGCTGCTGGAGTGTGCTAATTGAACCTGCGCCAACATGCTGTACTTATAGCACATCAGAGCAGTGTCCCTGTACAGCTACAGGCACTCAAAAATACTAAATAAGTTGTCCTAACACATTTGAAACAGATATCTGTTTTTAAATGTGTACTAGGATAACTCTGGTCTCGTAGATGGATTCCAGTTCAAATAAAAATTTTTTTCTAAATTTCATTCTGTAGTTTGAACAATTTAAAATACTCTTGCTCATCCTAAACTCTGGTTTAACATTGCATAATATTAAACTTCTTTTCTATCCCAGAAGATCATATCTGGAATGCAGTGTTCAAGAAATATAAATCCAAAGTAAAACAGGTGCAGAAAATGACTACCATGATGATAAAGATATAAAAAGCCTATCCTACGCAAAAAGCTTAGCATATTTTAGTTTAGCAAAATAAAAGCTCATGGGTTATGTGGTTGCTCTAGAAATGCATTAAGGTAGTCAACACCAGAAGAAAATTTTTTTAAGTTAAAAAAAATAAACAAACACACAAAAAACTCTGTGCTGGCTACAGAACAAATATGTGTAAATTGCCCATAAATCAATTTAAGCTTGAAATTAGAAAGTGATATCTCACTTTTCCAATGAATGAGTCCACCAACAGCCATTCAAGAGGAGTGGTGGGTAAATGTAACCTAACTAATTTTAAGAAGAAAGGGCTTTGTACATTTATTATGGGGAGTAGTTGATATACTGCTTGTAATAGGAGGTGATCTGACCCACTGACTTTTAGATAGCATATGTATTAATGGTTTCACCTAGCTTGGGGTACAATACAATCCTGTGTCCTTTGGTATGAGGTAGGCAAAGTCTAAGATAGTGAGACAATATTTCTGCAGCTTAATTGCTTTATAATAATAGCAAGAGGTCTATGGGCCAACGAGAGGCAAAGCGCTGCTTGACCTGG
>NW_017728931.1:110962591-110975273 GCF_001723895.1 Crocodylus porosus | reverse complement strand
TCCCTTCCAGCCCTAATGTCTATGAAATCTATGTAACTGAAATGCATGGAAACGTCTAAGAATTTTTTAGAATTGAGTGAGATCTGACAGAAGGGATGTTCTATGTCTAGATGGCAGGTGGGCACTTTTTAAACTGCATGCATGTGCAGAAGGGCTCGCTGATGGCACCGCACCGCTTTAGGGGCTGGGGGGTCTCTACCACATGGAAGAAGGGGACAGGTGAGTGCCGTCCCCTTCCCCTGTTTCACGCACCGGGTGGGACTGGTTGCATGGGTCCCTGGCGGCTAGGCCAAGTAGGAGCCGGGGAGGGGTGGGCACTCCTCAACTCCGACTCAGCTGCCCCACAGCTGTCTGGGTTGGGGTTCCTCCCTCCCTGCCTATGAGGAGAGACTGAGGGACCTGGATCCCTTCAGCCTCCACAAGAGAAGGCCAAGAGGGGATCTTGTGGCCATTTACAAATTCAGCAGCAGCAGGGGCAGAAAGGGATAGGAGATGCTCTGTTTTCCAGGGCACCCTTGGGATAACCAAGAATAATGGCCACAAACTGACAGAGAACAGATTTAGGTTGAACTGAATCAGGAAGAACTTCTTTAAAATAAGGGTTGCCAGAATCTGGAATGGGCTTCCAAGGGAGGTGGTGCTCTCCCCTAGTTTGGAGGTCTTTAAGAGGAGACTGGACAAACACCTGGCTGGGGTCATGTGACCCCAGTGCTTTTCCTGCCCAAGGAAGGGGGTTGGAGTCAATGATCTACTGAGGTCCCTTTCGACCCTAACATTGATGAAACTCTCATGGACCCTTCTAGCTCCCTGCACACCCTGCTAACTCCTCCCACAGACCTCACCAACTCCCTCCCAAGGATCCTGCTTGGACCCCTGATTCCCCAACCACCCCTTGCAGACCTCACCCCTCCCTCCCCACCTGGTGAACCCCCTATGGACCCCACCAACTGCCTCCACAGACCCCAGTAGAACCCCGTCACCCATCCCCCAAAGCCCCATTGTGGACCCTGCTTGCTCCCCAGTCCCCCCCAACCGCTCCTGCTAGCTTCTCATCCCAATTTGCCTTAGATCAGTTGGCCATTTTTAACTTGATCTAACCTCCCAGAATATCTGTTACATACACCTTAGCTATCACTACTAATTTTTTATGCTGTACTTTCTTCCTCTAGGCATTGGACAGAAGGCAAGTGTTGGTTTCTTTGTCCTGTCAAAAAATTCCCTGCCTCTAGACTTCCAGCTGCCCTGGGCTTTTACCCAGGTTTATATCATCCTGAGCTAAATTCAGTCCATGTTGCTTTCAAAAGGCTTGTAGAAGCAACGTCTTTTAACTCTTGACCTCCTTGGTTTTTGTTAGGTATAATGTGGCCTCATTTGTGTCATTCTAACAGTAGGTCATAACTTATGCTGTACACTAGATACTCTTTATTTAATTTTATTATCCAATTTTTAAATGAGATTAAAAAGTGTATATAACATTCTAAATCTTGGGTGCCTGAACTGAAGTGCCCAAATCCTGTATATATAGGCAACTATCTAGTTGTTCTAATAAAAGGCATCGCCTCTGCCAAGAGATCTGACTCCAAATCCTTATCTAGGCACTGAAATAAGTGGCTTAATTTTTTTCTTATTGTTGCATATTTCATAATAAGTTAAGTTTTCTAGGAGCCTCCCAGTGAAGATAAGATAATATCTGACAATCCAGTTTCAGTTATGACACAGCAGAAGAGGTAAGAAAGCAACAACACTAGAGGCACACGTGTTGGACACATCCACCTATATCAAAGGCATGTATTCCATTTTGGGACAGCATTTATATTTTAAAAATATAAGTGTAAAGGCTTTTAAGGTGCCAATCAACTATTATAATCATTTCCTCTGATTTATGTAACAGGTGCCACAGAACCATGCACTGTATTCTCTGCTTTAACCCATATATTCTGTTGATTTTAAGATTTTTAATTGAATACAAATTAAATTTGGTGGGACACCTTTTTAAGTAGAACTTCAATAAGTACTTAGGAAAAGCAGTGGTAATGGCTTTTTGGGCTATCTCAGAGGAACATTAACTTGTACTTCAACAACTCAAATGATTAGGTGAGGGTAGGGGGTGAAATGACTTGTATTAAACACTCAAATTTGAAAATTTTATATGACATACACCACAACCAATCTTAAAATTAAACACTGACTGAAAACCTAAATGACCTAACCCAAACCTCATTGAAGTCAAATGGAAGTGTTTCCATAGATATCAGTAGACTTTTCATTAGCTCTACAGTGACCAGCATTTTAAACTCCTGAGACAAGATTTTCTAGTTGATCCTGCTATTAAAGGATTCCCATTTGATCACCTCTTCTATTATAATAATTCAATTTGCAATATAAAATGATAGCTTAGTAAATGCAGAGCTTGAGCTTTCTCTTAATTAAAAAGTTGTATTTCAGCACCAAGCCTGAAACCTTGTCAGAATCCCTGCTGAGAAGTGCACAGGGTGCTTGTGATGCATGATAAGTTCTTGGCAACAACATTTTTATGAATTGATAAATGACTGCATATTTATTTCACTTAAAATTATACCCCTTTGACAGTGCTTTGTAGGAAATGCCACCACAAGAAGCAGAATCAGAGTCTTGAAAAGCTGAATAAAGAGATTCAAACCAAATGAAATTAAATATTTTAGCCATAAAACTTGAAGAAATAAAATGTCCTCAGTGTGTCTACATGACTAATCTACTGCACAGTAAAGTGTCACCATCTACACATGTACAACATTTACAGCACAGTAAATTAGCCTACTGCACAGTTAGCTAGTAAACAGAGGTACTAGATTAACTGCACAGTAGCACTCATGTAGATGCTGACCAGGAGCAAATTTGCTCCCAGTCAGCCTAGGCAACAGAGGGCCACAGGGGACAGGGAGCTCTCTATCCCTGGTCCTGGTGCTGCTCAGCTCCCGGCTCCCCCCAGGAACTGGAAGCCAATCAGTGTGGGAACTGGGGAGCTCTCTGCCCCTGTCCCAACTCCAGGCACCCAGTGTGGAGCTGGCAGCTCTGGAGCCAACCCCCAGAGCATCTCTGTGTGCAGCTGGAGCTGGCTGTTCTGGGGAGCAGGCAGGGGCTAACAACTCAGCTCCTGCCTGCCCCATGGAGCAGCTCTGCTTCCCAGCCCCTACTCACTTCTTGGAGCATCCAGCTCCATAGCAATCAGGGCAATTACCAATGAGCCCCATGCCCCTCCTGCCCAGCAGGAGGCTTGCCAGTGGCTGCCCTGCACCCAGGACAGCTCCCAGCAAACCCCTTGCCGAGCAAGGAAGTCCTGCCCAGCAGGGGGGGCTTACTGGCAGCTGTATGTCCTGATAAGCATGGAATGCTGTGCCTGCTTCAGGGACAGCTGTCTCCTGGCCCCATGCACATTACATCCCTTCCTGATGTGCATGGGGCTAAGAGATGGCTGCTGCTATGTACATTGGGACCAGCCCTGTGTCCATTCCCTGCCCCCAAGCTAGCACCTGGAGGAGCCTGGAGCTCCCCCTGGCTGCTTGCAGGGGGGAAGAGCAGGGTGGCAGCAAATCTGCTCCCAACAAGAAGCATGTGTAGGTGTGCTCCCGAGAAGGCTTACTGCACAGTATTTTACTGCGCAGTAAGCCTAATGCAAATAAATAGCATGTGTACTAAGGTTTTTCTAAGTAGCTCATATTAACCCTTAGAATACTTACAAGATATTATATGTATAACTTTGGGTATTCAAATCCACGATTACAGTATGCATCTCAAATGCATATTTAAATGCCATCTCTGTTGCCATAAGACATCAGAAACTTATTTTTAGAATGAGGCCTATAAAGGGTTTAGTTGAACAGTGTCTTTTTTGTGCCCCTCTAACAGCAAGAATGCTGGCAGAAATGGTTGCCTTGTAATCTCCTTGGTACAAAACGGTGTTTTTCAAGCTGCTTTGGCCACATGCTGCTTGCTGTACCTGCAAAATATTGCTGTTCACGTCTCCTATACCCATGGGTTTTTGAATGTCTGTTCTTTAGAAAGAGTGTTGATACTGACATCAATGCGTGGCAATACTAATCACCAAGTGCAGGCCACTCAGAAGTTCTACTACCATTATTGAAATTTAGGCACATACCTCTTGCCAAAGCACCTAGTATACCCCGGTGTACACCTACCCCAGCTTCAGAACCATTGCTAATAGGGGAATCTCCAGGTGGTGCAGTGCCAGAGAAGCCAAGCTTAAACTCTCCCTATTTTCAGTTTCCTCCCTCAAGCTGAAGGAGTATGTTGGGATTTTTTTGTGAGAAAGGGACATTGCTGTGCTCTGGCAGTTCCCATAAACTCTTGGGGGTTGGGGAAGGGGGATCACAGGAAGGTACAATGGGAATAATGCTGAGGAAGGAGAAAGGAACCCTAAGTGGATTCCTGTCACCTGATGCCAGCCCTGATGATACCTATAATTGCTTCTGGGTAGCTTTATGTTCTGCTTTCGTCTTAGGGCCTTAAATGAGACATGGGGGAGGGCAGCCGAGCTTTGTTATTCCCAGTTTTGGTCTTCCTTCTTCTTAAGAATTGGGTCTGTAAGCTTTAGTGCTGCTATCCATGGCAAATAATCTAGCAGAAGCATCAGTTGTTTGTTGGCAATAAGGCAAGAGTACATATCTTTAGTTACTGTAAAAAGTAACATCCCCAATTAATAACAGTTTTCTCTTTCCCTCTCCACCCCTCTGTGACTAGATTGTGTCCTTGGAAAGAGAGGGGTAGGACTGCATATCTTCTATTGGCATTCATAAAAATGATAGGGCCTCTCTGGAAAAATGTTGATCAAAAAAGGAGTTTGGGATGTGGCTTTCCTTGGCTTCATGTCAACAGGAGAAGAAACTTAAGCTGACACCTCCTGTCAGCAGCAGCTGTGACACAGTGGGAAAATGTCTGGATTACTTTTTATGAATGGTCTGTGACTTTGTTTCCTTGCTGTCTGCCTACATACACAGAGTTAAACCAAAGGAATCTGTAAATGAATTGTTAAAGAACAGAGCAGGAGAATTAAAATGGTGACATAAGATGACCTTGTGTAAGCAGCTTAAATGGAGTAAAGAAAACAGTGGGTGATGGAGTAAAGACAACAATGGATGGGCCATCAGAATGGCTACTTGTACGGTTCCTATTGAGGCTAGAATAGTTTACATTTCCCAGTGCTTAGCTTGGAAAGCCTTAACTCTGGAAAAGGGAAAGGAGGCTGTGTGATCTGAGAGGCTACCAAGCATGCATTAAAAAGCTGACTTTTTGTTGCCACACTACTTCCTCTTGACAGAAATAGACTTATCTGGACTGAGGGAGATAGACAAAAGTTTAAATAATAAGCTTTGAATCTTGGAGGAATTAATAAATAATACTTTTTTTTCGAGTTGCTGTTTCTGTGCTACTGCAGGTATATACTGTTGCAGGCTCCTAAAGGAAATTCCTTTAAAATTCATATTGCCTTTGGGCCTGATGAAGTAGTCACCATTGGTACTGAAGGACTATAATCCAGGTTCTCATCCAAGAGTAAGCAAATGATAGAATTAAACCACAGGAAGATTAAAGGCCTGTGGCTTGACACCTGTAGGGTAGACTCAGCAAAACTCCTAGGAAGGCATAGTGGTGCAGACGCTAACCTAATAACCATGACAGCCTTCTTCTCAGGAGTTTCTTCAGGGTCCTTCATTTCCTGTAGACAAATTTTAATATACCTGATGTAACTAGAGGACACGTTAGAATAAGCCTTAGCATTGATCAGCGATACCCACAGATCTCAAAGAACTTTACAAAGATAGGTGTGCATTTTGAAAAAAAAAATTCATTGCAGTCATCACCTGGCCTAAGTTTCTCCCAGCCATGCAGTGGTTCAACTCAAGGCATTACCTGCAAAAATCCTTAACGCAAACATACCTGTGATAACAACGCTACCTCCTGGTACCCACAGTGGGGAGTGCTGGGGATGTAACAACTTCCCCAGTGTCTACCCCACTGTAAATGGTAGCTGGTCATTCAGCCTGGGAAGTCAAAGGAGAGAGACATAGTTCACCAGGGTAGTTCCCAAGAGGATGGAGCTAGATTGTTCTTAGTGGTAGCAGATGACAGAACAAGGAACAATGATCTCAAGCAAGGGGAGTTTAGGTTACATCTTAGGAAAAACTTTCTCACAATGAGAATAGTAAAGCACTGGAATATGCTACTCAGAGAGGTAGTGGAATATCCATCTTTAGGAGTTTTTAAGACCTGAATAGACAAATCCTTGGTTCCAATGATCTAGCTGGGGATGGTCCTGTTTTGAGCGTGGGGTTGGACTAGGTGACCTCCTGAGGCCCCTTCCAACCCTCATTTTCTATGATTTTATCATTATTATTCCAATTTTGCAGATGGAAAAGCTGAGGTACAGAGGATATAAGCACCCTGCCCAAGTTCTCATATCAAACCAATGACAAGGCTAGAAATAGAGCCCAGGTTTCTTGTCTTTTGCCTTAGTCCTGTTTGTTGCATGATCCTGCCTCCTCAACATCCTTTGTCTTTATTTATTTCCAAAGACAAATGCTGATTATTCCTTCAGTTTTTACAGTGCAGTAATTTGCTAATAGATGGGTTTGCTTTAAGACACTATTAAACATGTTTCTATTAATGTATTGGTGACCAAGAAAAATGCTAGAGTTCAGTACCAAGGCAATTGGTCTGTTTATAAAATGTCAAGAGCACAACACCTGGAGGGATATCAAGCAACACAGCTGCATGGCCTTTGAAATGGATGAAAAGTAACCTAGCCAGAGATTAATGTGACACCTTCAGGCCAGTACTCTGCCACTTGTGAAAATTCTTCTCCCTCTATCCATCCCATTTAAAAAAGCCAACTTATCTGTATGTCCCTGAATTTGATGATAATTTTCCTGAGTGTACTGACAATGATTAGTAAAGTCAGAAATGATCGACATATCCAATATGCCACTTAGAACAGAAGCAGATGTTTCTGACTATCAAATGACAAAGGATTTACAGAGAAGTAAATTTAGGTTGCAGATTTTTTTTCCTTTTCACCCTTCTTTGTCTTTCTAGAGACTGAGATACGGATTCTATTTTGAGAGATTTACTGTTCAACAGCTGTATTCACCCAACTGTCACAGGATCGTGTAGGACTCTGTTGAGTGATAGCAGTGCCAGTGTCAAAGCTATGTTGGGCCTGACTGCTCCAGGGATGCAAGAAGATGCAGATAATCTGTAGTTTTTGTGGTTTCGGAGTAGCAAAACCAGTCCCTTATGGTGTCTTGTGAGGCACAAAGCACCCCCCCGCCCCCCAGTCTGGACACGTAGGGTTGGAGAATAAGATAAAATTCCTTCCTAAGCTGCTTTAAGCAGTGAGCGTCTGCTCCACCCTGAATGTGGCACCTGACAAGGATTTATCTTGCTGGAGTTAAAGGCATGACTCAACCCTTGGTTTCAAAAGTTTTATGTTTGGGAGTCAGTGTGTGTCCATAATTCATGGCAGTATGTTCACAATATGCTATTCTGTCTGACTTATTTGAGGTATTTTAAGAACTCAGGGACACATTATATCCTCCTGTAACTGGGAGTGTACGGTTTTTGCTTTCATTGTCATCCTTTAGCAAAATTATCCAGTAACAGTTCTGTTGTTTGTTCCATAATTAATCTTGGAGTTTGAAACTGTTTTCTAAACCTCTCCATTTATCAAGATATTTCTGACAAAGTGGTAGTTGAAGGTAACCACAATAATCCACCTCTCACCAGAGCCAGGTGGAAAAGGGCTCTTATGTCTGTGCTGCAGACTGGATATTGATATATAACAAGATATACAAGCTAGACTGATAATGGAAGCAGGCTAGCCAAGGTAGCAAGGTGCTCCTTGAAGTCTATTTTATTTTTTTTTCTCTTCCCGTTGCTGCTTAGTAGGATTGTTTCTGGTACCCAAGCTAGCTCATTTAAAGAGATCTTTGGTATTTCTATATGACATTGCTATCTACTGTGTAGACACACTTTGCGTGTGCAACTTAGTGTCAAATCCAGAAAGGGACCCATTTATACCCACAGACTCTATGCTCACTCTTAAAGTGATATTGATTTTTTACTGTCTAATTCCTTGAAAATTTATACCTTTTATCAGTAAATACTGTGCTACCTTGTTACTTTACTAAAGACAAATTCACCAGTATTTAATTTGACCACAGACTTCTAGAATGCAGAAATTTCACTGTAGGGACATGATTCTTCTTTGATATAGATCAGTATTGATTCCACTAACACCAGTGTAAACTAAAAGAAGAATCAAGCCATAAATAAATAAATATAAATGTGTGTATAAATGCAATATAAACCTACCAGGAAGGACATGATCTAATAAAATGCTCATATGTCATAAATGCAGAGGCAGAGAACTTGAAAGCTTGTTTTTGGGTAGTCCATTTTTATGACCTTGAATCAAGTGATTGTCATGGCAAAAACTAAACTAGAAATTATATACGTAGCTTTTCCCCCTTAGGTTAAAGATTATGAACCCATGTGACTATTATAAGAAAAAATGTACTAATGAGGCAAACATAGACTAATTTCCCCCCTGTATTTGATATTTGCATTAGAGTATACTATATGACTAAAGCTACTAAAGTCATTAGTTCAGTTTCTCCATTAAAATATATCCCACTGGATTAGGGTAAAATCTCACTGTTCTCCATTAAACAACAGGAAACATATGGTTAAGGAAATGTGAACATGTTCTGATAAGTCTTTTTTTGACAGACACTGAAATTAAAAATCATTGTCTGAGGCACTCCCATTTTATAGGTGTGTATGTTTACTTTACCCAGAATGCATAATACATTGAATTCTTCATATTATGAAGCTCTGAATTCTCTGAACAAAGCTGATTATAACAGGAAAATTACTGTATAATGAGTAAGACGCTTCCATCCATCCTGATTTATGCCTGAAACATGAGAAAAACATCACAGATGCATGCCACATTCTTCAAAGAGCATACATATGCATTTAAGTCTCTTACATTGTACATTTTAGTGATGTAATTGTGAAATATGTTCTTTTTACATTCATAATTATGGAACAGAACAGATGGCGAAGACTTGGTTCAAAGTAATATATATCCATTAAAATAAATGATGTTGCCAGCCATTCATCAGTGATAGAGGAGTTTACTCTACTACTTTCTTGGAATATAATTAGGCACTACTATAGATTGACAAACAATTTTAATTGTTTCAAAGTTTAATTTTTATGGGAATTCACAGTCAAAATAAGTTGAGAAATTGAAAAGATCACATAGCTTGCTTGTATGATCTAACTGGTTGGGCATGGGACCAAGAGGCTGGAACTCCTGATTATCATTCATTTTGGCTGCCACCAACTTACTTTGTTTGGCCCAGGAAACAAATTATTTTCCCTTAAAGATGAATTCTTGCTTTAACCTACAGCCTGAAAAAAGGAGGTGAGCCTATGTTAGGGGTAGGCAAAGTATGGCCCATGGGCCAGTCTTTGTGTGGCCTGTGGTGGGTCCCTTGGTCCCGCCTGGCCCAGGCACTGTCTGGCTGTGGCTTGTCCTGCCACCCCCTGGGCACACAGAGGGGCTGGGGCAGCTCCTCAGCTGCACTACCTTTCTAGGCAGCCCATATGGCAGTGGTTCCTTCTAGCTGCCGCTGCCGCTGACCCCAGGCCCTTGGTACCGACAGGGACCCACACTGCACAGCCCTGACCCTGAGCACCCCATGCCTGCTCCAGACTCACCCGCCCAGGCTCAGCAGTGGCAGTGCAGGACAGAAGCTTCTGCTCAGTGTGGGGTAAAAGCAGCCCTTCTCCCTTTCCACTGCTGGCATTTCCTGTTTATAGCCTCCTGGAGCCTGCGCTGCCTTGAGTCTATGCTGCATCACTGCCACCTCTGGGCTGCTGGTGGGGCAGCAGTGGCAGATGCAGGGCAGCCTGGCGCAGCACAGGCTCCAGGAGGCTACACCAGGAATTTCCGGTAGCGGTGAGGGGGAGGGAAGGCTGCTTTTCTCCCATGCTGATTAACAGCTTCCGTCTCATGCTGCAGCTGCTGAGCCCAGGCAGGTGAGTCCACAGCAGGTGCAGGGCATGTGAAGTTGGGGCTGTGCGTGTGGGTCTCTGCTAGTATCACTGGGCTGGGGGTGGCAGTGGCAGCCAGAAGGAATCGCTGCCACCCAGGCTGCCTAGAAAGACAGTCCATCTGTGGAGGCACCCCAGCCCTGCTGTATGCCCAAGGGGCAGCACTATGCATCACAGGCAGGCAGTGTGGAGCAGGCAGGGGCTGGGCTGTGCCTGCCTTCCAGTTGATCTGCTCCAATGGGGGTGAGTCTGTAGCAGGCACGGGCATGGGTGACTAGCGACTCCTGGCTCTGGGAGGGCACTAGTGGCCAATCGCTGGTGGGAGGGCGGTCCTCAGCGGCCAGTCACCGACCCCAGAAGCACCAGTGCCAAATTGGAAGTGCTGCTGGAAAAATCAGAAGTGCCGCCAGTGCTCCCCACTCCCCAGCTGATGAGGGCCAATTTGAGGGGGGGGATTTGCCACCTGTGCCTCCCCTACGTATCGCCTATGGGCGTGGGGTATACTAGGGCAGCATGCTGTTGGTGGTGGCAGGTAGGCACCGCAGGGCTTGTGGGCTCTGGGTTGTTGTAGGGTGGGGTCAGGGGCTGAACGGCTTGGGGGGTATATGTGGGGGGCTCCCATGCACACCCCAGGATACCCCCAAACCCCACAACCACACCCTCTCCTACATGCAATCACACACCCCACAAACACAGCATCCACCCACACCCTGCCCTTCACACCCACACACTTCTGGGGGGAACCCCATGCACTGCTACACCACACACATATATGCACCCCCTTACAACCCTGCCCCCTGCAGCCACCCTTCCTCTCCACACACCCCACAGTCTTGAAAAGGTTCAAAGATGCGGATTTTGCCTGGTCCTCATACAGGGACATAGCAGTAGAAGGAAGCTCCTGACCCTTACTTTTACCTACCTGAAAATGAATATGTGCCTGTGATGGGAACATTTAATTAATGCTTTTAAAACACTGTCTCTTGAAAGGTACTTAGTGCAGATTGGCTTTCTCTTCCATCAGCATAGAACTGCACTGATTTCCATGGGCATCTGGGCATAAGGATCTACCTATAGGTCCTGACAATGAAGTTATGTGCAAGACTGGGTGGGATCTTTGACATAACCCTAGAATAAGCTCCATGGGTGTGCCTAAATGAGTGGGAATGTGTGTTTCGCTGGGGACAAGTTGCAGTTGTCTCCCGGGAATGCTTGTTCCATGCTTGCTCTGGTACGTGGCAGGTTACCCTGGGTGTAACTGTGCCTTCCCCAGCAGCCATGGCACTTCAGCAGGCAGCCTGGCTGACAGCTGGAGTGTGGCTCCAGCTGGCCAGGCTCCGGTTGTGGGTGGTGTGCACTGCCACCATGTGCGCTGCCCTGCTTTTTTTGGCATGGGTTTTTTTGACCCTGGGATCTCAAGTGGTCAAACCCCCACACACTACAAAGTAGCAGCGTGGGGAACACCTGCATGTGTGGTGGATGGTGCCACAGACAGGTCTGTGACACCACTTACTGCTTGTCTGGATGCGTCCCATTTGTTTTCTTTATTTGTTTTTATTGGTTTATTATACATATTCCTAGATTAATCTTCAAATAGCAGCTATTCTTTCCAACTTGAACGCCCATAGGAACAACTGGAATTAATGAACAGGGTTGAATATGAGCCTGTCTATGATGAGATTATAAACAGGTTGTTTTGTATTAAAATACAGGCTGAGCATACGTAATATTTTCCATACCCTGGCAATGATTTAGACCCTGGCATTATGAACTTTATGAACCTTACATAATTATTGTTTTGTAGCGTAACCACTCAGATACTTCCTTAGGTTAGGGGATTTTTGGTCATCCATATTGTGATCTTTGCTCTGCTCTAATAATATGAAGATACCTTGTCTTTGCAAAATAATGATTGTTTGCATTTTACTTTTTTTTTGTCCAAGTGGATCTAATTACTGAAATGAATCATAGCCCTTTTTGCTCCTGTGATGCTAGTGTAAATCCTTTAGGACCCACTCTTGTGCTCACTGAAGTCAATGTGCACTTTTTCTGGGACTTCAGTAAGTGCAGAATCAAGACCTTAAGTAAAAATTGATGTTAATATGTTATTATTTGGGACTTTCAGTTGTATATACATTTTACACAACACCAGGAAAGTGCACAGGTTAAAGTCAATGTGCCTGGCATGACAACTGTTCATTATGGAGAGCTGTGTCTCTACCAAATTTTTTTCATCTTTCATTCTTAGAATTCCACAGAAGCCTGTGGAGACTTCTGGGGTGGGGATGAGTTGGGGGGTGGGGAAAGACATTTGGGTCACAGAAATGTGTTTTGCTCTTTTGTGTTGGTATCTCCAAATGAGTGGTGGAGCTTTCCCAAAATGTTTTTTCTACACCTACTCAGCATTCCTCTTAGTTCAGACCAGCTTGAAAAAATGTTGTAAAAGTGAACCCTAATAAAAAATGGTTTTTTTGCTGCCACCCTAAGGGACAGTTCGGCTAGGGGCAGACATTACACATAAACCTGTTTAAGTGGTCAGAAACTGATTTAAACCTGTAACAGAACA
>NW_017728931.1:110937860-110962580 GCF_001723895.1 Crocodylus porosus | reverse complement strand
ACCGCAGGGCTTGTGGGCTCTGGGTTGTTGTAGGGTGGGGTCAGGGGCTGAACGGCTTGGGGGGTATATGTGGGGGGCTCCCATGCACACCCCAGGATACCCCCAAACCCCACAACCACACCCTCTCCTACATGCAATCACACACCCCACAAACACAGCATCCACCCACACCCTGCCCTTCACACCCACACACTTCTGGGGGGAACCCCATGCACTGCTACACCACACACATATATGCACCCCCTTACAACCCTGCCCCCTGCAGCCACCCTTCCTCTCCACACACCCCACAGTCTTGAAAAGGTTCAAAGATGCGGATTTTGCCTGGTCCTCATACAGGGACATAGCAGTAGAAGGAAGCTCCTGACCCTTACTTTTACCTACCTGAAAATGAATATGTGCCTGTGATGGGAACATTTAATTAATGCTTTTAAAACACTGTCTCTTGAAAGGTACTTAGTGCAGATTGGCTTTCTCTTCCATCAGCATAGAACTGCACTGATTTCCATGGGCATCTGGGCATAAGGATCTACCTATAGGTCCTGACAATGAAGTTATGTGCAAGACTGGGTGGGATCTTTGACATAACCCTAGAATAAGCTCCATGGGTGTGCCTAAATGAGTGGGAATGTGTGTTTCGCTGGGGACAAGTTGCAGTTGTCTCCCGGGAATGCTTGTTCCATGCTTGCTCTGGTACGTGGCAGGTTACCCTGGGTGTAACTGTGCCTTCCCCAGCAGCCATGGCACTTCAGCAGGCAGCCTGGCTGACAGCTGGAGTGTGGCTCCAGCTGGCCAGGCTCCGGTTGTGGGTGGTGTGCACTGCCACCATGTGCGCTGCCCTGCTTTTTTTGGCATGGGTTTTTTTGACCCTGGGATCTCAAGTGGTCAAACCCCCACACACTACAAAGTAGCAGCGTGGGGAACACCTGCATGTGTGGTGGATGGTGCCACAGACAGGTCTGTGACACCACTTACTGCTTGTCTGGATGCGTCCCATTTGTTTTCTTTATTTGTTTTTATTGGTTTATTATACATATTCCTAGATTAATCTTCAAATAGCAGCTATTCTTTCCAACTTGAACGCCCATAGGAACAACTGGAATTAATGAACAGGGTTGAATATGAGCCTGTCTATGATGAGATTATAAACAGGTTGTTTTGTATTAAAATACAGGCTGAGCATACGTAATATTTTCCATACCCTGGCAATGATTTAGACCCTGGCATTATGAACTTTATGAACCTTACATAATTATTGTTTTGTAGCGTAACCACTCAGATACTTCCTTAGGTTAGGGGATTTTTGGTCATCCATATTGTGATCTTTGCTCTGCTCTAATAATATGAAGATACCTTGTCTTTGCAAAATAATGATTGTTTGCATTTTACTTTTTTTTTGTCCAAGTGGATCTAATTACTGAAATGAATCATAGCCCTTTTTGCTCCTGTGATGCTAGTGTAAATCCTTTAGGACCCACTCTTGTGCTCACTGAAGTCAATGTGCACTTTTTCTGGGACTTCAGTAAGTGCAGAATCAAGACCTTAAGTAAAAATTGATGTTAATATGTTATTATTTGGGACTTTCAGTTGTATATACATTTTACACAACACCAGGAAAGTGCACAGGTTAAAGTCAATGTGCCTGGCATGACAACTGTTCATTATGGAGAGCTGTGTCTCTACCAAATTTTTTTCATCTTTCATTCTTAGAATTCCACAGAAGCCTGTGGAGACTTCTGGGGTGGGGATGAGTTGGGGGGTGGGGAAAGACATTTGGGTCACAGAAATGTGTTTTGCTCTTTTGTGTTGGTATCTCCAAATGAGTGGTGGAGCTTTCCCAAAATGTTTTTTCTACACCTACTCAGCATTCCTCTTAGTTCAGACCAGCTTGAAAAAATGTTGTAAAAGTGAACCCTAATAAAAAATGGTTTTTTTGCTGCCACCCTAAGGGACAGTTCGGCTAGGGGCAGACATTACACATAAACCTGTTTAAGTGGTCAGAAACTGATTTAAACCTGTAACAGAACAGATGTTCAGTGCACATAAACCAGTTTGAAAATGGCTGAAACTGGTATGAGATAAACCTGGTTGAATGTAGTTAACAGACTTAACTGATTTAGCTCAAACCAGTTTATGCAATGTCTGTCCCAGACCACTTGCTGGTTTAAGACAAATCAGACATCCCCAGCTTCTCGGCATGCTCTCTGGGCTGGGCAGGGCTCTCCACAGCAGGGCTAGCTCCCCCCCCCTCTTCTCCCTGGCCAGAGCTCTGGCAGAGACTTACAGGCACAGCAGGGTCTGTCTGGCTTCCCCCTGCCCTACTCCACACCCGCTTTGCTGCTCAAGCAGGAAATCCCTCCCCCCTCCATCTGTCATGGCGGGAACCCCAACCCCATGGGCCCTAGGCATGTGGTATGCTAGCTAATGCCGAAATGTGTCTGTGTGTGTGTGAGTGTCTCCAATTTCACTGGACCAGGCAGACAGAACAGTGGTTCCTTAGGGCTGTTTGGAGCTAATCAACAGGTCAGCTGGTAAGCTGTGTAAGAACAGTTTGAAGTAATGGAGAGAGGCTGCTGTTTTGCTGATGAGGTGATAAACACCATTGGCTTTGCTACAGAGACTATGGTGAAGCAAGGAGGGAGATTGAATTGATGTAAATTGGTAATCCAAGCAGAGTACTTGAAGAAAAGTCCTTAGATGTGGCCAGATTCCGATCACAGTTTCAGCTGTCAAAAGGGATAAGTCTTTAGAATGGCAGAACAATACAGAAACAAAATCCCAGTTGCTCCTGCTTCAAATGTAGTTGTCAGTCTCAGCAGGGGTACCAAGAAATTATGGTCTGATCTTGCAAGCCTGGTTATTACTTTGCAGGTTCTGAAGCTAAATTATTTGGAGTATAAGGAATCCTTTCTTGCATAAGAGTTAGGTCTAATGCACTTTCTGTTACAGCGTATTGTAATACTGTGTACTACATGTATACCATGCTAGTTTCTTCACAGAAGAGATTGATTCTCTGAGTCTGTCATTTCTGCACCTTTCGTAAGTGTTAAATTCACTTAAAAAAAACCCAACAAGACCTATCATCAGTTTCCTAGCTATTGTCAATCACTGATAAGACAGAGGAATATCATCACATTTAGTTGAAATAATCTATTATCCAGAGCCTGGAAATATCTTTTGACAGCAGACAGGCAAACATTTCTCTCTCATAGTAATGAAATTGTTGATATTTATTTGAACAAAGTGTGCCAAATGCTGAAGCCTTGGTAAGGTGGATGGTAACTACTGCTAGTAGGTGAGGGGCAATATGTTTAAGGCACTACGTGGGGTCTCCAGAAGAGTCCTGGACCTGATGGAAGGGGTGACAGTATAAGCAGTATAAGATATAGTCATGCTCTGGAGCCCCTCTCTCCTGAGGCATTTATATATAGTTCGGTGAATGTTGGAAAAAGGGCCATGGAGGCTATGTCTAGATGAGCATGGATGTGTGTTATGTGGCAGTGTAACCCTTTTGTGCCACCACACACTGCACATGCAGGCATTCCCTGTGCTGCTGTCTTGCAGTTCAGGGGTTTTTGACCTCAGGAGATCCCAGGGTCAAAAATCCCACACCAAAAAAAAGCAGGCCGGTGCATGTGGTGGCAGTGCATGTCACTGAAAACCAGAGCCTGGCTGGCTGGAGCCACACTCCGACTGCCGACCAGTGGCCCCCGCCCACCCTTCCCCACCTGGAGTAACCTGCTGCGTGCCACAGCTCATGTGGCAGGGACATTCCTTGGGGACATGGTGTGCTGCTGTTACTTATCCCTGGGGAAACAAACGCCTGCACTCCTCTAGATGCACCAGGGTGACTGGTTCCTTTCCTTGGCTCCTACTGTGGCTTAGGGCAGGGGTTGGCAACCTGTGACCCGCTAGCCAGATTCAACCTTCAGAAACTTTGGATCTGGCTTGCAAATATGAGGCTTTAGCAGCATTAATTATATGTAGTGTCTTTGACAGGTGCTCTCCCATTGCTGCCACGGGACGAATGTTGGCTGTGGGCACTCTCCCCATTCTGTTGTAGGGAGAAGTGCTGGCTGCAAGCACTTTCTCTGTGCCACCAGGGAGACACGAGGTGGTGGCAGGGTTCTAGCACAGTATGATCCAGAGAAGATCATTCTGGTTCATGAACGATGCATGCCTCTGGTGGCTGGGGGGGAATGGCAACTGCCTGGAGGTAACAGTAGGGAGCTCCCACAGGTGGGAGGGGTGGGGGGAGGATGGCGAGTGCCAATTGGTGGTCAGTGACCACCTGCAGATGCTGCTGGCAGTCAGACACCACTCACAGATGCCACTGGAAGTGTTGGCGGTAAAGGGGTGGGGTGGTGAGCTGTGACTGCCCACCGGCACCGCTGGCAGTGTAAGCGGTGTTTCCGTCATGCGATGCACCGCCAATCTCAGGGGGGTGCTCGTGCTGCGTTATCAATGTTCTGGCTGGCACCTGTAAAAGGTTGCTTACCCCTGATGTAGGGTTATATCCCTAGAAGAAGTCACAGGCAGAAGAATGAGTTAAGAGTTTCTTTTCTCTTATGTAGTTCATTTCCAGGGAGTAGAGAATGGGAGCTGGAATTACCAGTTCAGTGAAAGACTACTGTTATAAAAGAATGATGAGTGCTGAGATTTAACACAATCGTTATGGAAAAATTTACCCCAGATTTTAATTTGCAGTAAGTTTATTCTGTAACAAGGAGAACCTAAAATTAGCTCTCTGCCTGCTGCATGTGCTGTTATACTGACTGATCATTAGATGGTGTGGGAGCCAGTTTGCATGGAGTAAATGGCTACCCCAGCGTGAAACATGAGGAGGGCAGACACACAACATGTACTACATAATAATTATGCAATCAAGTTACTGCATATTTTTCAAGAAGTAAATTTACCCTTTGTTCTAGTTATTTACTGTATGGTAGGGCTGTGCATCATGAGTCTGCTCTACTTTTGTCACATAGTAGTCAACATAGACCTTGGACAGGTGTGGGTTACATGCTGCTTCCTCTGCGTCTATTTGTCTTAAGTATCTATCTTCAATAGACCTTGTTTTTGGCCAGAAAGAGGCATAGTTTTGCCTCCTTGCTTTTTTGAAGAAAAGTGCTTTATGATTCCTAACATTCTGAAGAAACCTCTCTCTCACATTTCCTCCTATTTTGGATGCTGGAGAAAAATGCATCTCATTGTTTCATTTTATCCTTTGTAATATTGGCTACGTGATTTCTTCTCTTTATCTTGGGCCACTTTTTGCATCCCCCCTCTGCTATATGGACTGCTTTTGTGTTTGGTTGAGTGCGTACCTTAGTTTTGTGTACTTCATTGGAGTTAAGTATTCTGCAGATTAGTTCTGCATAAGAAACTGCTGCATTCCTTCCTGTTGCAATTTTGGAAAGGATGTTTAATTCCACTCACCAAGTGTTGGTGTGGCTAGGCCCTGGGCCAGTATATGTGAATTGATCATGTGCTGATTTGGATATAATATTTTATTCTTTAGTGCTATGTGGTGAAAAAGAGCATTTACTTTGGTTGAGAGGGCACCACATATGTTTGTTCAGTATTTTGATTTAAATGTTAACACTTTCCATATGTTTTCCTATTGTTTTTATTATCACATTTTGTTACATAAATTGTTAATTGTAGTAATTCATATTTATATTAGTGTAATACCCAGAGGCCCCACAAATGCATACAATAGTAATGTAAACCACAGAGCTTAAAGTATAAGATTTTAAGACGTGCATGTGGTAAGAATAGAAGGCTACAATCAAATATGTAAATTATTCATATCTGTATTTGCTATATTTTAAATATTATTGAGGATCTCCAAGGATCCTTACTTCATTATTGTTTTACTTATTTTGCTCCAATGTTTATCTGTAGATGTAAGACTTATTTTATAGGATAACTGTCCAGAAAATTCAGAGTTCGGGGTTTGGGGGTTAGTACCTTCTATTTGGGTCAAAATCGTCCCTTTTGTTACTCAGGGAAATAATGCTCAATGATCTGCTAAGGTGAGCAAATTTAAAAATAACTTGATTTTAAAAGTGATATGAATTATTTTCATTTGAAATGTAAGATTTCATAAAAGAAAGGGTCCATGTAATAAAGGGATGAACCACTTTGTCTGTTATCCTGGTTTGATCAGCTAGTAATAGCACAATATATTTGATATGGCCTTTTATTCAATAGCTAATTAAAAAGAAGGAAAGAGAATGCCCCATTATCACTTGCTGATCCAAAAAGGTGTGATAACAGTTCCTTAAAAAACAAACAACCCACAGCTCACAATGCAAGCTTTATCTCTCCCACCTCATTTTACACACCTATAGATTTCATTGACTGCTGATCCTGTTAGACTTTGTGCTGACTCTGCGTCTGCAGTGGAAGTATTGGCAGGTGGCACTATATCAGCAGTCTGAAATCACATACTGACAACTACAAAAATAGATGTGTGTTCTTAGGTGCAAACTGTTACAGTTTGTTTATTATGGGAATGCTCTGTTATTAAAGACGTATGGCTTTCTGGATAAATACATGAAGTGTTGGTTTTTTACCTCTGGCCCTTAATTTGTAGTCCATATTAAACGAATATTAGATGCTTGGTAACAGTCAAGCTCATTAAACAGGTTAACGTTTCATAGTTGAATAGTGAAAACAAATATGAAATGAAAAATATACTGATTGACTTCACTGGGAATTACTGTGGACGTATGCTAACCAACAGAATTAGACTCCAAGCACTTCAGAACACTGAAATTACAGGCATGTTCATTGTATTGATACTGTTTATGTTTATACATATATTAATGACCATGAGAAATTCCTCCAGGGAGTTAAACTAGTTAAAAAAATGTGAGAAACTATAATTAAGATTTTTAAAGTACATGCAAGAATATTAAGGGGGTTATGACCATGTCAGAATGAATGTCCAAATTTGTTTTATGTTTGAAGCTAAGAAGTTCTGAGCCTGGCTAGTACTTAGATGGGAGATCACATTTAAATCCTGGCACTGCAGATACAAGCTAAGGAGGCTGTGGTCAAACACTTGGTAAATAGGTACCATAAACTATATGAGTAGCAGGCTTTATTTATTACCATCATCACTACTAACATGAGTCAGAAATAAAAGGAAGAATATTAAAAATAATTATTCTTTACAATGACAGCGCTGTAAATTTGAGTCCCCACTGGTAGTTCTCTTACTAATAGTGTAAGTAGATCAATACAGTTATGTTATAATCATCAACATGGGAATTTTGCCTCATAAGAAAGATCTAAAATGTCAGAATTTAACTCTTCATGAATAAACTAGCTAAATGTTATTGTTCTTTACCCAGATTCATGTCTTCAGAGGGAATCATTATTTTATTATAGATCTTCATTTCAAAAGTTCATACCATTTTGTAAACAAAGCAATAGACAACTTCATTTAAAATGAATAATTGATAATAGACGCAAAGTTTTCCTTTTATTTACAACTGGAATTGTTCTGTTTTCAAGAGCTTTGTTGCCAGTTTTCTAATGTTGTCTGCATTTTATTTTTCAGTAAAAAAGCCTAAATTCCATAAGACACTAATTTGAATAACTGAGCTGTGTGAACAAAGAAGCAAATTATATAGTATATTAAAGGCACTCTCCAACACTTGGGTGAGGAGCTGAGGCAGGAGCTGAATATTAATTAGAAGCTAGTCTCTAAACATTAATTATATCTACTTAGGAAAAAATATTATTTAAAATTACCTCATTTCATTTTTTTTTCAGGAATGATACTTTTAATGGTTAAGTCTTATGCAAGAGGATTCTTTAATGTTTAGTAAGCCTGTATTAAGGGGCAAGGAACTAAATGCAGAATGCATTTCAGGCAGCAAGAAACTCTTGAGTATGAATTAGTACTTACATGAGGGTGTGGTTATATTTGGCAATATTTGGCATTTCCCTCCTTGTCAATAGTAAACTGCTTGTTTCTAGCAGACAACTGTTTGCACTGCAGAAACCACCATAGCCTCTTGCAATAACTGACCTCCTTGTTGGCAGTAAAGTACAAGTCAGGAATGAACATGGAGATAACTGCCTTGGCTCCATAGAGGTGAGAGCTGGAAAACATTTGTGGAAAACATACATGAAACAGCGTTAAATGTAGCTGACTGGGTTATATTGGATATAAAGGCTTTATACAGAAGACTTTTGCCACCAAAGTTGTCTACTATCTTTCAAGAATTCTGAATTTATTCAGAATTCTGAATCCATTTATTTATTTTTGAGAACGAGTGCTCACAGATACTACAATGTATATATTAGTAGTAGGCGCCACAGTAGTTACTATTTAGAAAGTTAACATTGATCAAGGATATACTGCTCTTGGCTTTTTCACTTGTGAGTAATATGGAAAAAAAACCACACATATAAAACATCTATTCATGTTTTCTAGTACAATAGTATCCAGAAGCTTCACCTAAGATTGGGTTTCCATTGTGTGAGGTACTGTACACAATCATAGATCATGTCTAGCCCTCTGATTTGTCATGCCAGGTAGCAGTACCCTAAGACATGCTGTGCTTCTCAGTGAGGGCTGCCTCCCAAACCAGAAGCAATGCAGCTCTGTCTGTATGGTATAAAGTGCAGGCAAATTGACATTGCTCAGTGCCAGTGCCAGTTAATCTATTCTTGCAGTTCCATGGATGTGTTTATATTGCTTCCAATCCAGGCTGTAGCGCATGTAGAACTGCATGGTGTGTTGATGGTGCTGCTGACTGGCACAGCAAATTTACAGTCTAGGTGTAGCCACAGTGAGAGACAGCAACACCTCTGAAGAAGTTTCCAGTCAAAATAGTAAAGACCAACAGAAGCTGAGAGGGAAATAAAGATGCAGACAGGTGAAGTGATTAGCTGGAGGTCACACAGCAAGTTCATTGGGAAGAAAATCCTGGTTAGTTGATTCTTAGTTCAGTCTCCTCTTCACTAGAGTATTTCAATTCTTGTCTTCCCATGCCAGTATCATTAATTTTATTTTTACTACACACATGCTTTCTGTAAAAGTGAATATTCTTAATTGATCCTAAATGTGTTTCAATGATGTATTAAATACAAAATAACTTAATGCCTTGAGAGAGAAGAAATGAGACCCAAAGCGTGCTGTTGTTGATGGTAAGGCGGTCAATAGTTTCATTGGACTTTGGATTGTGTTTATGCGTGCGTGTGTGTGTATGTGTAAATTGTAAAAGGGGACTGCAGTGCCATTTCTGTGATCAGACCGAGCAGCATCAGGATTTTTGATTCCATGAAATTTATGAGATTTTTAAACTTCTTTTGCATTCTGTTTCATTCTGTTCCTTGGCTCTTTCATGAAACATTGGTGGAACTCCCCAGCTGTCTAGCTAAAGACAGCAGAAAGGCTTGGGGAGCTGACTTCAGGCAGGAAATAGGATGCCCACTTCTTAGGACCTGTAGGGGGCGGTGGTCCTTGTGAGCTATGAGTCTTTTGGGACTCCAGTTCAGCCAAAGCCTGCCAGTTGAGCAGCTAATGATCCTGTGGTACAGGGGAAGCTCCAGAGTGGGAACCTTGGAAGCCCTCCTAGGACTACCAGTTGCTGAGGGTCCACAGGCCCTGAAGCTGTCATGGTGTCCAAACTCTCATATTCCCTTCAGCTCACTAGCTAAGTGCCAGGGAGTTGGGAGTGTAGAAGCTTGGGTTCCTCAGCAGCCTGCCAGGCAGACTGGTGTGAGGAGCCAGTTGGGTGAGCTGGCAGGAAACCAGGCCAGAAACCTGTCTGGTTTCTGTTGGAATTTCATTAAAGTCAACATGTTCCTTAAGAATGTTTTGATTTTGCCCAAATTGGCATTTTCTGATAGAAAAAAGAAATGTTCCTTTGGAAAATGTCCATCCAGTTCTAATCACATTGTTTATGCTAATGAAAGGAGACTGGATTGGATTTTTAAAACACTGTATTTCTGGAAAGTGGTGCAGTTATATAGGTGCATATATATATTTTCAAGTTGTCAAGGGAGTTATTTTCAAAGAGGTAGGTTTTATTACTCACCCAGTTGTACTATCTTAGAAATAGCTTTTTGGATGAAATGAGTTTAAACATGTGAAAAGGAAGTAAAAAAACCCTTCCTGCTAAGTCACACTGAATATTGCAGATGACTATGTAGACAAGGAGAGATTTTTGCCTACACCTTTTCATGCATGATATGTACATTATCAATCATAGTAAAAACACATATCAATCTTGGACCATACGGGCTAGTGAGACCCAACTAAGTAAAAGAACTATTACTATTATAATAGAAACATGTCACCATTTGCTTCCATGGGAAGTCTAGGAGTTATGAGCACATAGTGCTAAGTAGTTCAGTCTCAAAAAGATAAATGTGTATGACAATCATTTCTTTCTCCAAATATGAGAAGATGAAAAAATATGATATAGAATGTTCCAGTTTAGAAGTCTTAGTAATGCCCTTATAATCAAATATGCACAATAAATATTTACATTGTATTTCTTGAAGATGGAGAAGCTGAAGAGTGGTTTTAAACAAGTTAATCATGCCTTATGTAAATCCTGAAAATCATTTCTTATGAAGATATATAGATTACTTTTTTTATAATGTAGGGTTATAGATAAGCAAGTGCTTCAATGCTATGAATACAAAGTGAAGAGCAAATAATTTGATACAGCAGTTATGTAGCTAAAACCATATGCTAAGGGTTGGATTCTGTGGTACAACTCTAGAAAGCATATCATAGAAAGCACAGCCCAAACATGACAAGAGGAAGAGGGAAAAGTAGCATAAAGCATTTTCCCAATTCTGGGCTTCTGATAGGGCTGATAGAAATCTCTTTGCATAAGAAAGACAAACCAAGATGATATTGGGCCTTTCTGATGCATCCAATAGCTGTGCTGCAATCAAGAATGGCTATGGTAGGTAGAAGCCCTTCATTTTCCTCTACCAACCTCATCTCCAAATCTGCATGACTCTCTCACTGGTTGAGGGGAGTGCAGGGTTCCTGTGGAAACTGTGTCTTTTCACAGTCTCTGGGATACCTCTTATGCCTTCCATATTCCAGAGGAGTAAAGGACAAAATCCCATCCCATGTACCAAACAATAGCAACGTAGTTTCATCACTAGTACAACTAATTCTATATGTTTGCCTGAGCTAATATCTGGAATTCTCTTAACTCATTTCCTGCCTAATATGTTTTCTTAAAATAAGTAACGTTTTTCTTAAGATACTAGGGATTTCATATCTGCTATCTATGGATGTCAGAGAAAATTATTTGCCTGTAATTTCCTATTAAAATCTACTGTCTTCTTCACAGCTCTAGGGTTACTACCTGTAAGATAAGTACCTGTTATTTTATTAATTTGAAACCATGCCAGTGTGAAGAGAGCACATAAGTTTGTTTTCCCTTAGGAGTATGAACTCCATGGACTGAGCCCTGTGGTGATAGAGACAGGATTAGTGAATCCGGCAGTCTCCTGCTACAAATCTGCATGCAGACAGTGGTAGCATGATGGCCATCTTGTATCTGGTTTGAGACAGGGGTGTAATTCAGCAATGAATGACCAGAAAGAAGAACTGCCTTCATCCCTAGGGAACTAGTGAAATATATCATGGACACTGCAGCTCTGAGGCAAATTGGCCAGATCAGGGCCAGCTGAGAGAAATAGTAGAGGCTACACTTTCTTCTGGAAGGGGAAACTGGCTGAGGACAAACATGTTTATGACATCAGCTTGCCAATCAACTTATGGAGCTTTCCATAGGCATTAATGAACACTTTATGACTCAGGTCTTAAGCTCAGTAACAACCAGTATGTACCATCATCAATGCATACATCCCAATGCTTGATGTAGATTATGATGTCAAAAAACAGCTCTACTCCAACCTTGACCGTGTACTGAATAATACTCACAAGGACAAGATCATTCCCTTTGGTGACTGGAGTACCAAAGTCAGATGTGCTCTGGAACTCTGGAATGGCACCATTGGGAAAGAAAAATTAGGAAAAGCCAACTCTAATGGCACTGTTTTCCTAAGCAAATGTGTGGAACATGGTCTTGTCATCATGATCACCACCTTCAGACAGAGTGAAAAAATACAAGAACACATGGAGATGTCCTTGATCTAAGCACCGGCACCTCCTCAACTATGTTATTGTTAGAACCTGTGGTCGAATGGATGTCCATATCATGCAAGCCATGCAAAGAACCGATTACTGCTGGACAGATCGCTGTCTTGCCAGATTCATTATAAATATGCAGCTTGCTCCAAAACATTGAAAACAGCCAAAAGCAATGCAAATGAGTCTCAGCATGAAACCTCTTCAAGATCTGAAGGTCTCTAAGGATTTCCAACAGTATCTTCATTGAAAGCTCTATGCCCTGTCCACAAATGAATACAACATTCAAAAACTCTGGAAGGGGTTTAAAAGCTGCCATTCATATGGCTTGTGTTGAATCCATTGGCTACACCATCCATCAACACCAAGACTGGTGATGCCAAGATGCAAGCCCTTCTTAACCAGAAGAGAGAGGCTCATTCTGCTTGGCAAGATGACACCTCATCTCAGCAGAAGAAAGACATATCAGCTCTTCAAAACTGAAGCTTAAACAAGGATCCAGGATATAAAAACTCAGTTGTGGCAAGATAAAGCCAAAGAGATACTGCTCTATACTGACAGGCATGACATCCATAGCTTTTTCCAGGCAATGAAAGCCATCTATCATCCAGCCTTCCATGGTCCTACTTTCCTGTGATCACAGAATGGCTCAACACTCCTCAAAAACAAGCTAATGAATCTATCCAAGCTAGATTGAAGGGACACTTTGAAGCACTCCTGAACCATGAGTTGACTGTGACAGATACTACCATTGACTCCATCCTTCAACACCCTGAAAGGGGATCCCTCATGAACCCTCCTATCCTAGAAGAGGTCTGGCATGCCATGCAGGAAACTAAGAACAACTAAGCCTACTGGACTGGATGGCATATCTGCTGAAATGTACAAGGCTGGTGGCAAGGAACTGGTACTGAGACTTCACAAATTTATTCTACACATTTGGAACAACAAAGAGATCCCTGAGGAATGCAAAGGTCATGAGTATCTTTGAGAAACGAGATAAGTCTGTGTATGAGCACTATCAAGATATCATTCTCCTTTTCACAGAAGGGAAAATCCTTGCTTGCATCCTCCTAAGCCGTCTTTTACCTCTTGCTGAGGAAGTCCTGCTGGAATCTCAGTGTGGTTTCAGACCATCTTGTGGGGCAACTGACATGATTTTTGTTGCTCATCAAGTTCAAGAAAAGTGTTGGGAACAACATCAAGACTTGTATATGGCCTTCATTGACCTCACTAAGACCTTTGATTCCATCAATTGCAAAGCCTCGTGGAAAGTACTGGTCAGGTTTAGATGCTCTGAAAAGTACATCAAGGTCCTGAGGCTTTTTCATGACCGGATGACTGTGACCATCCTGTAGAGGATGCAAATTTATTTAACTGGGCTCAAGCAAGGAAGTGTCATTGCCTCAACTCTGTCCTTTTATTTTTTGACAGTCATCTTGGTTCTCATTGAGGACCACCTTCTTTCTGGAATTTACATTGAAGAGCCCTCCATCCATCTGTTAATCTATCTGGGATGTTTTCACTCAAAGGCCAAAATACTCAAAACAATCATCCTTGACTTTCAATATGCCAACTGCGCCATTCTTGTGCACACTGAGGAAGACCTCCAGATGACACTGGATCTGTTCCAACAAGTCGACTGAATTTTGGACCTCTCTCAACTTCAAGAAGACTGAAGTGCTCAATCAGCATGCCCCAGGGCATAAATTTAATTCCCTTCCTCAAATTACCATAGAGGGAAAGACCCTAGAGTTGGACAAGCATGTCCCATATGTTGGTAGTTATGTCTCTTAGCATGAACAGTAATAAGGAGATCCAGCACAGGATCCAGTGCACAAGTTCCTCCCTTGGGAAGTTGCTTCAGCATGTCTATATTCATTGTGATGTTGAGAAAGACAGACAGCAAGATCCAAGTTAATAATGCAGTCATCATCCCCAGTGTCCTCTATGGATGTGAAACATGGATGACCTACTGTTGCCATCTCAAGAGCCTGGAGAGGAATCACCAAAATGACTCTATAAAATCCTCCACATCAAATGAGAAGATCACTTCACAAATGCCTCTATCCTTGCTTAAGTCAATGTTACCAGCATTGAGTTGGTGATCCTCAAGCACCAACTTCACTGGACTGGACATTGTATGGATCCCTGATTGTCAACTCCTAAAAGAAGTGCTCTACTCTCAGATTAGTAATAGCCAGAGATCTCATAGTGGCCAGTGTAAATGACTCACTCTATAGGGCTGTGGGCCCTGCCTTCCTGGGATTCTGTGAGTCTATGCCATTAGGGATAGATTCGGGAATACCACAGTTTTCTACCTCAGATTTGCTGTCACCTGCCACATCTTGATGGAATGCAAATTTTGATGCGAGTTGGGGTTAGTGAACTGAAAATAATTCTGAGATCTTTGTGCAGATTTTCTTATGGGGCTCTGCCATCCCTTAACACCCCACACTTACCACGTCAGATATGCTGGTATAAATTCTCAGCTTCTAGGCCCACAACACTGTCTTCTTTCCCATCTAGGTACTTTATGATGCTATGGGGGTTACTGCATCCAAGATGGTCTGTAACACATCAAGGTCCCAGGGGTGGCTGTGACACCTCCTGCAGGCTTCACAATTGTGCCCCGCTCTGCCACTAAGGCACCTTCCCATCTCATCTGCCATGCCTTGATGGAATAATGATGAATAGGGAGGCTGCTCACAGATGTTAGCGTGGGCCTGGTTCCACTGAATCCCAGCTAGAGTCCCTAGCACCCTACTAGTCCTCAGTCAGTGTGCCACCGGAGGGTACCTCAAGCCTTAAAGGCTAATTGCATGACTCGAAATCCTCCCCTACACCATGTCACATGATTCACAGGTGTTACATATCATCATTGTTGGGACTTTGGCCACCCCAGCTTTTCCCATTTAATCTGGCTAGGGCCTCTAGCCTCGGCCAACTATCAGACCTGGTTTTGAGGCTCATACTTTTTCCTTTTGCCACTGGGCCGCTGACCCATGTCTGCTTGGCCCCAGGCCCCTATATGGCCATGCCTATCTGGTGCCAGGCCCTGTGGCACCAGGTCCCTGGCCCCAGTCTCTGTGCCTTGCACTATGCCCACTCTGGGCTCATTACTCGCCAGAGCCTTGAGCCTACTCCTGGCAGGGCTCAAGTGCCTTTAAGGGAGCTCCCTGAGCCTCACTGTCCCTGCAGGCAGCAAAGCAGTTTACCCAGCACCCCTGGGTAGCTTTCCTGGATAGGAGCTTCTTCTCCTTGCAGCTGCCAGCCCCAGCCTTGGTTTATATGTTCCCAGGGCCCTGCCTATGTCCAGTCAGCCTATTGCCTGCAGGTTCCTGCTAATTACCCCATTAGCCTGTTGCTCTGGTGACCTACAGCTGCTGCACCTTGCCCAACCTGCAGAGCTCTCTAGCTAGGTTGCTTCTTCTCCTAAAGAAACAGAAAGCCTGGGGCTCTCTGTTACGCAGTCGCTATGCCAACATAGTCTCATGTGCCAGTGTTTGACATCAGTGTCCCGCAAATAGTTCAGCCACTGACAAACACATCAATAACTTCAGGTCAACGATAGTAATTCGCTCAGTTCTAGGTTAAAGGATTCCACTACAATTCTCCTTTATAATCCTGAAAACAGTTTCGATCTCTGCATTTTCAAACCCAAACAGAAGCTTAAACAAAAACTCTTGGCTTTCTGAGTGCCCCTGGCTCCTTTAAGGCCATTTAAATCTACTCCAGGCCAGTGAAAAGTCCCATGTCCATGTGAGGGGTAAATTTACAAAGCAAACAGAAATAAAAAAGACCTGCTGCCCCCTCACCATCTCCAGACTCACCCATGCCCATGCCAGGCTGCTCTCAGATCTGCCAAACTTCCTCAGGCTGCCTGAAGAGCCTTCAGGTTCAATGCCAGATGGATTTTGAGTCATGCAATGGAGGCCCTCTGGCCACCTTTACTTTTCAGGCTTTTCCTCTCCTGCCCAGTGGAAGACTTGCACTTCTGGCTTTTGCAGAACCCATAAGTGATTTCCATGCTCTACCTACTGGCACCCTCCTTTCACTGTCCCTCTCCAGGGCCTGAAGTAACTTTTCCAGAACTCCTCCCTCTAATCCAGAGGGACAATCAGCTTTGAAACCACTGCTGCTCTGGTGTGGCATAGCTTGTCCCCTGGATCACTGTGGTAAGTTGTGGCTTCTCCACCACATTCAACTTGTCGTTCCAACTCCCTTTGGCTCCTTCACAGCCAGAAGAAACACTACCTCAAGAAAATGGATGCCAACATCAAGAGTTGGGAGGAGTTGGCTGCCAGCTGACTCCAGTAGTTTCATAGTAGGTATGGTCAGAAGGGACCTAAGCAGATCATCAAGTCCAATCCCCTGCCATGGGCAGGAAAGAATTCTGGGGTCAAACAACCCCAGCTAGGTGATTGTCCAGCCTCCTTTTGAAGACTACCAGGGTAGGGGTGAGCACTACTTCCCTTGGAAGTTGGTTCCAGATCCTAGCTACCCTGACAGTGAAGTAGCGCCTCCTGATATCTAGCCTGAATCTACTCTCAGTCAACTTATGGCCGTTATTCCTTGTTACTTCTGGTAGTGCTCAGGGGAACAAGGACTCCCCTATAGCCTGCTGGTCCCCCTTGGCCAGCTTGTAGATGGCCACCAGATCCCCTCTCAGCCTTCTGTTGTGGAGGCTGAACAGTTTTGGGTCCCGTAGCCTCCACTTGTAGGGCCTGCCTTGCTGTCCCCTGATCCACGTCCCCACATTGGTGGCCCGTGTTCATTTTGGAATCAGTAATGACTCCAAGATCCTTTTCTGCCTCTGTGCTGACGAGAAGGGAATTCCCCAGCCTGTAGGTGTGCTTCTGGTTCTTCTTCCCCAGGTGCAATACCTTGCACTTGTCAGTACTGAATCCCATCCTGTTCTCATCCACCCACCCCTGTAACCTGTCTAGATCTAGTTGTAGCCTGTCCCTCTCTTTTAGCGTGCCCACTTCTCCCCACATTTTAGTGTCATCTGCGAATTTGACCTAGGTGCTTTTTGCCCCCTCATCTAAGTCGCTGATGAAGATGTTGAACAGTGCAGAGCAAAGGAACAAGCCCTGGGGGACCCCACTGCCCACTCCCTCCAGGATGAAAAAGACACATCCACCACCACACTCTGGGTACAGCCCACCAGCCAATTTGTGACCTATCTTACTGTGTAGGCATCGATGCCACAGTCACCTAATTTCTTAATGAGAATGAGGTCAGAGACAGTGTTGAAGGCCTTCCTAAAGTCCAAAAAGACTACATCCACCATGACACCTGCGTCCAAGGATTACATGACCTGGTCATAGAAGGCCACCAGGTTGGTCTGACAGTACCGGTCTCGAATGAACCCATGTTGGTTGCCCCAAAGCATGATGTCCCCTGCTGGTCCCTCACAGATGTGCTCCTGGATAATTTTCTCAAAGAGCTTCCCCAGGACCAAAGTAAGACTAACAGACCTGTAGTTTCCTGGGTCCTCCTTCTTCCCTTTTTTGAAAATGGGGACCACATTGGCCTTTTTCCAGTCCTCTGGCACCTAGCCAGAGCACCATGAGTGCTTGTAAAGCTGTGACAGGGATCCTGCAATGACCTCTGCTAATTCCCTCAGCACTCAGGGGTGGAGATCGTCAGGACCTGCTGACTTGAACACATCTAGACCCACCAGAAATTCTCTGTCTAGGTCCTCACTGATCCTGGGCTTGGCAGCACTTCCCCTGGGTCCGTCAGGGATCCCAGTGAGGGGGGTGTCCCAGTTCCTGCTTGAGAAGATGGAGGCAAAAAATTTTTTAAAGAGGTTAGCTTTGTCATCTGGTGTGATGACCAGATTTTCTAGCGTATTCTGCAGAGGCCCTGCATTACCCGCTACTTTTTTTTACCCACTATGTATTTAAAACAGGACTTCTTATTGTCCTGGATCCAGGTCACTAATCCCAGTTCCATCTCCACCTTAGCCTTCCTAACAGCCCCCCAAGCAGGTAAAATAAAATTTTTGAGGTAAAATGTCTTGCACTCAAAGCAGAGAAGAGAGAATGGAAGAAGGGAAAGGAGAGACATCCTAGTTTACAGCCTACTCTTCCTGGTGGAAAGACCTATAGCTTCTGCATATGGGTCTGTGGTTCAAGGATTGATGTTTAAGTCACCTCAAGACCCATCAATGAGCCATGATAGAAATCACCCTCAGATCGAGGAATTGCTGACTATATTGTTTTCAAAAGGTGTTTCCATTAAGAGAGAATGTCATATTAAACTAATCCATATTACCAAGTGGTCTGCAAAAATCTTTAGGTTATTCTTGGGGATTGCATCCAGCAATTCTAATGAGAAGGGATATGTCTTAAAAACTTTAAAAGTTAAAAATTTCACAGCTTGATTAATCTTTTCCAATGCTTGACCACCTCCAGGGTCAGAAAACCAACCTATATCCAACCTATATTTTCCCTGATACCCAACCTATATTTTCCTTTGTCACAACCCAAGACTGTTATTCCTTGTTCTGTTGCCTGCAGCCATAGAGAATAGTTTAGCAATAGCCACAGAAAATAGTTTAATTACATGCCATGTATTTTCAGGTTGTTAGCAAAGCCTCTCTCTGTCTTCTCTTCTCCACACTAAATAATCCCAGTTCATCCAACTGTTCTTCACATCATTTTCTGTATCTCTAATAATTTTTTTGGCTTTTGCCTAGACTCTTTCCAAATGTTATATGTCTTCCTTGAAGTGTTGTGTCCAGAATTGGACACAGTACTCTAGGTGAGGCCTCACCAGTGCTTAAAAGAGTAGAAGAATTGTTTCTTTTGATTGCCAGCTGATGGTCCTGTTAGTACAACCCAGTACGCGACTGACTTTTTTTGTACTCTCAACTCATATCAGCTTGCTGTCCACTGTGATTCCTAATGAATATATGAGTGCTGTAGTCTAGCCAATCATTTTTCAGTTTGTATTTGTTCATTTGATCATTCCATTCTTAGTGAAGAACATTACAATTGTTCTTAGTGAATGTTATTATGTTAATTTTAGACCACTCTTCCAATTTTTCAGGGTAATTCTGAATCCTAATCCTATCCTCCAAAGAGTCTGCAACTCTACTTAGGTTGGTCAGCTGCAAGTTTGCTTCCAAACTTCCAAATCATTAATGAAAGTGACTTTTTTTCTTAAGTTATCAGAATCTGGGTTTTTCCTCCCCCTTTGTATATCAGTTTTTATTTCTCATCTAAGTATTCTCCTTTGTGGTATGGAAGTGTTCACCATATTCCTTTCATTCATCTGTACTACTTATTGTGTGAAAGAAGAAAATCCACTAGTCTGAAATGATTTGTTACTAACAAAACTATGTTGGCTGTTAGTAATCCCCTCTTCTTTCCCTAGTGGTTTACAATGATTTGTTTTTATAATTCACTGTACTAACTTCTCAAAGTACTGATTCAGGCTCATTAGTCAATAATTCTTCTTTTTACCTCCTTTTTAAAATAAGTATTGTCTTGGCCCATCTCCAGTCCTCTAGGACTTCCTCTGTCATTGATGACTGCAAATATTGCTGCTAGTAGCTCTGTGATTTCTTTGAACACTTCTTTCAGCACCTTTGGATGAATTTCATCAGGCCCTGCTGAATTAATTTAATTCAAATTTGTCTAAAGCTTTCTGATGTAGCATGATCTGCAGCCTTTTGATGCCTTTGTTTTTGTTGATTTTATTAGCTGTGCCATCACAAAATGTTTTGTGTATATGTTTGGGAAGACTAAGGCAAACCAGTCATTGAGCAATTTTGCATCTTCTGGTAGTAGCTTTGTCTCGCCATCGAGCAGTAGATTTACAGTTTCTCTGGTCTTTTCTTTTTGTCTGACACAGGTTAGTATCCCTTTTTGTTCTCTTACCTTACCATTCCTTACCTGTTGCATCTCATTTTTGCCTTGTCTTTCTTGATTTTGTTTCTAAATGTTCTTGCTATTCCTACCTGTATTTTCTTAGGCACTTCCCCTTCCTTCCATTATCTGTATGTTCTTTTCATTTTGAGGTGGCTAAGGAACTCCTTGTGTAGCCACATCAATCTTTTGCAGTGCTTCTTATATTTCCACTGTTTTAAAATAACTTTTCACTGAACTTTCAATACTCTGTCCATTGGGAACTATTATCTCCCTTGTTTCTTTTATCCTTTAACCTGTACATTCAGTGTCCTTACCCACAGTTTCTTTTATTTGCTGAAACCCACTGTTTTGAAGTCTAGCGTCCATGTTTTTCTGTTCTGGTTACTTCCTTTTCTTTAAAATTTTGAGTTCTATCACATCATGACCACATCCTCCCAAGTTTCTGATACCTTTACTGGAGGGGTCTCTGACTTCTCTCTGAGTGGGAAGGAGGCGGCTGCATGGAGCCAGGCTGGATCAAGCCCCACCCAGGCCTCTACTTCTCCCAGCCCCCCACGGAGCCATGTGAACAGGCTGCGCAAACAGGCGCGCTTGTCTGCTGGCGCGTGAGTTAGCTTGGAGTTTGTGCAGGAGGGGGCATGGGAAGGCTCAAGACCCTGCCTGCAAACCCCCCAGGGTAGACAGTTCTAGCCATAGCCAGCCTACCAGAGGCATGACACAGATGGGCACGCGCCGCACCCTGAGGGTCTCCTCAGGCTCTGTGCCCCCCCCCCGGGCACCTCAGAGACTGCCACCCAGACGGAGCCCATGGTTCCAGGCTCCACGCAGATGGAGCGCCTGGTTCTCAGCTGCGCAGGCTGCCTGTCCCCTTTTCAGGTTCTGGGGCCCAGGAGCATGGCCACCTTCCCGTGTGAGGTCTGCTCCCTTTTGGGGTCTTTGCCACGCCAGCTGGAGGAACTCCAGGCCACAGTCCAGAGACTGCGTGCCAGCAGTCTCACAGTGCCTGCGTGTGAGCAGGAGATTGACTCCTACTGCCAGGCGCTTCTGCCCCGGGAGCCAAAGGGTAGACCACTGTCTCCCTCCAGGACAAACAAGGACTCTGGGACCTCCTGCTCTGCCCAGTCAGGGGCATGGACCAAGGTGGTCAAAGGCCCTAAGGCCTGCCGCACCAAGGTCCCTGCCCTGCCACAGCTTAGCAACGGGTATGCACCTCTTGCTGCTCCAGCTGAGCCTGCTGAGTTGCCAGCTCCCACAGACAGCACGGGCTCAACTGTAGCTACCATCCCTGCTCTCCCCAAGACTAAACATAAGGTGTTTGTTGTGGGAGACTCCATCCCGAGGGGGACTGAGGGGGCAATCTGCCACCCCGACCACTTAGTCTGGGAAGTCTCCTGCTTCCCAGGGACCTGCATCAGAGATATTGTGGAGAAGATCCCAAAGCTCCTCCACCCCACAGACCACTATCCCTGTTCCTTATTCATGTGGGCACCAATGACATGGCTCGGAGTGCTCCCAGCTGGGTCATGAGCCACTACAGGGATTTGGGAGCAGGGATAAAGGGTCTGGGGGCACAGGTGGTGTTCTCATCAATCCTCCCAGTCTTGGGCTATGGGCTGAGAAGGGAGAGCAGGATCCACGTAGTCAACCAAAGACTGTGGCACTGGTGTCATCGGGAAGGCTTTGGCTTCCATGACCACAGCCTGCTCTTTGGCAAGAGAGGCAGTGAGCTGCTGGGAAGAGATGGCCTTCACCTCTCTTCCCTGGGGAGGAGGCTCTTCTCAGCCAGACTGGCTGACCTGCTCCACCGGGCTTTAAACTAAGCCCGTTGGGGGACAAGGGGGACTACTGCCACTGCTGGCCTTCTGAGCAACCCTTGCAAAGCCAGCGAGTCAAGGCACTTAAAGGAGCTCACCCCTGCCCCAGCCTTGGTACAATCTGTGGGCAAGGCAAGAGCCCCCAAGGGGACACTTGCCTGCCTGTACACTAATGCCAGGAGCCTGGGCAACAAGCAGGAGGAGCTCATCCTCCTGCTCAGTGGGAATAATTATGATGTCATAGGGATAACGGAGGCCTGGTGGGACTCCACCCATGACTGGACCTCATTTATAGATGGCTATACCCTGTACAGGAGAGATCGTGTAGATAAAAGGGTGGGGATGTAGCTCTCTATGTTAAGGAAAGCTATGTGTCCCTGCAAGCTGATGTTAGAGACCAGGGTGGATGACTGGAGACCCTTTGGGTTAAAATCCGTGGGAAACACGGCACAGGGGACACCATGGTGGGAGTCTACTACAGACCTCCCACCCAAAGTCCTGAGCTTGACCAGGAGTTCGCCTGGGAACTTGCTGAGGCCGCATGCTCCAGGACTGTAGTTGTCATGGGTGACTTCAATTACCCGGACATCTTGTGGGAGGATCGCTCAGCAAAATCTGAGTGGTTGCAAAGCTTTCTCTCATGCGTGGATGACCTCTACCTGACTCAAGGAGTCTATGGGCCAACAAGAGGCAAAGCACTGCTCAACCTGGTACTGGCTACGGGGATGACCTAACTGGTGACCTAATGATCGATGGGAAGCTAGTGACCACAAGCTGATCACCTTCACCATCCGCCGTAAAGCTGGCAAGTCAGTCAGGAACATGGAAGTCCTTGACTTCAGAAAAGCCAACTTTGACAAGCTCAGGAGGCTTGTCAGTCAGGTCTTAAGGGACCATGACCCCAGGGAGAGGGGAGCTCAAGAAGAGTCGTTGCTCCTCAAGGGAGTGATCCTCAATGCACAAGCTAATTCTATTCCGTCTCGGAGGAAATGCAGCAAGAGGGCACAGCAGCCGTCCTGGCTCTCCAGGGACCTAGCAGACCTCCTAAGGCTAAAAAGAAAGGCCTACAAAGGATGGAGGATGGGATTCACCTCCAAGGAGGATTGTTCTCCACTGGTCTGGTCCTGCAGGGAACAAACTAGGAAAGCTAAGGCTGCAACTGAGCTCCAACTAACTTTGAGCATCAAGGACAATAAAAAGTCCTTTTTCAGATATGTGGGGAGCCGGAGGAAAAGGAAGGGCAACATTGGACCCCTGATGAACCAGATGGGGCAACTGACAACTCATGCTGAGACTAGTGGTGGGAAGTGGTAGAGAGCCAGTGGTGGAGCTCCTCGGAGTACAGCCCTGGCCAGTGGCTTTTCCCTGCCTCCCACCACCAGGCTCAGCTCTGTGGGACTGGCAGAGCTGCTTGGAGTGTAGCTTGGTGGTGGGAAGTGGGGGGAGCTGGGTTTCACTCTGAGCAGCTCTGTCAGCCCTACGGAGCTCAACCTGCCTTCCCAGCACTGCCACCAAGCACCAGGAAGAGCCTGGTGTCACCAGACAGCCCTGAGAGCGGAAGATGCCACCTGCCTGCAGCCGCTTGGCTGCATCATGCCCCGACCCCCTTGACATGGTGCAGCCCAGGGGCTGCAGGCAGGTAGCATCCACTGCTTCCAGGGCTACAGCAGGGGCAGCCCCAGGCTCTCCCTGGTGCTTGGGGCAGGCCACAGTGATGGAAGGTTGTCTGCTGCTGCCCCAACATTTGCTGTAGCCCTCTACACCTGCTCTCCCAGTGCTGTCACTGAGCACAGGCCTCCCAGGGGTAGTGGGTCCCCAGACCTGCACATAGGATAACAAGATGATCTGCTCAGGTCCCTTCCAACCCTACAAACTATGAAACTATGAAGGGGCCAGTGTCAGCAGCAGTCTTCCCTGCATTGGGTGTGGGCTACACCCAGCGCCAGTTCCAGGCAGCAGCAACAGTCTCCTGTCATCCTGCACACAGATCTGGGGGCCCATACCCCTGGGAGGAGTCCAGCACAGCTCTCTTGGGAGTGCGGGCCCCCAGATCTGTGCACGGGATGACAGCAGGCCGCTGCTGCTGGCAAGTCATATGAGTTTTGCTTTCAACTGCTTGAGGTGAAGTTTCACAAAAGCCCCTACACCTATCTCCTTAAAGCTTGGCAGGCTTCATGCCCTCAGAAGGGGTTGCCATCCCCACAATTTTAATCCAAATTAGGCAAGAAATCATAAAGTTATAGGCATTTTCATGATTCCCCATTATAGCCTATAGGTGAAATGTCGAAATGCGTCAAAACAGCAAAACAGTTTTGACGAAACAAAATGGAACAGTGCTTTGAAATGAAATAAAATGATGAAATGAAACACTGTCCCTTTGAAACGGAAGTCAAAATGAAACAGTGCTGTTTCTCGCAGTGCTAATGTTTACATCCATACTACTCTTTCCTCAATATTACCTTTCTTACCCAAGTATCTAATCTGTTCCTCAAACTCTACTTACAATGGCTCAGTCAGTTATTCTTCCTTCCCTTCGTTCAACATCAGCAGCAAGTCATCCGCATTTCTATAACAACAAGATTGCTTATGATGGGTGTCTCGATTAAACAGATGGATAGCATACAAGTTTGGGGACTTACCTAGAAACAGGTCATTAAAACTCCCATCCAGAGTCCCCCTTCAGTGGTTTAGAGAGGGTTCATAGTTTTATAGTTTCATAGTTTCTAGGGTCGGAAGGGACCTAAGCAGATCATCTAGTCCAACACACTGCCATGGCAGGAAAGAATACTGGGGTCAAATGACCCCAGCAAGATGTTCACCTAACCTCCTCTTAAACACCCCCAGGGTAGGAGCCTGCACCACTTCTCTTGGA
>NW_017728931.1:110936305-110937555 GCF_001723895.1 Crocodylus porosus | reverse complement strand
AAAGACTACGTCCACAGCAACCCCTGCGTCTAATGATTTGGTGACCTGATCGTAAAAGGCCACCAGGTTGGTCTGACAAGACCTGCCACTGATGAACCCATGTTGATTGCCCCTGAGCATGAGTATTGGTCTCTCACTAGGAAGTATTGCTAGGACAGTTACTATGATGATGATAGGTTGTAGGTACTTTGTTAAGGCATACAGTGTAGAAAGTGAAATGAAAAGAATTAGCATATGGATCAACAGAAGAACAGTACAGTAGAAGAAAACTGAGGGTAGAGTTATACTTTTTGTATATCTAACAAGAGAAGAGAGAGAGAGTATGTGTGTATGTGTAAAGAAGCATAGACTTGCACCTTATAAATATATACACACGCAATATATTATATACGGCATGTGATTCATAGATTCATAGATGTTAGGGTCAGAAGGGACCTCAATAGATCATCGAGTCCGACCCCCTGCATAGGCAGGAAAGAGTGCTGGAATGAAGTAAGCTTCAGCCTATGAAAGCTTATGCTACATATAGCAAGATGTAAATTGAAGTCCCTCATGAGAACCAGGGCCTGTGGTCAGAAAACTTCTGCTAGCTGTTTGAAGAAAGCCTTACCCACTTCATCCTCTTGGTCTGGTGGTCTCTAGCAGACAAGTTGGCGGGGGGGAACATGAAAGCACCCTCTCTCTCTCTCTCTCTCTCTGTCTCATTTTATAATACATATACAGGAAAAGCCTTGTTATCAAGCATGAGTGTGGTAAGGGGGGTGCCGGTTATATAAAAATTCCAGTTACCTGAGGGCAGGGGGTTTTCGGCTGGATGTGGAGTTGGGAGAGAGAGGGGTGTGGTGGTGGCTACATGTGGAGCAGATGGGGGCCTTACAGAGCAGTGGCAGCGAGCTTTCCCCACCATCCCCTTGGTGTGACCAGCCGGCTGGCCGGAAACTCCAGTTAATAGAGTGTTCCGGTTACTTTAACACACCTTTTACTGTAAAATAGAGCTTTCATATATGACTGGCTAAGCAGCAGCTCTGCAGAAAAAGACCTGGGGGTTACAGTGGACAATAAGCTGAATATGAGTCAACAGTGTGCTCTTGTTGCCAAGAAGGATAATGGCAGACTGGGTTGCATTAGTAGAAGCGTTGCCAGCAGATTGAGAGAAGTGATTCTTCCCCTCTATTCAGCACTAATGAGACCATATCTGGAGTACTGTGTCCAATTTTGGGCCCCCCACTACAGAAAGGATGCAGACAAGC
>NW_017728931.1:110934080-110936060 GCF_001723895.1 Crocodylus porosus | reverse complement strand
GACTGAGCAGGGATTTAATAACAGGCTTCAGCTACTTGAAGGGCACTTCCAGAGGATGGAGCTTTACTGTTCTCAGTAGTGGCGGATGACAGAACAAGGAGCAATGGTCTCAAGTTGCAGCAAGGGAAGTTTGGGTTGGATATTAGAAGAACCTATCAAGGCGGGTAGTTAACATCCTTGGAGGTTTTAAGACCGGCTAGACAAAGCCTTGGCTTGGATGAAATAGTTTGAGGATGGTCTTGGTTTGAGATGGAGGTTGAACTAATGACCCCCTGAGGTCTCTTTCAACCCTAATTTTCTATGATTCTATGAAAATGCTTTTTTTGTTTTCTTCACTAATACTCTCCTCAAATCAAATTGAATTCTCGTTGTCCTTGCTCGTTGTATTTGTAACTTTTTCCATTACTGGTTTTAATTTGTAACAAGCAATTCTTGTGCAGAGACATTCTGCTAGGAAGACAGCTGGGCTATGCCAAACATTGTTCTACTAGCTCAGGCTAGAACTGTAAGAAATATTCCAGTCTGTGCCCTTTTTATTTGGCAGTTTATTCCCAAAGCTGTTACTGGTGAAAGAACTTGTTTCAGTTTAACACTGGTTAACTCATACCATTTTTGAGCTAGTCATTGTCTAAAAACATAGTTGTATTATATTTCTTCCTCTTGCCCCCCACAGTTGCTTGCAGCCCTCTAGGAATGTATACAGGTTTACATTAAATAAATAACAATGTTATTATGCATAATAACCATTGATTTGAGAGCCTGTTTAATAAACCGTGAGATTTACAAATGACATACTCCCTCTTTCCAAACCTTGGGGCCATCATTTCAAACTCCACACTCAGGATAGTGGGAATTTTTGTCCTGAGTAAGGAATGAAGGACCCCTGTGGGATTTGCACAGGGTAGACCCAAAGCCAAAGGTATATGTATAACATACCCTCCTCCAAGCAGACATTTTTATTCTGGTTTCTTTAAAAAAATGGTAGTATGTTTAAACTGCAGCAATGTAGATTTAATCCAAACCTCAGGATCAACTTTATAACTGCGAGAGTAATAGGGCAATGGAACAGGCTACCTGGAAGTTGTGGCATCTCTTTCACTGGGGATTTTCAAGAATAGGCTGGGAGGGGTGGTTTAAGCACAGCGCATGCTGCATCTGTGTAGGGGGTTGGATTATATGTCCCTCTATCTCACTTCCAACCTAATGATTCTATGGCCAGTGAAGATGTAGATGATTTTGGTAGGATAACGCTATTTTTCACAATGCATAAAAGACCATTTATAAGATTTTGATTATCTTAAACCCTATTGATCTGGGATAATTACTTCTGACATTACTAATTCACTAAGAAAAAATGTCTTTATCTCAAAATGGTGAAATACTTCTGATGAGTTCTTTTCTCTCATACTGGGAGAATTCAGGACTTCCCATACCATATAATTTTTTTGGTTTACAATATCACTGGAACTTATCTGTAGTGATTCATTTTATGCTGTGAGAGAAGTTCTCCACCTTCCCCTTCTTTTACAAAAGCCAACCATGCCAACATAACAGTCACTTGTGAGAATGCAGAGAAAATAGTACTCTTTGAAAAGTAGCTAATTATAGTTAGGTGGTAAATAGGGGTTAAGGTTAAGGGTTAAGGTTGCATACCTTTGAAATGGATTTATTAAACAGCTGTCATCAAAAGCATCTGTAATATTGTTGACTTTGATCTCATAGTTGTGCTTCTTTCTGCAACATTCTTTTTCTTCAGTCTGTGATGTTTTAAATATAGATAGCCAATAACTTAAACCAGCTATCAACTGTGACAGTCACAATTAGAGCTGTGAAAATAATACCAGGAACTTTCCACAGGCATTACAACTTTTAAATTAATTTGCTTTAGCCATATTCACTCTCCTTTGTGTTCCCTTTCTGAGACTCTTTGAGTGATAAAATTTTGTTGGCAGAAATTAGTGGAAAGCAGACTTTGGCATT
>NW_017728931.1:110926708-110933830 GCF_001723895.1 Crocodylus porosus | reverse complement strand
ATGAGCAACAAAAAAGGACCATATTCATCCAAAAAAACAGCTGTTATTTTATGCACCACTCTAGTCAACATCAGAATGACAGAAGAGTACCGAAAACAAGTTGTCACCATTGCTTGCCTAATTTGATGATTTAAAAAGAGTTTCAATTTCCCCTGCAGCCTCCGGATGAAAACTGGAAGCTCTGAGGTGTAATTAGAGCATTCACAGGAAGAAAGCCAAGGTTAAGAAGAGCCAGAGCCAACAGTGAGGAGGTGGGAAAGCCAGAAACCAGGAGGGAAGAACTGGCAGGTCTGTCGGTCAGAAGAGTGCTCTGTGTTAGCAGCCAGGAGAAATGGCAGTGGCAAGACAGGACAGCTAGCAATGGCAGGAGTTAGTATTATTTCCAATGTACTCTTGTAGGAATTTTTGTTACATAGAAAGTACATTGTTCAAGACCTTATGCAACCTAAATAAGCCCCATGGCTGGAAGCTCTGGGAGGTTCTACAGGGTTCCTACACTGTGTAGTCTACAAAGCCTTTCTAATTTCAGAGAGGCAAATCCCCACCAAGCAGCAGCCTTATAAATCTACATTTGGTATTACAAAGATTATGAAGTGTCAGGGTCCTGAGACTGCACACAGTACAGTTGTCAAAGCTCAAGCGCTTGTATCATGTACCCTGACATGGTAAAACACTTAAAGCATCTGAAAGAGACCAAGTTCTATAGTCAGAAGTATGGCTGATCCCCATAGGGAGAGAGCTAGGGATAAGAAGGCCCATCCCACAGAAAAGGCAATCATAAATAAAGAGTCCTTCTAACTGTTGCTGGAGGGATTCCCCCTCTCCCACTGGAAGTAGCAGAGAGCTCCTTAGCTTCCAGATAATGAAAACATTTTAAAACTGAGATCAATTCAGAGGATGTTTTTAAGACGAAGCTACAGATGTGGACCAAGGTTGCAAGACAGCCTCTGGGATCCAAAAGTAGGCATTCAATAAATCACTTGGCATAGTTCTAATGTTTTAAAAAAGAAAGATGAAGGATTTATGAAGTATTTTATGTCTGAAACACAGTATCTTTGAAGGTATGGCCCTGCTCCAGGGCAGCAAATTCAACCTACTTGTGTTCAGAATGGCTGGAAGATTATATATCCCTTCATCTGCCTTGAAGTCAATCTGAGAAGAACATAAGAAGTGTTATACTGGGTCAAATCAGTGGTCCATCTATCCCGGGGGTGGGCAAAATGTGGCCCGGGGGCTGGATGCGGCCTGCCAGGCTATCCTATCTGGCCTGCAGGGCCCCTAAAAAATTTAGAAAAATGAATATTTATCTGCCCCGGGCTGCCTGTCATGTGGCCCCTGATGGCTTGCCAAAACTCAGTAAGCAGCCCTCTGCCCAAAATAATTGCTCACCCCTGATCTAGCCCCATATCCATCTCTGACAGTGGCAGAAGTGGATACTGTATAAGGAGAAAGTAGGCAGAGGATATATATTAACTGATCTATCCCCAGTTCATTACCTTTCCAAGCATCCACCATCTTTGGTTTGGAGATGCCAAAGGATACAACTCTGACTCTTCTGTTTAATCAGTCTATCATCATGAGTTTGTCTAGTGTCTTTTTCAACTTAGCTATGCTATTTGACTCTACAGTCTCCTGTGGTAATGAGTTCCATGGTTTAACTTTGTGCTGCATAAAATATAATAATACTTTCTCATGTTAGTTTTAAATCTGTCTCCTATTAATTTTAGTTGGTTCCCCCTAGTTCAAATATTCTGGGACTTAGTGAATAACAATTCCCTAGTCATTTTGTCCACAACCTCATAATTTTGTAGTCCTTTGCCATATCCCCCTCAGGCTTCTTCCCAAACTGAACAGTCCTAGCATTTTTAGTTTCACCTGGTATACCAGCTGCTCCATTCCCCGATCATCATCTTGGTTGCCATTCTCTGTACCTTTTCTAATTCCACTACATTCTTTTTAGATATGAAGACCATCTCATAGCTAACATTAAGTAGCTATTCTACTTAAACCTCTCCTACCAAAATAAATGTTGCTTTTTGACTACTTCAGTAGATTTCAGTTAAAGTGGGATCCAGCACGAGCTATTTTTGTTCTAGTTAAAAAGCTAAGAATCTTGTGTTGAGGTGTTGTGTTTTGATGGTATGGACACAGTCAGAGGGAGAAAATATAATCTGGGGGGGATAAGCACATGAATGCCTGTGGGCGTGCATGCACACCCACCCAGGGGGTAATTCTGCACAGGGAAAGGGGTGGGGGGAGAAGGAAGTGGCCCCCATAGTGAGGGAGGGAGTGGGACAGGGGCAGGGGCTGAGGTGGGTCATGGGACGGAGCCATGGCTTGTCCAGGAGCTTGGGGGTCCTGGTCCCACTGCTGTGCACACCTCTGGGGGAGGCACAAGGGGGGCATGTGCCCCCCTGTGGATTTCTGCATGGGGTGGAGGCAGGCTGATGCTGCACACTGGGCTCTGTGCCTCACTGATGCTGGTTTCTGAGCTGCGCACCGTCATGTGCCTGCCACCCCCAGGCTGTGTTGTGTCCACTGCTTGCCTGGCAGCAGGGCACATGGCATCATGCAGTTCCTGCAGCAGTGGCAAAGGCAGTGGGGCACAGAGCCCCAGCCTTCAGTGGCAGCTCACCTCTGCCCTGTACACAAATCCAGTGGGCATGTGCCCCACCATGCCTCCCCTGGGGTGCATGCAGCGATGGGAACCGCCCCATGTCCCTGGATGAACTGCCTGAGGCTCTGATAGTCCCATGGCCCCCCCTGGAGCCCCATTCAGCCCTGTCCCTGCCCCTGCCCCTGCGCTTGCTTCTGCTCCCTTCCCTGCCATACTGTAGGGGGCCTCAATCCCCCCCTCCCCATCCCCTTCACAGGTTGAGATTTGCCTGCCATGCTGGGCAGTGATCCACATGCCGAGCTGTGAGTGTCTGAGTCTGTGCTCATCCTTCCCTCCCTGCTGCAGCTTTCTGGAGCCTGTGCGCAGGCTGTCCTGTGGTCCCACCTGCTGCCCCGCATTTGGGGGACTAAGCCCCGTCAGCTCTGGCCTTCTGCCACCTATGGACATGGACTACATAATAATGATGCCATTTAGTTATTTTGGAATGTGCTAGCACCCAAAGATACTCATTCAAGTTTGGGTTAGAGATGGAAATGTATCAGAAGATTTCACCACACAAAACCGTAGTCAAAGAAAGATTTGTATGTGCTTTAACCATGAGTAGTCTTCTCTAAGTCAATGGAATTACTCACATGCTTAAGGGTGTGTGTGTGTGTGTGTGTGTGTGTGTGTGTGTGTGAGAGAGAGAGAGAGAGAGTTCATAAGGCAAGCAGGTGTATATTCATCCCACACGGCCATGAATATGCATTTGGATCTGAGCTGGATATTTAAATATTTCTGTAGCAGACAGAACATTAAAAGTTCAGGAAACAATGAGTGGTTAATTGGCAAAAGATTCTGAGCAATTTTTCTTTACATGATTGTTAGAGGCCACTGATGTCACAGCAGTCTAGTACAGGACAAGCAATTAGGATACCTAGGTACAATTTCTAGCTCTGCCACTTCTGTGCTGTGCAAGCCCCACCCCCTTTGTGTGTCTTGTTATTTAGATTACAAACTCTTCAGAATGGAGACAGCCTCTTGCTATGGGTGTATGCACAGCTTCTAACATATGAAGCCCTGGTTTTGGTTGGGGTCTCAAGGTGTTAATGCAATACAAATAATACATAATTGTCTTCTGACATTTTCTTTCTTTTGTCAGCACAATATTATTTATGCATCTCCTGAGTCAATACTGACATGAGGACAAGATGTGCTTGCTAGAAAAAACTCTAGTCTACAGTTTAAAAATTAGCAACTCTTGTATTAACTACAGGAGAGGCTTACTTAAACAGGAAAGGGAAAATGAAAGCAGTGGGGAAGAGGTAGAGACAGGAGCACATTTGTAAAAAGCATTTTTTTCTTATAACAGCTTCTCATGGGGAGCTCATGTATTACACATCAATAATGCATGAAGCAGAAGAGGAAACAGTTTCCCCTCTTAAAATAAGGGGTTGTTCTGAGCCTAGAAAAGAGAATGGCAATGACAAACACTGATAGCTCCCATTTCTATGGAAAAAATTTCCAATTGTTCCAAATATTTAGCAGCTAGAATTTAAAGAAAAATGCAAATATATTTTCACATTATAATAAACAAACAAATGATGCTTATATATAAAGTACTTCATTTTTTTACTTGTATAAAATGAGAAGAGGCTAGTACATATTACTCCTTTGCTAACGTAATTATAAGGTTGCATTATATAGCTGCTTTCAGAATATGGATTAAACTCTACTTATGAGTGAGAAATGTGTCTTCTACATCCTTTCAAAATGTTTCATTCTAGAAAGGCTTTGATTAATTATTTCCATGCTAGTATATAATAGCCTTTTTTGTTTTCTTAGAAACCTAGATCTCTTTTACAGGAATATATTTTACACAAAACCTCTTTTGTTACAAACATTTCTTAAAGTAACAGAATCATAAAGCCATCAAAATAAGAGATGGGAACAGCTATTACTGTTAAGTAGGTCAAGTGCTCCATCCTATTGGACCCTACTGTACTGTTCCCTGTAACAGAGCATTCTGTATGATTTGCAGCCTGTGTTTAAGGGCTTGATTCAGTTCCTCCAGTGTGTGGTAGAAAACAATTAATGCTATGGCAAGTCAGGCTATAATATGTTCCCAAAATGCAGGCTCTTTTACTGTTTGTTTCCCTGTTGTTCATTCCAATATTCTCTTTGTTACTTCTGTCCTACAAATCCTCAAGTGATTACCCTCAGACACACAGATTAATGTTATGTCCTTGCTACAATGTTTATTAGACAACTGCAACCGTCAGGCTTCAATCATCTGGTCCCATGCCGCCCGGCTTTGGGTGTGTAGATTTCATAGATTTCATAGGCATTAGGGCTGGAAGGGACCTCAGGAGATCATCGAGTCCAGCCCCCTGCCCAAAGGGCAGGAAGTCAGCTGGGGTCATAGGATCCCAGCAAGATAAGCATCCAATTTACTCTTGAAGGTGTTCAATGTAGGTGCTTGAAAGAAATTCTTCCTTATGTCCAGCCTGAAATGGTCTTGCAGGAGTTTGTGACCGTTCGACCTCGTCATCCCTTGGGGCGCTCTGGTGAACAAACGTTCCCCCAGATCCTGGTGGTCACCCCTGATAAACTTATAGGTGGCCATCAGATCACCCCTGAGCCTGCGCTTTTCCAGGCTAAAGAGTCCCATGGCTCTCACGTAAGATCTGTTTTCCTGACCTCTGATCATGCGCGTGGCTCTCCTCTGGACTCTCTCAAGCTTCTCCACATCCTTTTTGACTGCTCATCACTCCGTCCCTCTGATGGTACTGCACAGAACTCCCGTCCCGGGGTAGCCTCCACCCCAATCCCACCTGCCATGTCTTTTTTTGTTCCTTCAGTGGTGGGGTCTGACTACTGGGGTTTTTCCGGTGTCTGGAATCTCTAGATGGCAGTCTTCTGCGAGGCTCCAACCTCCCCTACACCTCGCCCTGATACCCAGCCTCGACAAGATGTCTCTTGGCCCGACCCTTGTCTATTGGTGTTATGGGCACTTTGGTAGAGATGTACAAGGTCTAACCCAACCCCTGATTGAGCCAACTCTATGCGACCCTATGCCACTGGCCTTCCAACCCCTCCAAAAGTGGGAAACAGAAAGAAACCAAAGGAAAAAGATTGCCAGTAAATTCCTGACTACACACAAAATGGGCTCACTTAGCCCTTAGGATTTCTAGCTGGCCCTGTCCTGAGTACACATATGCCTGGTGGTTATCACACTGCAAACCCCCTGCCTATCAGCTGGACCCGTGATGGTCCCTGTAGTTCCGCCCACTCTGTCCCTCGCCGGGCAGCTCTATACAGTAGGAGCTTGTCTTCTGCAGTCCCTTTCGCTGCTTAGGCTTTCTGTACCCCGTCTGGGTTTGCTCCTGGAGCCTTCCCAAATCCGTACCGATCCCACCCGGGTCAATGACTCGAGTTTCTTCTCTCCCTTTGGGACAATCCCTTCTGTCAGCTTCTTTGCCCTGAAACCTTGGATCCTCTCCCTCTACTCCTTCGTCTGGATGAGGTACATCTGCCTTCTCTCCCTCTGTGCCGATGCTGGCATCCTCCCTTCAGCAGTCTTCAAGGCAGCCTTCTGTCCCGGGGAAGGCAGTCCTGACTCTTCTTACCCCTAATTGGGGTTCCAGGGATACCTTCCCCGTCGACTCTTCTCCCTTCTCCTTCGCCCATGCTGCTTTTTATCCTCCCATGCTGGCTCTGCTCACTCCTCCCCACAGCTGGCCGCAGTTTTAAAAAGACGCGGTTAACAAGCCGCGCGGGTCCCTCCCCCACTTCTGGTTTTGCCGTGGCATCAGTTGCAGGTAAGGGATTCTTTATTTTTCTCTCTCTTTCCTTGCCTTCCCTGGTATATTCTGGCTCCCGGGGTTCCCCCTTGGCCCCTCGGGGTCTGTCTCCTGTATTCTCCCTGCAACAACAACCTTTTAACCTTCCTCCAAAAACAAGCACCATCAACCCCTCATAGTTATATCTCTCACCCTCTGCGTTGTCAAAAACTTTTTGATAATGTGTGGCCTGGATTGAAGCTACAGGTGAAGTCCCACAAGAACTATATAGTAAGGACTGCTAAGTTTTATCTGCTTCTCTATATACCTGCATAAATAGAAAATAATGACAACACTGTTTTTAGTGGTTTACCATTTCCAAAGTTCACTTTGACCACACAAGCAAAATTTTTTCAGGATATTGAAACCACATTGAACTATGACATAACAGCTGAATACCTTCATAAGTGGAGACTAGGGGTGTGCAAAATGGCCTGTATTTGATTCGGATTCAGATTCAGCCGGAATCGGGGACAGTGAATCAATTTGTTGATTTGGATCAACATCCTGATTCGATTTAGCCGAATCTGAAGATTCGATGCTGATTCAAAGAGTCAGGTCCACTGCTGAACATACGTCGCAATCAGGGATGGGGGGACCCCATGTGCCCCCCCAGACCCAGGAGGCATCAGTCACCAAGCCAGGGGGCAGAGCGGGGGGTCCCTCATGCACTTCTTGGCGGAC
>NW_017728931.1:110916841-110926603 GCF_001723895.1 Crocodylus porosus | reverse complement strand
ACACTCCCATGGGATGCTCTATCTGCCCTACCATCTCAGCATTCACGAGCTGCCTGGTACCTTGAGGGATGTAGAAAAAACATTTAAAGCTGTGTCTATGTCTGAATCATGGAATCTCTCTGAACCTCTCCGAATTGATTCAGAAGGTTCCAATTTGATTCTGACAGATTAAAGGGTTTCCTGATTCAATTTGAATTTGGAGATTTGACCATTGAATTGGGCTGAATCTCCACTGAATTGAATCAGCGACCGAAGCTTCACACAGCCCTAGTGGAGGCTATGACTAAATCCAACCAAGTCCATTATCTCCACATTCCATCTTGACAATCACAAGGCAGGTAGCACCCTCAACGTCACCTTTTGTGGAGAAAAAGTGTGTTATGACCTGACTCCTACCTACCTTGGGGTGACCCTTGACTGCTCCCTAACCTACCATTATCACCTCTGAAAGACTGCCATGAAACAAAGGCATGAATGAACATCATCTGAAAGCTCACCACTACAAGCTGGGGTGCAAAAGCTGCCGTCCTCCACATTTCTGTCATAGCCCTGGTCTTCTTAACAGCTAAGTACTGTGCACCTGTCCGGGCTTCAAATTGATGTATAAAAATCATTGACACACAACTCTACTTAGTAATGAAGACTATCTCCGGAACTTTGATATTAACTCCAGTGCAGTGGCTATCAGTACTTTCAAACATTACTCTATTCAATGGGATGCAACAACATACAAAGAAATAATGCATATCAATAGTAATCTGGACCTTCCCATCCATAGAGACCCTTAAGATCTCCCAACTTGTCACGTGATTTCATGAAAACCTTTTTGGACATGAACCGAGCACATCCTGTATTACAATGCTGAAGAATTCTCAAGGAAAGCTTGGGCAGAAAACACTTTCCCAAATAAACACCTTGTTTCTGACCCAACAATACAACAACAGGGCTTCAACCTTCCATGGAGCATGTGGACAACCCTTAATAAGATATGCACTGGACATGGCCAGTGTGGCCACCTGTTGTACGAGTGGCTCCTAAAAACCTCACCTGGCTGCGACTGTGGAAACACAGACCCAACCATAGAACACATAAGAATATCCTGCCTCAGGTACAAGGCTGAGGGTAACATCCTGGAGTTACAGTCTCTTTCCAGTAGGGCATTGGTTTGGTTGGAGAATTAGAAATTAAAACTGTGACGATAGTGCTTGCTCCTAAAGCCATATGAAAGAAAGAAAGACAGTTACCAACATGAATTAGTAAGTAACCCTTTTATAATTAGTGTTTAATCTTCTCTGTTCCTTTGGATCATTGTACAGACTATATAGCTTTATAATGTTTTAAGATATAGTTTTTTATAACGAGCTCTTCATTCATTAATTTACATTCCAGATCCTGATTTCTGTTGCTGGTGATAATTAGTGTCCTAGGGGTAACTACAGTTGCTCAATTTGTAAGAGGTTAATTTAGGAGTTGCCTGGGTTAGGGGTTTATAATATAGAAGATGGTGGTTCAAATAAGATATAGATTAGCAGTAAGTGAAAACATTGTCCTCTATACCTGAATATATTATACATACTCACAAACACACACGCACTATAAAATTGATGAGGGGTGACTTTATTTAAAAAACTCCATAAAAACATAATCATAATTAGCGACCATATTAACAAAGGCCAAAACTTGTTGTATAATAAGATAAGCTTTAAATTATTTCTTTTTTCTTAATGTTGGCAGCTGCTTGCAGATATTAAAAACAAACGAACAAAAAAATAAACCTAAAATCTCCGCTGTACTTAACTGGAAGCAGCAGCGCATTACTTCGACTCAGCTCTGCAGCATCTGTAAAGATCAGGCACTTCAAAAGGGCTTTTTGGTACTTAGCTAAAGCTGATTCAATCAATAAAAGTGCCAAAAAAAAAAGCCCCACTACAGCACCCCATCTTTACAGACATTGGGCGAGCCAGGTCCAATTAAGGTTCTGTCTCTTCTGGGCATATAGCCAAATATATGCAAGTGGCTGAGCCGAATCCCTTTACCCATTCCCTTTACTTTGAACTTCAAGGATGTTTGAAGTTCTTAACCTTGTGACTTGCTCCAACTTTCTAGTGCTGTCAGTTCAGCATTTTTACAAGGAATTAATCCATTTAAGCTTCCTAAATGTAAGTTAGTTGGCCTTTGATGGCAAAGCTCATAATGGGATTTCTGTGCAAAGTATGGCCTAGTATGACATGCTGCTATTTAATTTTAAAAGATTTGACAGTTTGGTTAGAACTCCCACATGCACATACACTTTGGGCCAAGAGTAGCTAGGATGGGTTGGGCAAAATATGGCCTACGGGCTGGATCCGGCCCATGGCAGGTCTTTGTCTGGTCCATGGTGGATCCCTCGGTCCCACCTCGCCCAGGAACCATCCAGCCATGGCATGTCCAGCCACATGCCATGAGCACACAGCAGGGCTGGGGTGGTTCCACAGCTGGCAGCCTTTCTAGGCAGCCTGGGTGGTGGCAGCTCTTTCCAGCTGCAGCTGCCACTGGCCCCAGCCCCACGGTACCAGCGGAGACCTGTACACACAGCTTCAGACCCTGTGCCTGCTCCAGGTTTGCCTGCCCAGGCTCAGCAGCAGCGGCATGAGACAGAAGCTGCTATTCAGCACAGGTTAAAAGCAGCCCCTTGCCCCCACCACTGCCAGTGCTTCCTGGTGTAGCCACCTGGAGACTGTGTAGTGGTGCCCTGCATCTCCATGGCATCACCCTCTCCTCTGGGCTGCCCAGGGTGCAGCGGTGGCAGTGCAGAACAGACGCAGGGCAGCTCAGCGCAGTGCGGGCTCTGGGTGGCTACAGCAAGGAACTGCTGGTGGTGTTGCAGAGGGGCCACGTTCCCCCTGTGCTGGGCAGCAACTTGTGTTGCACCGTCAAACCCCTCACCCACCCACCTACCCACACACACCCCTACACATCCCCACAAACCCTGCATACTCACTCAGCCACATTTACACCCACACACAGCCCTGCATGCCACATCCACACACACACTGACAGCCCCCCAGAAACCCCATACCCAACCAATAACCATAGCCCCCCACAATATATGAGTACGACTTCATTTTGAACTATTATGCAATCACCTCTATATACACAGCAAAACGCACAGAAATGAGGACAAAAATATTTTTTTAATAAAATTAAAAGATGCTATTGTCAATGTTTCTTTTTAGTATATAATTTGGTTTTTTTTCCGGTTCCAAGATGGCAAACCCCCTTCCCAAAAGTTGTACTTCTGGGGGCAAGGGGAAGGACTTCTGGTGGCGGGTTAGTGGGCTGAACTTCTGGTCCCAAGATGGTGAAACAGGGAGCAGAGAACCTGTTAATGGGTGGGGCTACTCTTGCAGCCCTTGACAGCTTGCCAAAACTTGTTAAGTGGCCCTCCACCTGAAATAGTTCCCATCCCTGGGCTAGGAGCAAGCTGTATATACACATATTCAATATTATGTTTTCTCTACAGACATACACAACAGCAGGCAGGAACTGAGCTAATCATTTATACCTGTTCTTAGGAGCTTCTGGTAACTGTGTTGGCCTTTTACAAAATTGATAGACTTAAAGAAGAATAGTCATTTTCAGATTATTTTGGTCTGTAGGAAGGATGAATAGCAAGTAACTGTAGCGCTGGACACTGGCTACTAAGCCACAGATAAAATCCTAGTTTCACTATGATCATACTGGTAATACAGGTAGCTGGCTTGCACAAGGGAAAAATGGCTGATCCTAGCACTAGATCAGGTACTACTACTGAAGGGATTTCACTGGTCTACTGATCCTGTGAACTTCTTTCCTATTCTTTTCACTACAGTTAATTGGCAGGTACCAGGAAGTTGCAGAATAAGGAACTTTTTATCCTCAATGTAAGGAATGACTCGTTTTAGTTCCCAAAGCCAGGGAAGTTCTGGGGGTCAAACAGGTGTGTACTAGATTGAGGCTTTTTATACATTACAGATAGAAAATGTAGCTGCCCTTCTCTGCTACAATTGAAGCTCCCTTGGTAAAATAATCAGTTCACCTGGTGATGGCTGCTGCAAAGTGCAGGTTCCTGCTAGGTGCCTTAATACAAGAAGCAATGTATTCTTAATGTAGATTTTCTCAATGTACTACAGTATCTCACAAGTCTGTCTCTGTAAAGATTTCATTTTCAGCAGACAAACTGTTTTCTCTATACTTACATCAAAACTTCCTCCTCTCCCAGCCCTCCTCAAGCACATCAGGAGTGAAATGCAGATAGCTGAACTATTTTAATAGGAAAGATGCATGGGACTTTTTTTTTCTTCATTACTCCCAGAATGTGGTGGTTCACTTCAGATCTCAAAATTATCTTTTGTTGTGTCTGAGTTAGATATTGAATTCTCTAGAATGAGATGCTACATTACTCCTCTAACACTAGCATTTCCTAACGTAATTGAAATTTGAATTGTATATAGGATAAGACTCAACTATCAGTGTAGATGATTGCAGTGGTCTTATACATTCATCATAAACCAAATATATGGCTTTAGATCATTTGGAGTGAACATAGCTGACCTTTTTGTATAGCTTTTGAAAAAAAATGTGAATGCATATTAATACTTTTTTATGAGCACTACAAATAGAAAAGGTCAATGAATGAAGATAACGCTCTTGATAACAAATCTGACTCCCCATGTTGAAAACCATAAATGAAAATGTATATTGTTGTAGTTAATGCATAATGTAGGGCCTGTGACAGTTTATTTGGTTTATCAAAATTTGCTTTCTTTTTTTTCCTGAGCACTTAAAAATTGGGATTGGTCACATCACAAAGAAACCAAAAGGTATGCTTTTTTTTCTTTTTTCCATTTTTCTTTTTGAAGGGCAATTTGTGATTTTATTTTTCCATACTTTGAATGGCTTTTAAAAAAAAACTTGAGAAAAATCATTTGAAAAGGTAATTCTGTGTCATTGTTGAGTGTAATTGGGATTAAATTTTTGTGATGGCAAAAAGGTGATAGTGGCTTGAACAATAGGATTTACTGCTCATTTGCTTTTCTCTCCTAGGACTGCTCCTCTCCCCACTCTCTCCCCCATTTCTTTCTTTTTCTTTCCCCTCTCCCTTGCCTTTTATAGTCTAATGTTATACTCTGCCTTCCGCACATCCTTTTATATGATCTGATGACATGAACTTGGGTTCACAAAAGCTTTCACTCTCTCATATATACCTTATTTAGTTAGCTTATGAAGGTGCATACCTACTCTGCCTTCTGACTGACCAATTGGAGTCACTAATTTATAAGAACCCAAGATCAAACTATAGCAAGATCTAAAGATGTCTTGTAGTAACTGTTTCCTGAGAATTAAGGTCTCTGGGCAGGTTAAACCACTCTCCTTTATGTCTTTGTAGGATGGAAGTGAAAAGTATATCCTTCGCCTACTTTTAAAGTCACTCGCTGCATCCTTGAGTACTCAAGAAATTGGCAGCAGTACTTGTAAAGCCATTTGCTATTGTCTTTGAGAACTCATGGAAGTCAAGTTAGGCCCCAGAAGACTGGAAATGGAAAAACCCATTTTAAAAAAGAGAAGGCCCATAGATTAACAGACCTGTCAATCTAAGAAACCATTTGTAAGCACCTAAAGGATTACAAGAGGATAACTAACAGTCGACATGGATTTGTCAGGACCAAGTCATGCCTAACCAACCTGATTTCCTTCTATGACAAGGTGACAGGTGCTTTGTGAATAGGGAGATAGCAATGGATGTGTGATACACCTCAACTTCAGTAAGGCATTTGATAGATACCATCTTACGTAATAGACACATAATTAAGCAAATTAAGAAATGGTCTAGATGAAACTCTTATGAGATGGGTGAATAAGTGGTTGATTCAGTTGACTGTTGCTCCCACCTGTGGCAGTACATTAGGCTAGTTCAAGAACACAGTCCCCGACATCTGCATCTCCTGAAGACCATGGGTGCACTGCACAAAAGCCAGTTCAGGGGTTTGGTATGGTGCTGGGGCTGGGATTGACAGGCACTGCAGTAGGGCCAGTTGCAACTGGTGAGGTCCAGAGAGTGGAACTGCCAGTCAGCTGATTGTGGGTCCTAGCCCTGGGACTGCAAATTGTGTTTATTATTTCCATGGAGCAGCTGGATTACAGCACAACATCTGGAGATACTCCTGAAAAAGTTCTAACTTTGGTATGACACAATCACTCTTACCTTGTGTTTTAGTGCTTGCATGTGTAGATGTTCATGTTTTAAGGGCAGTTACTTCCAAGTGTAATGTGAAACATCTGTGTTTGCACAAAGTCTAGAAAGGCTCTAGCTGCTGAAGGGAGTACAACAGCCAGCAAAAGCTGCAGGAGTATCTACAGCAGCTGTGTGAAAAGACAGACACCATGACTGACACAGCTCTGCCGGCAAAACTCCCAGTGTTGATGCTCTTCTGACAGAAGAAGATTTCTGCTTCTATTGTTCTGGGAAAATGGGAAGAAATAGTCATTTCAAAATGAAGAGGATCAGTTGTGCCAGGAAGTGTCATTGGGTGAAACCCATGTTACCCATTGTCCTACCCATTGATCTCGCAGGAAAATGGGCAACATATTCCTTGCTTACCGAGATGTGCCCTTGGAATCTTTGGGGCATATCTCTGTAAGTGGAGAAATCTTGCTTGCTGGGGTACATCTTTGTAGGTGGGGAAGCCCCAGCTTTCCTCACTTATGTGTCCCAGAGTGTCTGCACCAGACCCCCAATCAGATGACACAACACATAGGAGTGTCAGAAGGTGCCCAGGGAATCGAAAAGGGGGGAACCCAGTCATCATGTGCTCCAGAGGCTTCAGGGACCCAATCATAAATGTCCCAGGAATGGGAACATTGGAAATAATACCCGTGGCTGATCTCTAATGACCGACGTCAGGGCTAATCACCAGTAAAAATGAGGCACTATACTTTAACTCTGACTCCTAGGTGACACTTCCTCAGAATCAATTGACATTCTCCTTTGTCTGCTGTGCCATTGCTGTGTACTTGATTTACTGCAGAAATGACTAATTAGCTCCACAGTAAAGTCTCAGCATCTACACGTGCAGTTTTATTAGACCACAGTAACTAATAAATGCCACTGTATGGTTGTACTTGTAAACACAAGTACTATTTTATGGTGGCAGTATTTAGTGTACCACAATGCACATGTAGATGCTGATGGGGCTGGCTGGGGCACAAAAATGCTTCCGTGTGGGGGCTGCATGCCAGTTAGCCCTGCCCTGAAGCACCCTTGTGCCCTACCCTGGACCCTCTACCAGCCAGAGCTGCTTCAGCCTGGCTCAACATGCTGTGCGCACACACCTGTAAACATGGTACCAGGGAGCAATAAACTGCAGTGTGAACTGTGCCAGAGTTTATTATATCACACTATTATCACGTGTAGATGTGCCCATGTAGAACTTTAATAGTAATGCAAGTTATCTGCTTACATTGTTTGTTAGCTGACAGAAATAACAATCATTTGATTTGACAGAAAAGCTCTGACAGCTTATTAACCAGTACGGAAGGGTGAAGAGTGGTGAAGAGAAGGTAAACTAATTATATGCTGTGCAGAACTTGAATATTTGAATACGCGTTCAGTTAAGTTAGACATGACTTCAGGCAAGGACACTCTCATACCAAGTTAAGCTGGGCTTAAATTGGTTTTGCCTGAGTGTGCGGCAAGCTATGTTTAAACTAATGTTAGAGTATATACACACACAAGGCTATAGCACACCTATTAAAATTGTGCAGTTCCATAGTAGAGCCAAACCTAAATGCTATGAGCTACATTAATACACACCTCTAATGGATTTATTTTCTAATATACCCATTCATCAAAATATGATACGATGTCTCACTAAAGATAAGATTTAAGATTCCATGTGTGCAATCTGGATGCAGGATCAGAGCAAGTCCCTCTCTTACTGAGCCCAGTGTTGTCCATGTGCTCCCCAACATGGACTTAGGCAAGATTAGTGCCATAATTCCTCTACTACAACGGAAAGTGGGATTGGTCAGTTGTAGAAGGGAGCAAATGTGTAAAAAGTCCTAGATTCTGTGCTCCTCCTAACCAGCTTTCACTAGGGTGGTAATCTTCCAAAAGTGTCTTCAGTCTCTCTGAACTGTGGCAAGACCTCCTGGAACTATGTGAAAGGAAGAGCCCTTGTGTGTGTGTGGTAGGGTGTGTGTACCTTATTTCACTCTCAGATCTTCATATACTGTTTCCTTCCCTAACTCTATTACAAATAATGATCCATTATTTTTCTTTGGTGAAGTAGAATCCTGGCCTAGGGCCTAAATGAAAAGCATTTAGAGATGTAAAATGTAGAAATAATATAATTTATTTTGCATTACTGGGAAGTACTTTCCACTTCAAAGAATTTACATTGATTTTTAGAAATGAAACAGAGAGAGAGAACAACACCCATATGTAGCCAGCTTTGCTTCCCCACTGCACCAGCTTGCTTATGCTGAACAGTCCATGCAAACAGTCCCATTGCTTTTTTCAGCAGGGTCACTGGCACAGTAATGCATTACTCAGCTAGAACAAGACTGGCAAATTCATACCTATGTAATAAAATATCATGTGGAGAAAAGCAAGGTTTGGCCATGTGTATGTGTTATATCACTGTATATAAGAAGTTTATTACACAGCATACCTGAACCATTAATGGTCAAAGCTTTATATTCACTCTAATTCATTTACTGGTTAAGGTTTATATGGCTGTCTGCACATGAGTGAATTTCACCGTTATTTTTCAGCTAAATTTTTTGTAAGCTGTAGTGTTGCCCACCCTAACTGCCTAAATGCTTGTTACCAATTCTTTAACCTTGAGCTCCCTTTCTGGCATCTAAACTCTCTAAAACAAGAGGAAATGCCTTGTTCCACAGGTAGCCAAATGAAGAGTATCAAAGAGACAGTACAATGAAGAATTGGAGGAGGGTAGTATCTGATGCCCCTTGTTATTTGTTTGTATTTTGGGGGGTTTGTTTTTTTGTGATAGGCTCTAGAAAGAACTACCAAAAATGTATGTCACCAGCAAAAAGATTGCTATGGGTTGTAGGTTTTGAGGCAGGGCAATAAGACAAAAATATCCCTAGGGTAGAGACTGTTTCTGATGTGCGATAGGAAATTAAAATTCAGATGGGCCTGCTAGTAATTCTTACAGAGGTCACCCTGAGAGACTGCAGGGTTCTGGTTATTAAAAGAATTTTTGAGAACAAGGAAGTTGCCCTCTTGAAGTGGTAAATAGCATTGTATTTTGAATGCCATTTGCTGACCAGTCATAATTATGGGATATTTAACTGTCAGTTAACATACTTTTAAATGATTTCCTCGTTGAATAACAGTAGGTGAAAGATGTACCTCAGCCATCTGTATTGTTGCAGTGGTAATGCTGGAACCTAATAATAAAGTTGAAAATGTCAGTTGTCTTGCTTGTAGTAGAAATATTGTGAGGAAGTAGTCTGTTTATAATGTTTTAAAACCATCTAAGTAATAAATATGCTTCTTATGACTCAGCTTATAAAAGACAGAATATTTTAATACAATATAAGAATGCTGATGCCTTTTTCCAAATTTCTTGAGTAACAGTTTTAATGGCAGTAGGCCGGAGTGTTTCTGATTGCCCCTTGTCATCACCCCATCTGGTATAGGGAAAAACAGTGGCTTGGATTTTCAAATGGACCTAGCAGTTAGGTGCACACATCCCTTTTAATTTTAGCTGGTGG
>NW_017728931.1:110904021-110915390 GCF_001723895.1 Crocodylus porosus | reverse complement strand
ACCACAGAGCCAATTTCCCAGCCAGCGGATCATGGTGGACCCAAGGCCACAATGGCCAGTTTTGCCAAGAGGTGATCATAGGATACCAGATCGAAGGCTTTTTTGAAGTCAAGATATATGACATAAACCTCTTCTCCCTTATCCAGGTGATAGGTCCCCTAGTTGTAGAAGGAAATGAGATTGGTCAAGCAAGACCTACCTGCAACAAACCTGTGCTGGCTATCCCTTAGGATGTTGGCATTGGCCAGTCCATTAAGGATGGCCTCTTTAATAAACTTTTCTAAGATCTTCCCCAGGACAGAAGTCAGGCTGATGCGCCTATAGTTAGCCAGATCCACTTTCTCCCTTTCTTTCTTCCAGTGTTCGGGCACTACACCAGAGTGCCAGGAGTTCTCAAAGATCCGTGCCAGAGGCTGGGCTATGATGCTCAACAGCTCCTTGAGTACCCCCAAGGAGAGTGTGAGTAATAGACATTTCCTATGTCTATTACACACACTAAGCATTGGATTATTCATGGATAATTACCTACAAACATTTTTCCACAGGGGAAAGGATCCCCCACTCTAATTCATTCCCTTGTTTTGCAAAAGCTTTGTAGAAAAACAAGAACTAATGTTCTATTCTAGTCTAACTTTTCTCAGGAAAAAAAGAAGAGTTACAGAGGCCTCTTAATGTTTTTAACATGACAGCAGTTCATATGTGAAAATGAAAATATCAGTTATCTGTTTAGATTTTTAGAATACACTAAATTACGTTTTGTCTGCATATTTAAATATGTGGTAACATTGCAACATTAAATAACCAGGAAAACACTTACCACTCTGCCTGTCTGTTTGAGGAGGTCTTCAATGCACAGTAGGTTCTGTCTTCTTCTGTGTACCTTTACCATAGTGCTTACGGCATGACTTGTTGGGCCATGTTGAGGAGGGGTGAATTTAAAATTAAAGACCCTCTGGATTCTGATGTTCTGTAAGCAGGTGCCTCCTGATTAAGCTGAACAAATCCCTTCAAGACCTGAGAAGAATTGAGACGATATATTTATATGTCTGTACAGAGTTTTCAGGTCTAACCCATATGGCATTAGAATGGTGTATCATCTTAATTCTCAATTCTTGCTGATACTGATTTGGCAGGAGAGGCTAAAATGTACCAAAGGAAATTGGCATAAGTAATTTTTTTGAGCACCTTGCCAGTCTTAATATTATTGCAGTGAAAAGGCATGCTCATTTATGTAACACACTGGGTAGAATTTAGAGTTTTATGAATTAGTACTTTCTTGCAATTTGCTTACTAGTAAAGGCAAAAGCAGACTTACTGACATGTTCTCTACCTGTGGTGAGAAGAAGAATGGCCTTGTAGTTGTCCCTATAATGAAGGAGTTATATGGGTTGATGACTAAAAGTAGAAGCTTACTGTGAGCTGAGGAAAAAGAGCAGCCTGTGCTGACTAACAGAAGTAAACTATTTCAAACTATACCTATCTTGGATTTTCTATGTAATGGGTATATACTGGAAAGTGATACTGAGACTCTCCTGCTCACTGCCTTTCAGCACTATATCCAGAGCATACAGTGGAGGTTGAACGGTATGAAAAATGTACAACTATCTATCAACTAACTTGGACAAGAGTTATGAGAGGCTGGTACTAGAAGGGCCAAAGGCCAATGAGGAGAATTGGTGGGATGTGATTACTCAAAGAAGGAGGGCCTCCAGAACTGAAGAGGCGCTAACTGAAGTTAGCAACTGCTTTCAAGAGCTCTGCAGTGGAACTGCTGAGGAAGAAGCAGAGGAGAGGACATCTGCAGGCATGAGGCAGAGGAGGTAGCAGCCTAGAGAGCAGGAAGTGTAAGGTCCCAAGGACAGGCACTGCACCAAGAAGGAAGAGAAGAGTGATGGTGTTTAGTGACTCCCTTCTGTGGGGGAGTTGTGTGTGTTGAGGGGGAGAGGCACCAATTTGTTGAGATCCTTCTGAACTGCATTTTCATCCTTGCAGTCCTTCCCAGTTTTGTGTCATCTGTAAACTTGCTCAAGAAGCTTTTTATGCCAGCATCCAGATCATTGTTGCTCCACCCCAGCCCTCTTTTTTCTGCTATGTGTTGGGGTGTTTTTAAGCCTCCCCAGAGGCATTGGGTATTATCTACAGCTAAGGCTGGGGTGTGCTGATTTTCCTGTCTTGCCTCTCTGCTCAGGGTCAGACTGATTGCCGTATTTGGGGTCAGAAAGAAATTTTACCTCATGGTCAGACTGGTATGGACCGTGGCGGTTTTTGCCTTCCTCTGTAGTGGAGGGCAGTGGGGGACCTGGGACCTTTTGAGCATTTTGTAAAAGGAGGATATTGGCTGCTGAGGTTCTCCTGCTTTACCTATGGCAGGTTAGGGTGTTAGGTTAGGTTCATGTTGTGGCAGGGTTGAGGGTAGTCTTATACAGAGTTTAGACTATGGTTATTTTGGATCATGTGGACAAAGATGATCCAGCCATAGGCAGAGGTTAGACTGGATGACCTCTGGAGGTCCCTTCCAGCCCTACTTCTCTATGCCTTTATGAATCGATGACTTTACATGGTGCAAATTTGTCTAATTTGTTAAATTACTTATTTAATAATGTAAAGCTCTCCACTTTCTCCCCCTTCCCCTCCCTCCCCCTGTACCCTGAAATGGTTTCATGTATAAAGCATGGACACGCTTTGAGGTTTTTATGGCATGAACAACTGGTGCCACCCAAGACTGGGACGTGAGCGGGGACTGCTTGCAGCTGCCGCTGGCAGTGTTGGTGGTGTATGTGTGTGTGGAGGGGCAAGCGTGGACTGCCCAGAGACACCAGTGGCGGCCAATCTCAGGGGCAGCATGTGCCCCCGATGTTTCCCCCCTACACATCACCTATGGTTTATGGTATTATATAAGACTTGCAGAAAAAAAAAATCTTTGAATACTACAAATTAAAAAAAGGGGGAAGTGGAAATGTGAAATAAGGAGAGTGGGAGGGAAAGACTACATAAAATGCCAATAATATCCATGTTAAAAACCTCACTGAGTAGAGAAATGGTTGACGTGTTGAAGTGAGGTTGGATGAAATGAAAGAGTTATTGGGGGTGTTAGTTTCTGCTCCATCAAGAAGTGAAACTCCTAAAGGTCAAATGGTATTTGAGCACAAATGTCTGTTAGAAAGTCCTGACTGCAGCCACTACTGCATATAAATAATAAAAAGAGAATGTTTTTCAGCCCTTTCTGCCCACCACCAAATGCTAGTAAATTCTGCAAGCACTGTGGTAATGTACATCAAATCAGTTGTGAGCTCCTGTGTAGATGCTCACACTAAAGACACCGATCCTGGCATCAGTAATCTGAGCAGAAAACAGTATGTGATGGCTGTAGGTTTGGCAAAATCCCCCCTCTCTCCATCACAAAGACCACACTGAAACTCTCAAGACACGTCCTAGAATTCCCTTCCATAGTTCTATAAATGGAGGCCACAGAATGGCTAGTAAAGAGAATATTTACTCTATAGATATTGTGGGAGCCAGAATCAGAGTATTACTATATGTATCTCCTAGGTCTCTCAGAATAGTAGCTTTTCAGACACACACATCTGAGCAGTCCAAAGCCAGAATTCAACCCACAATTTAATATTGGGTCTAGTATACATATGTCCAAAGGGAAAATGTAAATGTTTCCAAGCTAATAAATATTTTAACACAGACCAAAGTTGCCACCTTCTTTGAGAATGTCAGTATGCCAGAGAAAAGATTTTTTCTGAACTTTTCAAAATTTTATTTTTAGAGAAAACAAATGGCCTGAAAAAATTTACAGCCAGTTGTTACAAAAATAATGTCCAAGCCTTGCACCAGATCTTTTACCCTGGATCTGTATTTACTGACTGACTGGCTTATACAAGAACTAGAAAAGTTGCTGTTATTTCTCTAAAGCATTGGCACAAGATGAGCTAAAGTGACATTAACATTCTTTTGAGACTTATAACAATAACCACCCAAGGATCATTCTGCGATTGTCTCCAAATGTCAAACAATTAATCTGAAAAGTACTCTAATATTCTTTTTGGATTTTTTACCCCTTTGTTTATGGCTTATTTGATTGATTTTAGTTTGAGAGATTTTTTTTTTAATCTACAGCACTTAATTAAAAAATAAAAGCCAAAATTTCAAAACTTTTTAAACCTTACATAACATGTGGAAACAAATCATAACTGTAAGATCACATAGATATATATTCATATAATAAATACATGATGAACATTGACTCATTATCCTGACTCATACAATCTTATTTTATTAGATTCCCTGGAAGCTAGATTCCTTGAGTAAGCTAAAAGCTTCATTAAACAAATAGAAAATGCCTGTGTGAAACCCAAAGGCTCAAATCCAAGTCCCTTTCAGGCAAGTAAGTAACACTTAGGCAGTTAACTTCAGCTAGATAAATGGCATTTCTGCTACTTATGCAAATTAGGTAGATCCTGTATGATCAGAAGGGATCCACTCCAGCCAGTTATGCTCCTCCAGGAAGGTATATAATCATTATGGAAGTCTCTGAAATGTTAGTAAAAGAAAAATGAGAAGGATGAAAGCACTTCTCCCATTTAGCCCAAGATCCTAGTGGTTCAAGCACTCTTTAACCCCAGATTCTGGTTAGGCCTGTGCGAGTCGGAAGTGATCCAATCCGGCTTCAGATCTGGCCGCTCCAGATGCCAGGGTTCTGTTCTGGAGCTCCAGACTGAGTTTCTGCTTCAATCTGGCCGAAGTGGCCCTGAAGATTCGGAGCCACCTCCGGCCATAGGGTATAATGGGGAATCAATGAAATATCTATAACTTTGTTGTTTTTTCCTGATTTGGATGAAACTTGCAGGAATGGTAGCCTCTGCTGAGAGCATGATACCTGCCAAATTTCAGGAAGATCGGTGCAGGGGTTTTGAAGAAACTGTACCCCAAATTCTTGAAAGCAAAATTCATGTCACATCTGTGTGTTACACCACAGGGGGGCAAAACTGTAGTAATGATAGCCCCTGGTGAAGCTACAAAATCTGCCAAGTTTCAAGAAGATAGGTGCAGGTGTTTGGGCAGAACTGCACCGTAAGCTTCAGACAAGCAAAACTTGTGACATTGGTGACCCTGCCTGTGTTAAGGCACAGCAGGGTGAAAGCTGCAGGGATGGTAGCCCCTGCTGTGGCCACAAGGCCTGCCAGCTGTCGAGGACATGAGTGCAGGGGAGTTCTGGGGCCCCACACCTCTAGCTGCTGACAGATAAAACTTGTGATATGGGTGCTTGTGCAACTGACTGTCTGTCTTGGGGCAGTTGATTGTCTGTATTGATTATTTCCTCTCTTTAGTCTCTGCTTTTGTAGATGTTAATTGATGGTAATTAACTGACTATATTAGCTAGCTACTGTATATTGAGCTGGTCCCTGAGTGAATCATGATTGATTGGTAACTGGTAACACAGTAGCTTAGCGGCCAGGCCTGCAGTAGTGTCTCCCATGCTGTAAGACAGACACAGCTGCACAAGCACCCATGGCATGAGTTTTGTCTGTCAGCAGCTAGGGGTGAAGGGCCCCAGAACCCCCCTGCACCGATCTCCTCAACAGCTGGCAGGTTTCATGGCCTCAACAGGGGTCACCTCCCCTGCAGTTTTCACCCTGCTGCGCCTTAACACACGAGGTTTGCTTGTCCGCAGTTTGAGGTGCAGTTTCCCCCAAACCCTGCACCTATCTTCTTGAAACTTGGCAGGCTTTGTGGCCTCACCAGGAGCTACTACCCCTGCAGTTTTGACTCCACTGTAGTGTAATACATACACGTGACATGAGTTTTGCTTTCAAGAATTTGGGGTGTAGTTCCCCCCAAACCCCTGCACCAACCTTCCGGAAACTTGGCAGGGTTTGTGGCCTCAGCAAGGTCCATCACTCCTGCAGCTTTTAACCCCATGTAGTGTAACACGTACATGTGACATCAGTTTTGCTTTCAGGAATTTGGGGTGCAGTTCCCCCTGAACCCCTATGCGGATGTTCTTGAAACTTGTCCAACTTCATGCTATCAGCAGAGGCTACAATATTTGTAAGTTTCATCCACATCAGACAAAAACAAAGTTATAGATATGTCATTGTTTCCCCATTATACCCTATGGCCAGATCTCTGAAGTGGCTCTAAAGCTTTTCCAAAGTGCTTTGGAAGCTCTGAGCTGCTTCAGAAAGCCTAAAGAAGCCAACACTTCGATCCGGACATGCTGCTTCAGATGCTGAAGCATCTGAAGCTTCTCTGGATCTGAAACTCTGTCTGAAGCCTTGCACAGCTCTAGTTCTGGTCTCCTTCCCTTGTATAGGTAGAAGATGCTCAATCTACATGTCCAACTTCCCAGCAAAGTGTCCTACTCACCAGACTGCTATTAAAAAATTAGGAAAAAATAGACAGTGAGATAGATATTACCAAGCATACCATATACCCTCCCAGTTGAATTTGGCCTAGTGGGAAGCCAAGAAGAGAAGAAATGTGGGGTCAAAAAGAGAGACGGCCACACACAGCAAGTGTGGTTTAATAAGATGGACACTGCTGTGGAAGAGAGTGGGACCATGGCACTGCTTCCTTCTCCTGTCCACTGATGTATATCCATTCTTTTCAATGGATATTCAATGGAAAACACAGATATGTCATTGGCCCAATCTCTGGGCCTAATGTCCTAACTATTGGGTTATGGGGCTAAAGGTGGGTGCATCACTCCTATGTTTTATTTTTTGTGACTTATTTGGAGTATGGTTGGAATGCTGTAGTGAAGAAGGTCCATAAAATATGCAAGCAGCAAGGTTTTCTGGCAATGTTTTATTGGAGAAACTACATAGTTGGGAAATACGTTAGGAAAAACTTTTGGCTATGTTGGCAGAGGTCATCCTTTATTTAACAGTCTGATGCACATCCATGATTAAGTTTATCTCCTATCAATAAAATCCTCCATTTTAATGTTGCAATTATTACCTTTTCTGGAGTGGCTTAACCTTTTTGTTGGTGAAGGGTGTTATTGCCTTTAAGTAGTTTACTAACTACAATCCTCTTATTCAATGTTCTTTTTAGCAATGACCTGGCCATTCTGAATTCTACTCTCCAGGGAATTCAGTCTCCCTGGACTGGGAGGGAGTCAGATTTGCTTTCAAATACCCAGCATATTTGTGGTAGCTATGTGTCTTCCAGTCCCAAGGATTGTGGGTTTTTGTTAATATCACCATAAAACCAAGAGTTTTATTGACAGTGGAAGTGAGGTGCACTACATAACTTGTCAGATCCTAAAAAGCAATCAGGTTTCTGCTTTCATTTGCCCTCATGCTTGATTTCTTTCTGCACTATTCAAAGGGGAGTAGATTTGTGACAAAACAGTAAATTAATCAAGAAAACTTGCAGACATCAAACTTTTCTCTCTAGTTGAACTGAACTGAGGAGTTTTCACAATAATCCCATTTATCTAATGCTTCTGTCTTTCATTTTATAATGTAATAAATAGCATTGTAGTGTCTTTGCAGAACACAATTCACTTAAAAACAGCTGCTTATGGCATCTGACATTCAGTTATACAATATAGATCTCACATCTTGCTCTTAAACTGAGAATGACTGTTATACCCAAAAGTCCTAGTCAGGGACTAGGCTGCATTGTGTTAGTTGCTGTACAAACACTGAAAAAAAAAAGAACTTCAAAAACTGGTATTCTAGGGTAGGGCAGTCCAACTTGTGGCCCATGGGCCTCATGCAGCCCACAAAGGGTTAATTTGCAGCTCACTGGCTCTTACTTAGCTGCCGCTCCCTCACACTGCTCCTGCTGCTGCCCAGGACTCTGAGCTCACTTTCTCTTCTGCTTCCACTTCCTGCCAAGGTTGCCAAGCCTGTTTATAATAAGCAGAATTGGGCTTGTTTGGTTTTTTTTAAGTCACCTGAATTTTTTGGGTCACTGGCTGCAGTTTTCTGGGTTTGTTTTACTTGGAGGTTGCTTATTTTGTGCTTTTTTGTAATAGAGGACTTTTAAAAAGTTATAGTCCAGGGGTGGGCAAAACAGTTGATCCAGCTGGCAGTCAAACTCCATTTTCCAGCAGCCCCTGACCTTGTGGCTGGGGCTGGTTTCCATGGAAAGCCCAGCAGCAGCTGTGCTGTGATAATGCAGGGTCGGGGTTTCTGCACTATTCTCCAGTGCTGGCAGGGAGCGTGGCAGGCCATGGAGCTGCTCTGCACCCAGGCTGGGATCTTGCGGCAGTGACAGCACGGTCTAGAGCTGGGGCAGAGCCACAATCTGCAGCCTGAAGGTGCCAAGCGGGGGCATGCAGGCAGCAGATCATGGCTCTGCCCTGGTTCTTTGCAGCAGTGACAATGTGATCTGGAGCCACGGCAGAGCCGCGATCTACTTCCTGCACTCCCCTGTCTGAGGTATGCAAGCTGCAGATTGTGGCTTTGCCCCAACTCCAGACCACGCTGTCACTGCCAGAATATTCCAGCTCCACTGGAGCTGCTCCATGCCCTGCCATGTGCCCTGCCACATGCCCTGCCAGCAGGGGCAGCACTAGGAAGGGGCTTGTGGGGGCTATAGTCACCCCAAAATTCCCCATCTCCCCCTGTTGGGCTGGGGGGTTGTTTTGGACTTGTTTGGAGCTTGAATTGTGTTGGACTTATTTTTGAGCTTGTTTTTAAAGGCAGTGCTGCTTTTTTTTTCTTGTGAGACTTGGCAACACTGCTTACTGCCCCTGAGGGAGCAGGATTCTGCACAGACAGCATTGCAGTCTGTGCGGTTTGTGTGCTTATGGCCCTGCGGCCCACTTTGCAGGTGGTCCCTGGCTGCTAAGAATTTGGATACAACTGTTCTAGGTATGAAACTATGACCATTAGAGCCAAGTTTATTGTATAATATGTAATTAGTAGCGTATTGTATAAGAACACAAGAGTGCCATGTGGATCAGACGGGGAGTGTGTGCCTTAAAGGGAATACATTGAACCACATATATCTAGAGCAGGGGTGGGCAAAATGTGGCCCTCAGGCCTGATGCAACCTGCAAGGCCATTCTATCTGGCCCACGGGGCCCTTAAAAAATTTAGAAAATTTATATTTATCTGGCTGCTTGTTATGTGGCCCTTGGTGGCTTGCCGAAACCCAGTAAGCGGCCCTCTGCCTGAAATAATTGCTCACCCCGATCTAGAGTGATCTATCCCTGTTATACTCTCTGTGGCATCCGCCAACCATCTAATCACAGTTATTTTCTTTTTCTGTTTTTAAGTACATCTTAAACATTTTCAAGAACACAAGGCAAAGTCCTTTTCAGTGTATATTTCAGATGTAGTAAGTTAATATTGATTTAAATATAAACATAAAAAATAAGCAATGCTTAACTCTCACTGCTTTTACTCCTCAAAGCATTTTGCAGATATTGGCTTATTAATCCTTATAACACCCTTATGAAGCAGAAAAGTATTAATATTTCAGTCCTACTGAAAGAGAAACTGACGTACACAGATCAGGATCCTGTTCCTGCACCCACAGAAGCCAATGGGAGCAAATCATTGCCTAACACTACTGAATCAGAACTGATGAATTACTAGCTTATAGTTTTGTCCTCAGACCACTCAACAATACTGAAATTGTGAGTCTGAGGAAAGCTTCAAAGGAAGCATTTTATTAGTAATACTGAATGAACCTCCATGATAGATTTTGATTTTAGCATTTACACCTTTGATTTTCTTGAACAAAAGCCCATATTTTTGCATAGAGAAAATAGACTCAATTTTAATTTGTATGATATCTTCATTAATAATGATGTTTAAGTAAGACAACCATTACATGTCTGTAAAGATCATTTAAAAAGAAACAAATTATAGGAGTTACACTGGAAGTTTTCCATTCAATAAGCAATATGGATTTTTAATGGATCTCTTAATTAGGAATTGCTATTAAAATGAAGAGTGAAATACATTAACATAAAGTGATGCTAAAGTAGGAACATAGTTTGATTAAATTCAGTGTCTTCACATTCACACATTGTCAGTAGAGCAAGCATTACAAAATGCCTCAAATGGGTTTTTCACAGCTTCAATTCCTTTTTTTAGATCATTCAAGAAATTAGGCTGTCACACTGTATGCTGTATTGTAGGGTGGCAAATATTACTTCTGTGGTACAATATACAATGCAAGTATGCTTTAATCGCACAATATTATATCAGTGTGTACAAACACTTAATCAAAAATAATGAATGTGTATGTGTATATGTATACACCGGTACCACACACACAAACATTAAAAGAAATATGCTTTTGACTAGCTGAATAAATATAGCAGATAAAATCCTAACCCAACTGAAGTTAGGAGTTTGGACACTGAGTTCAATTAATTTATTATTTCACTAAAGCTGTCAATATTTGTCCATCTTTTTTCTTCTAGAATTCACTTGTCAGCAATACCAGAGCTCTGCTCACTAATTGTTGTAATGCTGCTTGTAGCTCAGTCCTGATAGACTTTTGCTGGCATGAAAATGCCACTATTTACCAATGAAGGTTTTGAATGGACGTATCACAGGACTGTGAATGATCAGAATCACGTTTGTAAGTACATTGTCTCTGAACACTTAGGCTAGGTACGACATTCAAAAAGCCTAAGGTGCAATCTAAGTTACGCACTTTTCTGTAAGCAGCATAGTTTAAGACTGGTAGGCTAGGGACAAACATTCAAAAAACCTGAATTGATTCAAGACCTGAATTGATTCAAGATCCAATCTTTGCAGATTGGTCTAATCTGGCTAGGCTAATTCAGTTTTGTAACCAGACAGACATCCCAGAAATGCAGGCACATGCCTGCAGTGGCTCAGGCTAGAAGCCGGGGGGCACTAGAGAAGCCTTCCCTTCCTTCCATATAGCTGAGCTGCGGGGGGCATGGCCACTCCAGGGCAGGATGCTCTGATTAGGGAGGGGTTCCCCCCCTCTGGAAGAGCCAAGCAGGGAATGTTTATCACCTCATTAAGAAAGCAACAGAAGGACATTACCAGCTACCTGTTGATTCTGCCTTTGTCTCCTGTGCCACTGCTTGGAGGTAGCTAGCATGTGGTTTGTTAGCTAATGTTAAGAGGTGTCTGTGAGGGACGGGGGAATGCCTGCTTAAGAGAAAGTAGGGAGGGGATAGGGGGAGTAGGCAGACACTGCTGCACCTGCAAGTCTCTGCCGAAGCTGCAGCCAGGGAGCAGAGCAGAGGAGCCAGCCCTGCTATGGAGCAGAGAGAGCTCCACCCAGCCCAGAGAGCATGCCAGGATGCTGGGGGAGTCTGATTTAATGTAAACTAGCAAGGAGTCTGGGACAGACATTGCAAAAACCAGTGTGAGCCAAATCAGTTAAGTCTGATACTACATTCAACCAGG
>NW_017728931.1:110881552-110903551 GCF_001723895.1 Crocodylus porosus | reverse complement strand
TCATCCGCCCACCCTTGTAACCTGTCTAGGTCTGATTGCAGCCTATTCCTCCCTTCTAGCATGCCCACATCCCCCCACATCCTAGTGTCATCATCAAATTTGAACAGGGTGCTTTTTACCCCCTCGTCCAAGTCACTGATGAAGATGATGAACAGTGCGGGCCTGAGGACCGAGCCCTGCAGAACCCTACTGCCCACATCCCTCCAGGTCGAAAATGTACGGTGTCTACACATGACCAGCAGCTACTTCACTGTAGTGGTACATTCCCTGTTATAGCACATTGCTATGGTGGAGGAGCTGCTAAAAATAACCATGTGTCATATGTACAGTGTAGTACAGGTAGTTACTGTGCTGTACTTTAGTATGTCCGAAAGGAAATACTAAAGCATGGCACAGTAACAACATCGCTATAAGGGAACATGTAGATGCCCCCAGCAAAAAATTTCTGTTTTGTTATGGTTTTGGATCATTTATACCAGTAAAAGTGTAATGTCTGTACCTGACCTCAGGGTTAAGAGGGAAGGGGAAGAGATGCATAATGCTGAGACAAGTTGTACACTCTTGGTCTAAACTGTTCTAAGAGGGATAATAAGAATATTCAAAGTTCCAGTGAAAAGGACTAAGCTAACTGCTGACTTAAGAATGGAAAGGCGCTTTCTCTCTGGGCCAGTAAGTCTAAAAGTGTAGATTTGCACCTTTCTCTGAAACATCTGCTACTGGGCAGTGTCAGAAAGAATTGATCGAGGTGGACCACTAGTTTGATCTGGAATAGTAATTCCTGCATTGTTACTTGAGTTTAGCATAGAAATGTTTATAAAGGCTTTCTGTGGGATTATCAATTCACTGGCATAAGTGGAAAAGAAAACAAATGTTGCTAAAGAAAAGACCTCCAGAGAATATTTCATATCTCTTTTATTTGGGAGGAAAAAACTTAAATATATTATGAGACAGATTATTAACTGCCATAAATCAGCGCAGTTGTTGACTTCAGCAGACTCACGCCAATTTGCTCCATGTGAGAATCCAGCCTGTGCCTTAAATTGACTATAGGAACATTACCTGTACAAACAGATGATTGCTGGTAAAAATTCTTATCCCTTAAGAATAAATAGTTTATATGTCTCAGAATACTGTATTGCCTTTAAAAAAAATATGCCTCCTAGATATAATACAGGTTCTATGAGTAACAACACTGCATTTAGTGAGTTGCATATAAACAGCAACATAACTAGTATAGGCTCATAAAATCTGTATAACTTCTGCATTTTATTTCTGTACCTGCAACTGCAGTTTGCAGCTGCTCTTTGAAAATAATCAAGTTAATATAGTACTCATCTTTACAGCCTGTCCTTATATTCTGTGTCTAAATATCTCACCTTGGGTAAATGGATTTAGTTTTATTGGTTTTATTTACCCTATCTAGCCTTCTTTAAGCTGACTTTTGCCTTTGTTTGATTGCACTGCCACATTTCTATACAACCTAAGAAAGAAAAGAGGGGCTTGGTTAAACGGGAACTTTACTTCATTTCCAAATCACAATGGCAATGAATAGGAAAATAGGAGGAATCTATGTCTTCAGGCTATGTTAAGTTATGTATCTAGCAACAATAGGGAGCAGTTTTCTGCTACCTTAGGAACATAGAGCTAGTGTCCAGTCAGTGATTCCAGTCATTTACAATTTCCAGCAGCCACATGATAAATGTTTTTCCAAAAAGGTCCATGAAGATACTTACTTTAGCCGCTTTCATCCACCACAGTGACAACCCCAGAACATCCCCTGAAACACTTAAGATTTTTAGTTTAAAAATAAAACCCCAAAACAACAACAACAAAAAAAATACAGTGGACCACAGGGGGAGAACAGGGGAAACAAAGGCCGTTTATAGATGTTACATTTTTCTAGGTTTAATCCAAACTACAGCCATCACTATGCACATGGGGACATCAATAGTCTGAATTAAAATTGGCTCCATTTCAAACAAACTAATTCTTATTGAATGAGGATTAAAGGTAATGCAGACTAGGGCAGTCCAAATTAGGCAATTTAAGCTGTATTAATTAACATTATATACCGCCTTGCTTTTAAGAAAAACTGTCCTTAGGAATGCAGATAAGCATTACAATTTTGGGTTTTGCAACAAAACAGAGGAAATCCTCCCACCCTCCTCCCCCCTCCCACACCCTTTATAAATTCAGATGTGTCAACAACACTTCACAGTGACTAAACATCAGTATACTGACTAATAGGGCAGTGCAAAATTTTGCTGTGTGTTTCATTTTAAAGCTGCTTCAATGTGTTTCAAGCTTGAAACAGCAAAATCGAAATGAAACAAATGCCTTTGAATGAGCTTTGAAACAAAACAAGGGAACTCAGAACATTTCAAAAGTTCCACAACGTTTCGAGTTTTGAAGCCAGGCTTACTGGCTTCAGCACCGGCAGCACCCACCTCCTATCATCCAGCAGGCAGATCGGGGGCTCGCACCTCTGCAAGGGCTGCGGTGGCTGTGCTGGACTCCTCCTGGGGCTGTGTGCCCCCAATCTGCCTACCAGATGACAGACTGGCACTGGGTGCACCTGCACCCAGTGCCAGGATGATCGGTGCTGCTGCTGGACCCAGACAGCTGCCCACCTCCTGTCATCTGGCAAGCAGATCAGGGGCCCGCACCCCCTGGAGGACTCTGGCACAGCCCCTGCAGCCCTCCTGGAGGTGCTGGTGGGCCCCTGATCTGTCCGCGGGATTACAGGAGGTGGGTGCTGCCACCTGGGGCCAGTGACGGCACCAATCTTCCCGGCACTGGGTGCAGGCTGCGCTCAGGGCTAATCTGAAATCTGGCAGGCAGATCAGGGGCCTGCACCCCTGGGAGGAGTCTGGCACAGCCCTTGTGGCGGTGCAGCTGAGCCCTTGATCTACCTGCCAGATGACAGGAGGCAGGTGCTGCTAACTGGGACTGGTACCAGGAAGATCAGTGCTGCTGCTGGCCCCAAGCAGCAGTACCCACCTCCTGTAATCCCGTACGCAGATCGGGGGCCTGCTGGCACCCCGGGAGGAGTGTGGGGGTTGTGTCAGAGTCATCCCAGTGGTGTGGGTCCCCAATCTGCCTGCTGAATGGCAAGTCCTGCTGCCTGGGGCCAGTGGCAGCACCGATCTTTCTGGTGCTGGGTGTGGGCTGCACCCAGCACTGGTCTGTTATCTGGCAGGCAGATTGGGGGCCCACACCATTGGGAGAAGTCCAGCACAGCCCCACCAGGGGTGCAGGTGAGCCCCTGATGTGTCTGCCTGCCACATTTTATGATTCCCCATTATAACCTATGGGTGAAATGGTGAAACAGCATTGAAACAGCAAAACAGTTTTGACAAAATGAAACAGAACAGCGCTTTTGAAATTAAACGAAACTCTAAACAAAAACATTGTTCCATAGAAATGTTGAAACAGAAGTTGAAAGGGAAAGGTGGTGTTTCACTACTAACTAATCCCCCAGTTCTGCCCCAGCACATGGGCTACTGGTCTGTGAAGAAGGGGGAAAATCCCCTTGATTGTCTATTAACCCTTAATTCAAATTGAAATTTGATTCAAACTGTGATGCAAATCAGTTAACATGGTTTAGAAAATGGTGGGCACATCTACAGATGGCCAGAAACTATCAATCAGTTGGTCTCAGGGAGCAGCACGGGATGCACAGTTGCAAGTCCATCACGCCCTCGCACCCTGAAGCCCCCCAGCCTGGAAAAGTGCAGGCTCAGGGGGGACCTGGTGGCTTCCTAGAAGTATATAACTGGTGTAAATCAGGATCTGGGGGAATGCCTGTTCACCAGAGTGCCCCAAGGAATGACAAGGTCAAATGGTGACAAACTCCTCCAAGACCATTTCAGGCTGGACATAAGGAAGAACTGCTTTACTGTATGAGCCCCCAAGGCCTGGAGCAGACTGCCACCAGAAGTGGTGCAACCACCTACTTTGAACTCCTTTCAGAGACATTTGGACATTTATCTTGCTGGGATCCTTTGACCCCAGCTTACTTCCTGCCCCAGGGGGAAGAGGGCTGGACTCAATAATCTTCCAAGGTCCCTTTCAGCCCCAATGTCTATGAAATCTGTGAAATATTGTGCTCTGCCATGGTAATTTAGCCAATTTCCAGCTCAGGTATTGTGGTTCCTGTGACCAGAAGATAAAGAAAAGAGAAAAAATATTAAAACTTTTCAGGTGCTACTCCATAAGACTGGCTGAACCAGCTCAAGTAGAGAGGTCCTAAATAACTGAAAATAAAATCCTACTATAATGTCTCAACGTGATAGGGTCCAAATTCTTCTCTCCTGACTTGGACAGAAAACTCCCACTCAAAACTACAGGGATTATTGTTGTATAGAAAAGACAAGAACTTGGGAATGTGTATAAACTTTTTTTCTACAGAAAAATATTGAAAACTTAGAGAAGTTTCAGTCTTAATTCCATCTCGCAAAACAGTAGAGTCAAGCAGAGGCATGTGCAGAAACAAAGAAAATGGAATAAGAAAAAAATCCTATTATCTATTGCCTTTGCAGCTGCTCTGGTGGTGGAAACTTGAATAAGAGTATCTAATGCCAGAAGAAACATAGAGAGAGACTGGACACCTGGAAAAAAAAATTAGAGGTTAATGAGCTAGAGCATGCATGACCTTATTCGAAGAGCAGCATCTGCAACCTGCAGCATCAAATCAGCAATGACATGAAAGGAAGGGTATATAAGGACACCCAGGTGACTACTGGAGTCTTCTGGAGCTGAGTGAAATAGCCAACCATAAGACTGTTCTTATGGAGTAAGTCTTAATCAAAGACAGAACTTCTATCTATCAGGCAGTTAAAGTTTTTTTAATAGAATTTTCTAACTCGGCAAGAGTTTCGGAAGCTTTCCAGGCTTTCTCAAGGCCTCAAAAATTAGCAAGTGCTCTGCTTTCTTAAAGTTGCATTGCATGGGTTCATCATAGAATTATTACGAGCAGTAACAATGCAAAAATCACCAGTAATTGAGAGTATAAAAGAATGCACTAGATTCTGATATCTGGAGTGCTTTTAGGATATGTAAGGCTCATTGTAAGTATCATACTTCCTTTAAAAAAACATACGTAAATACAGATAAATTTACGTCTTCTTTTTAGTGGACTAAAAGTAATCATTTTCAAAAGCAATAAAACATCTCTTCCTCCTCTCAGCCTATCATTAGGCATTAAACTCAGTAGGACTTCTGCCTGCTTACATCAAGGTTAGATTTGACCCATTGTCTCTGTTGAAATCTATAGAACAACGTGACATGAATGCCAGATTGTAAAATTCATTCTCTGAATTGTAACTATTTATATGGCTAAAATAGTCTAATAATACAGCAGAAGTAGTCTTTATTTTGCAATTAAAAGTTAGGGGCTATTTATATGATAATTTACTAGTACTGTAGATACTGTAGATCTTTACTTATGCCTAGCTTCTGCTGATGGACTGCCAAAAGGGACCTGATTACAGTTCTCTCACCCTTATGCCAGTTCTATACTAGACTGTATAAGACTCACAAATGCCTTATTGAGCCAATGGAGATGTCTTTGCACAAGGCTTTCTATGGAAATATTTAAAGGAGGAAAAATAACTTGATGGCCAATGACTATGGAGAGAAACTCTTTGCAAAGATATATGTTTTGGATTGTACTCAAGACTGAACAATAAGTGACTGGACCTGTATGGAAATTAACCTCTGCTATTTTTACCTCAATGGAGAGGGTCAATAGAAAGAATCAATGATGAGATAGAGAAGAAACATCAGAGGCAGGCAAGACAAGACTGTATTTGGCATGGTGGTGCAAGCTCAACCGAGTTTTATGTGCAGCTTGCCAGAGAGTCTGCTTGTCATGCACTGGACTTCTCAGCCACTGAAGAAGCTGTGATGGTACCTGATAACCCACCAAAGGCACAATTTCCATGGTCTCCTGAGATTGATGGCTACCAATGATGATTTTTACCTCATAGACGATAATGCCAATTTCCATTAGTCCTGATAGTATCAACTGTACAGAAAAAAAAAAGGAGCATTTTCAGTTGCTGGTCTTGAATTCCATTTACACAAAAGGGCTACCTAGGGATGGGAATAGCTTGGATTAGAAGAGCCATTTTCCCGTTAACCCAAGTGGATTTTGTTAAAATGGACTATTCCATAAAACAGTCTGCTCAGAGAGCTATTTCATAATGGTCACTGCAGTTTAGATTCACATTGGCCTTAATCTAAAATAATTTAACAGTGTAGACAAAGCCCCAAGTCCTCTTCATAGCTTCTTAAAGAAGGTGTAATTGTAACTTAATAAACACCCATTTTACAATATCAATTACACCCACGTCCACTATACCCTGGTATTGGGTCTGTTTTTTCTATAAATTACCCCAGCTGTTGTAGTGCATGTGTTCTAATTCCCAGCAATATAACACAAAAGTAGGTTCTTCCAATCTGTCCTGGCTTCATTTAAAAAATTGTTAACTAGTATTCTTTTCCAATGAAAGCGGACTTTGCTTGTAGGAATTTTAAGAAGGGGGTGGGCTGGAAAAATCCTTTGCACCTGCAGGTGCTCAAGATTTCTAACTGGGGATCCCTTTTCTAAAATTGCCTGCACCGTTATTACTAACTGTGTGTTACCATAGCAATACGAACTCTATCTGATATGAACGTTGTTCCCGACAATTACTATAGTTGATGAGCACAGTAATTATCATAGCTTCCTGAGGTGCGCTTAAAATAGCAAAGACAAGGGAATGCATTCTTGGAATATGTAACACTCTCTTTACCGGCTGCCCAGAAAAAATCTCTCAGTGGGAAAGATCAGTTTGTCTCCAGTAGTTATGGATGAGATGGTTAAAATGTCTCAGAATAAAGGTTATATTGGGACAACATGCAGCAGTAGGTTTAGAAGATACTCAGTTACTGCAGCACAGCGTGATTTATATTATAGCTGTTTAAATCACCTTATGTTCGTAGTTCCACTTTCTACCAGACATGACAGAACAGGCCCAGGAGCGATGTAATAGTGGAATGACATAAGTAGGAGTGATTCAACACTAGAGAAATCATTAAGTGCATTACAGTGACAGCTAGCAACAGTGCAGCTGTACAGGTGACGAGCTGTTAGTATAGACAGGGCTCAGGTGTTTTTCATGGCATGATATTTAAAAAGGTAGAGCACTGCCTGCACCATTGCTACCACTAAAGAAAGGCCCAATTGATAGCAGCTGGAATAAGAATGATAATTTTTCTAGTGTTGTGAGAGACTGAGTCAAATTCTCTGCTGATGTAATTGGTGCATGTGGGGGTATAACAGAGAACCCTAGCCCTGTTACCAGAAAGCAGGGCCCTTTAAGAAGAGAACTTTTTGGGCACAGCCTGCTGGCAGGGTAGTGGTTAAAAGCTGAGCCTGGCCAGCTAGTCAGGTGACCAGAAGGGGGCAGGTCAGAACTATAAAAACCCTGGGCTTGGCGGCAGTTGGGGGCAGCAGCCAAGGGGGAAGGAGTTTGTGCCTAAGGCCTCCACAGAGAGGCTTGGCTGCTTGTCCAGCTGCTGTGGGAGGGAAACTCCAGATGACTCCTGAAGAACCAGTGGCAGCCCCACAAGGAGGACCATAACAGATGGTAGGAAGCAGAAACACAGAGCCCTGGAAAAAATATAAGCTGGCATGCTGCCTTCTTTAATTTTTTTGTTTGCGGTTATAGCCCATGGACTTCCTGTTTATATTTTTGATTGATTGGTGGTTTGTGGTCAAGACTGTAGGGGAGGAGGAGGCCTCATTAGCACCTTGGGCACAGTCATAAAAGGCCAAAGGGCTTAGGGCACTAGTGCGTGCAGACGTAAAAGACCAGTAGCTCAGAGCTGGACTTTTAAGCTGGGTCCCAGTGGGGAGATCTTGGCTCAAGCCCAAGCTAAAAGAAAGGGCGCCCTTGGGCAGTGGGAGCTCTGGGCCACTGCCCAGCCTGGAGCTTGCAGCCTTCTGGCTCCATGCCCAGTGTATGGGCCTCTGGGTCAGAAAGCCTGGGCTCCATATTGAAAGCAAAAGGAGGGCCACAGACCCAGAGAGGATTAAGGAGGTAGAGCCTCAGAGTCAAACCCTATCTGGTGGGTTTAGACTGGTAGGCCTAGCCAGAGAAGGAAGCGGGGCAAGGCCTGTGGTGGCTGAGAACCCCAACACAGAAGTACAATAGGCAGTGTCCCACTTGTAAGAACATCTAATGAATATTTACATCGAGACACAGCAGGTGAGTAAAGGCAGAATATGAGATGAAAGACAGAAGTGAAACGTTAAGGGATTTCAAGGGTGCCCTTCATAGGCCACAAAAAATGCCACTGGGGAGGGCAACTTGCTACATGGGGAATGAACCATTAAAACCAATGGAAAAGCACCCATTTACATTAGCAGATAATTGATCCTCAGTAATTTAAAGGTAAATCTATATGAGTCAATGCCTTGCACATTTTAAGGCATTGCTAAGGTAAGACATACTGCATCCACTCCATATGCTGGCTTCCAAACTGGAAATAGGGTAGCTATGTTAGGGCCCTTCTACATGTGTAGGTAAAGGTGCAGTGAGATTGTGAAGAGGTGAGAAAAGCCCCTTTGGAGCCCACAGTCATAGGTAGAAGAAACTTACCTGCCCTGTTGGAGCCTGGGAGCTTGGAAGAACTCTGACAATCCAGAATGCTGCCACCAAGACCACAGTGGTGATAGCTGCAAGGAGAGCTGGTAGGAAGTGACACTGGGAGGTTGAGGTGGCTATGGGAAAGCTGGCAACATACCGAACAAGGTCCTTTTGTTTTAGTATCTATTTACTTTTGTTTTGGATGGTGGGAAGCCTATTAGGCTGACTTCCAGCCATCCAGAAAAAGGAAAAGCCAGCAACAGCCTTGTGTTGAAGTGATACTGGTGGAAGGACGGAACCAAATTTAATAAGGGCTGGTAAAGGGGCTTGTCCTTCATTGGGAACTAGTGAGTGCTATAAAAGCACTGGGGTCTGATACTGAGGCATCTAAGGCTGGTATAAATGCTCAAGTTTGTAGGTGAAATTGTCCAAGGATTCTCCTAAATTTCTTTTTGCTTTTGTTTATGCGATAGGGCCGGGCCTGAAGGGAATAGCCTGCAGCACTGAGAACTACTTTTTCTGTTGCTGGAGGCTGCAGCCAATGGTCATAATGGCCCTAGGGGCTGAGAGACATACCTGAGTTCCAGTTTCCTTGCTTTGTGTTGTTCTTCATTTCTTTCATTTACCAAACTTCAACAGAATGACCTTTGGGGCCAGCTTAGCTGCCATATCTTTGATCCCAGCACAAGAGAATTGCAGGCCTAAAGGATCAAAGAAAAGAAGGAGAATGCACATTGAGAGCCAAGGGCATAACTGATGCTTTAACAGCTGAGTGACACTTAGATGGGGTGTAGGGAAGGTAGGAGCCCTAAAGAAGAATCAGACCTGGTGCATTCGGGCCAACATGCAGCAGTTTAGGCCACATCCCAACAAATAAACATTCAATAACAAAACATGGCAGGCAAGAATTGGGTGGCCTTGCTTAGTGTTTGAACCGGGTGAGTCCACTTCCTCACAGCCCAGTCTGGCTGGGCGCAGGGCCACCAGGGCCCATGGCCCTAGCCTGTACTGCGCCAACAGGGATCTAATGCACAATCCATGCAATCACACTTTCTGTCATGCTACTACATGCGTGGCAGGGGGCATGATTGTGGAATGATGCATTAGATCTCATCATGCCTTATTGCCGGTGTAGGGAAAGCCTTATCTTGCGGGTAGGATTCCCCTCAGTTTTACAATCCCCCGAGGCTGGGTGACTGCAACGGCCACAATCCCCAATCCCAAAGGTTTTATGTACCTGAGGCTGAGCTGCCATAATCCCCCTAATCCTGGGGCTTTCATGTACCCCCAGGGCAGCCATGTCCCCCAGCTGCTGGGATCCAGAATAGCAACTGCTGGGGCTGAGGGGCACGTTGCACCTTCCAGTGGGGATTTCCATCAGCTAACAGGGCTCCCTGCTCCAGAGGAGACTCTGCTGCATATGTAAATTAAAACTTTTTTTATTGTGTGATAGGTACTTTGAGCATCTAGCTAGTCTCCAAGTAATTGTGCAGTTTACCAGTTAATTTAGCCATTCCTGAAATGTGTAGAGGGAGCCTTAGTGTGACATTTTATGTGCAGCGGTAAACTATGCTGAGAGATGGAGCTTATTAGTTTGTATTCAACTCCATACTAATGCAGCTACACAACTGATGGTGGAGAGGGTGCAGCATGACAACAGCATCTCTCAGTACCACATAGAAATACACCCACACAGAAATACTCTGGGAGCCCACAAAATAACAAGAGGTAATCTACTAAAAACGTGTGATTTAAAAAAAAAAAAATTAATTCATCAACTGCAAATGATGATCACTTTTAATCTTGTCAAAGAGAGTTTTATTTTTTTTATTTGACTTTGTTCTAGTTGGATTTGTCCTTATTTAAAGTGAAAGTCTGTTCCCTTAAAAGCTGTGAGTTACAGGTTTTGAAGTTGTCTGTCTTCTATTTACCTACAAAACAAGGATAGCTCAGTTGGAAGCTGCACAAGTTTTCCCTTTGTTGTCCCATCAATCAGCAGCAAATTTAAAGATAAAGTTCCAACTTGTAAATGAAAGCCAGGTGTCAGTGATAGGACAGTGCGAAGGCAGCATTTGGATGATTTGTCTTCAGAAATGATGGGGGGGGGCAGCCTCCTTAATATTGTCATTGAGTTAAAATAGCAGTGTTACAACCAAATGTGCAAAGGCCAGGCAAGCTAGTTAAAAAGAGAAATGAGTGTTTACAGGAGTGAATGACAAGAACCCCTGATTTAGCTGGTTATAATGGCTAAAAATTAAATTTCAAGACTCCATCGTCTAAACAGGAAAAAGTTTGTGGTAGTGACCTCTAGCATCTAGGGTTTGGCAAGTAATTCTACTGATAGAAGTATTTTCCTATTAAGATTTCAAAACTAAACTAAAAACTGGATAACTGGCTTTCAAATCTAGCAGTTAGTTCTTTCTAAGTTATATGTGTACTAGCCAATTGCCCTTCAAGAATGATGGGGGCCAGAGGGGAGGGGGCTGGGATGGAGTGCCGCCACCTAATGCCCCATGCTGCCACTGTTCTGCCTCTTGCAGGGAGCGGGGTGGGGGAGCTGAGGCCAGCAGTGCTCTGTCAGGTCCTCAGCACATCTTCAGAATTATGGCGGTGCGCCCCCATGCTTGCAGCACTCTGATTGGCTGTTTCCATCAGCCAATCAGAGTGTGAATAAAGTATTATGAACAGACAAGCTTAGGCTTATATTTATTCCCTGTATTGAAGTAAAAGTGGTAAATCACAAGACAGTTTATCCAAAGAACAAATCAGTTCCGATCCCTCCATTGAGTATAAACCAGCAATTAGTGGATATAAAAGGACAAAAGGAAACTGATTTTGTTAGACAACACTACAAATTGTTTTCTAGTAGCTATTTTTATGTGCAATACAGATTTTTCAAAATTAGTTAATTTTCAAATTAACAAATTAGTTTAACATCAAAGACTTCTCCATACTGATAGCATAAAAATATGATGAGCTTGGGTGGCTGAATTTGGGGTTTGGCAAGAGCTCAAGTCATGCCTTCCTAGTGACAAAACCATATCACGAAACCAGAACACAGCCAAAGATTGTTTTCACTGCAAAAAAAGGTGTAGGTTTTTTGCACTGAGATGGCTATCTCAAGTTAGCCATCTCAGTGTGACATCCTTGTGGGGAAAAAGGCACAAGTAGATTTTACATCCAATGAAGGTAGTTTGCCTCCAGCGTAGATAGTAAAAGTCTAGCCTATACTGCCAGCTCTTAGGGTCTACCCCAACCAGAGTGAGATAGAAAATATATTTGAATTTTACATTGAGAAAGATAACCTAAATTAGTTATCTACAACATAAAATTACAGCTTTTTCCAGTAAAGATGAAGCCAGAGAAAAAGGAGAGAGGAGCACTATGCAAGAGTGTGTCATTGCTCAGTCTCAGGTTCAAGTTTGGGTTAGATTAAGGACTGATAAGCACTGAGCCATGAAGCTTCTCACGGTGCATATATCTTGCATCATCAGCACTGAGGAGACTGTTTAAGTGCTCAGAACCAGCTATGCAGTGCCCAGGAAAGCTTCAACCTGTAATATAGTCAGTTTCCAACCAGGATGTTTTTCCACATTTTTTTTAATGTTATCCTCTCCTTCCAAGACACACTCAACATGTGAAAAATATTAACACTAATAATACATAAATGCATGTCAAATATAACAGTAAGTTGCTCATTGGGGAATACGGTATACAGTCCCCTCTCATGTATTCACATACCATTATTTTTTTAAACATGTAATTTTCAGGGATAGTACATTCATGTGAGATAACTGTTTATTGCATAGTTTTGAGCACTGAACAAGAAAGAAATGACTGCAGGCCAGTGTGCTGTCTGATATATAGATTTTTACCTAACATAAGCCATGACAGACATATCTCCTTTTCTACCTTACTCCAATTAACCTTCCTTTTCCAATGCTTTATTTTTCTGTGTGAAATTTTCAATTTCTAAAAATTCATTGTTTCGTAAAATTCATTACCAAAAATGAACGGATATCAATACAATATTAGGCAAGCTTGGCAGTTTCAAAGTTGTAATTAATGTTTTTGAGGTGATTTTCCCTAGAAAGTGCGTGAGAGAGTACATGTATGTTTTATTGATTTGTAAACGGGGGGAGGGTAAGTACGCTCACATAATAATAATTCAAACCAAAAACCAAGTTATGAATTCACCTAATTGGCTGTATGAATGCTGCGTGCCCCCGGCGGCTTTGGGGGGGCACATCAACCACCTGAAGGTGGCAGTGGCAGTGTTGGAGGCCAGGGTGTGACAGTGATGATTGGGGAGCTCCTACAGGTGGCCACAGTGGTGTCAGCAGCAGAAGGGAGGGAGGGGGGTTGGTGAGCACTGCCGGCAGCTTTGGAGGTGGCCAGTAGTGATCAGGAGCCACCTACAAATGCCGCTAGCGGTGTCAGCAGTGAGACAGGGCGGGTGGCAAGCAGGGACCAACTGCAGATACTGCCACCAGCGGCGCTGCTTGTAGCAGGTGCACTGCCAAGCTCAGGGGATGGGGAGGAGTATGCTAACAATGCAACAAGAATGAATAAATATTTAATAACATGTAGAAACTGTCCTGAAAGAGTACTACAAGCCATATACAGAGAGCTAATACAATGAAGTGGTGGAACAACATCATGTGAGAAAAGTCTCCTTCAGGAATCCTATGTGAGTAAACAAATTCATATGTTAAACAACACCCAGTATAAACTAGCATCTATATTGTTTTAAAACGTTATAATTTTAAAAGTTGTTAATGCAACTCTGGACTATTATTTATGTATTTATTTAAAATATTTGTATCCTGCTTTTCTGCTTGCACTAAGCACCCAAAGTGGCTTAGGTTTAACAATAGTTTTTTAAAATTACATAATAGATAAATAATCAACTATTTCAACCCAGCAGAGTGAGCTTAGTCCTTTGGCCGATGGCAGAGGCCAGGCCATACTTCCCTTTGGCTCTGCAGTCCCAGGGCAACTGAGCAGCAAGTTGAGCAGCAGAGTGTTCTTTCTGGCAGGGAGGGGGAAAGCAAGCTCCCTTCTGCTTCTCCTCCTTCTGATGGATGAAGCCAGACTAGAATAAGCTAAAATAAAAATATTTTCCCCCTTTTGTTGCAGGAACTTGGTAGCTCAAGTGAAATAGTAGATTGCAAAAAATGGAAAATGAAAATGTTGAGCTGCCAGGTCTGGGGTAAGAAACAGCAGGATCCTTGCTTTCAAGATGTGATCCACCACGAGTAGCTATTCAATACAGTCAAACTTTGTGGACAAAATGTGAAAAGAAGATCAAATAAAAGCAGGTGAGACATTAGGTCAAGCTATATTTGCAAGTGATATACCTCTTTCCATAACTGAAAATCAATACTGGAAGGAATATTACAAACTAAGTCGCCCATCATATAAGTTACTGTCACATTATTGCTTATCACATTCTCTCTTTGGTAGAGAGTATGACAGAGTTCAAACAATGGCTATTCAAAGGATTGGTCAAGCAGAATCACTGAGTCTGTCAGATGAATGGACTGATATACAAGGAAATCCTCTATCGAACATTATGTTAGCAACACCTGAACCAATATTCCTGAAAGCAATTGCTACCAAATCTTCTTGTCATTCAGGTGAATACATAGCCAAATTACTGAGTGAAGAGATTGAAAGTGCAGGTCCCTCCAGTGAACAAGCCCTTGTAACTGATAATGCAAGTAATATGACAGCTGCATGGCAAATATTAAAGGCAAATGATCCTCATTTAATAGTATTTGGCTGTCTCGCTCTTGGGTTGAAACTTCTGACAAAGACATAGTACATGTGAATACAATGAACGCAATATTGGCAAACTGCAAAGCGATTGTGAAGGTATTCAACAATCATCATGTTAATAATCAGATTTTGAAGAAATTACAGAAAGAGAAGTAGGGAAGGAAAGTGCACTTTTATTGCCAGAAGAAACTAGATGGGGCTTGACTACAAAGTGTTTATATAGTTTGCTGAGCACAAAGAATTGATTGCAGTGTGCTCCAATAGATGACACAGTATCCCAGATTATTCCCGTGAACACTTGGAAACAGATTCTCAACAACAGTGTGTTCTGGTTTTGAGTTCAAGGAGCATACAATTTGCTACTACCAGTTTCAGTGGCTATCAAAAAACTTGAAGGAGATATACACCAAGTCTTTCAAATATTCCAGAGATATTTAGACAATGTGATGAAAATCTAATTGAGCTTTTGCTTTCTTCACCTCTATCCAAAAAAGAAGTAGTAAAACAAATGTTTACTAAGAGATCAGCATTTTGCTCTCATCCAGCTCATCTGGCAGCAAACTTTTGGATCCTCAATACAGATGACAACATTTATCAGAAGATGAATTATCTACTACTCTCAACACAATTATGGAAGTAGCTAAGAATGTCCCCAACATCGACGAAATAGCTGTGATGACAGACATTGCCAAGTATTGTGCAATAGAAAAACTTCGGAGCAAAGACATCGTTTGGTGGGCAGCAGAGAATATGTCTCATCTCACATGGTGGAAGGGATACTGGAACACCTGACTGTTGTCCAGGACTGCTCTCAGGATCCTAAGCATCCCACCAACAGCGGCTTCTTGTGAACGGAACGGGAAGGCTTTTTTTTATAGTCACTATCCACTACTGAATGGTTACTCTGTACAACAGGCACAGTTTACATAAGTATCTTCATGATTCTGTCATCCATTAAAACATACTGACACATGGTCTACTGTGACAGCACCCTTGTTTTATCTTAGTATTGTTCCTTCTTTCTCGTCACTTTTTGAGCTAGCATATGTATAATAGCCTTACGATAGTGCTAACTGTCCATGAGGCTTTCATGAGTCACATAACGTCTCATATCAGTTTCCACCTGCTTGCACCTCCCATCCCAGTTTGATTGTGGATTGCCTAGGTCATCATAAATTCACTGTTTCAGGAGCCCCTCTAATGTGCAGACTATCGAGTTCCATCTGTTGAGAACCTCCTGCTTAGGTTGATGTAATGGCAGGTGACATGTTTTTCCTGCTGCTCTCATAATTTCCTGAACACTGGCAGAGTGCCTAATTTGCCCACGCTCTGTGAGCTGTGTCCTACATGTAAGCACTCCCTCATTATGGGGGAGTTCATGCATACCCAGATTCAGAAAAGGCATGGAACAAGGTCCGTTTATTATTTTCCACCTCAGAAAAACAGTAATTTGTTGGCTCCTTTATTCAAGAAGACTAAATTATGTTAAAAAAATCTCATTTCAGTGACTTGTGTAGCTTTCTGTTTTACAGTTCCCTCAGGTCACCTAAAATAAATCCCTTGGGGCCAGTGCTAGAAGGATCAGCCTATCTGTGAAATGACTTTGCAGATAAGAGGAGTCCAGTGCAATAGATTCCACTTACAGATCTCAAAAGTGAGCTGTGTCAGTCATACTTAATGGAGAACCCCCATATCCTGGGTATATGTACTGGATGGACTTTTAAGACACTAAGGTTTATGTAACATTTTAACATAGCTACTCATATATGTCAAAAACATATCATCTTCTATGAATAAACCCCCCCAAATAGTGATGTGACCAAGTTCAGTATCCTACTGTTGACAGGGGCCAATCTGTACATATGTTAGGTCCAGTGGGTTAATAGGCATTCAGAGATCCAGTGCAATTATTCTATTAGTAGCTTGACTGAATTACTCCGGGTAGGGTCAGTAGTATAACAAGGAGCGGACAAGTGTGGCACTCACTTTGGGTGCTGAGTTAGAAGGGACAGGAGAGTCATCACCCCTCAGGGAGCCTCTGCTTCAGTGAGACTAAGCACAGTAGTAGCAGCCAGGGTGAAGGGAGTACATGGGGTCAGGTAAGGCTCTAGTCCTCCCCCATCTCCCCCACCACCCCTTCAGCATCTCTGCTCTTACACTTCTAGGTAGGATGGTCATTTCCCTCCTTTCTTTAAGAATTAGGTGCTTAATAGCACTCTGACCTGTGATATATTTATCAGATGTACTTGGCTATTAGGACTGTTGGAAACACTGATGCTGGCCCTCTGATCATTCTCCTGGCAGCAGTGAGGGCCATTTGCTCTTTTAAACAAATGTACCAGGAATGATCCCCACAAGCACAAACATGCTGTCTGGAACAAAGACGGCACTGAGGGGCAGGAGTGGGCTCTCAAACCATATAAAAGAAGACCACATTACAAAAATCCATTTTCTATTCATGTGACATCTATAGGAATATTCTGATATTATGCTAAATATATTTATCAGCATCTTTCCCTGTGGTCTCTTCTTTAGGACTAGTAGTGACCTCCTGTACTTTTCTTATACACTTGCAGGTACTCACACGACATGATGGAAGAAAGTGGAAGCGCCAAGACCCTTTTTGTGTCTTCCCTGCTCATAGAATTACCCCCCAAATTATGCTGTTTGAATAGTAAAAAATATGTAACTTCTGTCCTTTGCAAATCCCTAGTGTGACACTGGAGGGAAGGTCTAGGACCAGAATGACCTGGAGAAATGGTCTACAATCAATCATATGTGTTTCAACAAGGACAAATGCAAAGTCCTGCATTTAGGACAGAATAGTTGCATGCACAGACTAGGGACTAACCAGCTAGCCTTTAGTACTGCAGAGAAGCGCCAGGGGGTTACAGTGGATGATAAAGTGAGTATGCGCCAACACTGCTCTTGCTGCAAAAAAAAAAAAAAAAGCTAGCAGTATACTGGGTTGTATTAAGAGAGGTGTCACCTACAAATCAAGGGAAATGATTCTTCCACTCTATTCAGCACTGGTGAGGTCTCACCTGGAGCACTGTGTCCAGTTTTGAGTCCCACATTTCAAGGTGGTTGTGGACAGATTGGAAAGAGTTCAGTGCAGAGTGACAAAAATGATTAGGAGCCTAGGAAGCAAAACTTATGAGGAAAGGCTGAAAGAAGTAGGGTTATTTAGTCTGCAGAAGGGAAGATTGACAGTGGATTTGGTAACCGTCTTCTAATACCGGAAAGGAGATTATGGAGAAAGTGAAGTTGATCTTTTCCTTGTGGCTGTAGGGGACAGAACTAGAAGCAATGGCTTCATAGTGCAGCAGAGAAAATTTAGGTTGGAGCTTAGGAGCATCTTTTTGACTATGAGGGCAGTCAAGCACTGGAACACACGCCTAGAGAAATAGTGGAATCGCTGTCCTTGGAAGTTTTCAAGAGCAAGTTAGACAGACACAATCAGGAATGATTCTGCCTTGAGCAGAAGGCTGGACTTAGATGTCCATCCCTACTTTCCTGCGATTCTGTGATGTTATAATTGTGACTTGATGACCCTTTCTGTAACTGGCCTTTTAAATTTAGAACAGCCAATCACGTGCAAACCTAAAATAGTCATTTTGCTGCATTGTCCTTTCATTCAGCCTTCAAATATCTCTGAATCCTGCTATGTGTTCCTAAATGGCTCTCATTTTTATCTCTGAGGGGGCACATTCTCATAACAGAGCTGTCTTTCTGTGCTTATAAGTTTCCTTATTTTCAATAGCCTAGACAAAAGATTTAAAGCTACTGTATGTGTATTATAGTAACACTCGGGGACCTTTCCAGAGAAGAGACCCCCACTGTGTACACACTGTATATATCCATGGTAGAAAGTAAGTCCTGCACTGAAAAGCTTACATGAGGTGAAAGAAAGGAAGTCAATTCATCCCCATCATATAGACAGGGAACTGAAGCACTGAGAAATCAAGTTCTTTGCCAATACTCTCACAAAAAGGCTGGCAGATCTGTGTTGGAGTGAAGTCACCATGATAGTGTAGGAATTATGTGAGAGAGAAAGATTTTTGTGGGTGATACCTTTTATTGGACCAATAAAACTGCATGATTGGAATAAAGTTAGACAAGCTTTCAAATGCTTATCTTGCTTTGTTTGATCAACTGCATGGTTAGGATAAAAGATATCACTCGCAAAAATCCTTGTCTGTAACAGAGCTGCGAATTTAACCCATGTCTCCTGAAGGAATCTGGTTCCTTAACCACAAACCTGTTACTCTAAACTTAATTCTTTTTCAAACTAAGATCACTGTGCACTGTGCTTTTTGGCATTTCTCTCATTTTGAGAGAGACTCTCCTAATTGCATGAACAAGTATTTGGAGTCTACTGAAATACTAGCACAGATCTGTGCCACTAGAAACAAGTATTAACTGTTTCTCCTGGCACAGCACAGACATGTTGGGCAACAAGAGACAAGTCACTGTGAGTAGTAATAGCAGTGTTTTTGCATTTTTTCCTACTCTTACTATTTTTGCTGCTTGTCTTACAACACTTTCAGGGTAAAATCTTTAAAACTTCAGGAATTAAAATGTATTTGGGCTTCAACACACTCTAGAGTCCTAGGAATATTATCCTCCTAGTTCTTTATTATAGTTGCACATTTTCAGAATCATACTGATGTAGGGTATGCAGGAAATGCAGGGCCAGAAGAAATGCATGTTCATTCTTCCATAGGTGAACATTTTACTTGTACTGTTAAAAAAAAGCATCTGCCAGATGAAAAGAAAAACCAGCCTATGTCCTGAGTGAAAGCTGTTGTTATAACTCAGAAACAATAGGCAGCCAAATTCTTGTGTGATGGAATATTACTTAAGAAGGAGATAGAGGAAACTTTGCCTTAGACTTGCTCATCGGTTTGGCTTTCACTTACGGTTTTATTTAGGAAAAAATGAATGAATCACTCATTAATAAACAACCAGCAACCACTTGTTGCTATGTATAAGGCTAACAAGTGGTAATTTGTAGCACCTTCAGTAACATGCATTCCTTATGAGTGTTGTTTCAAAATGCAGCATATATTCAGGCAGCATAAAATATTTTGTGGGTCTTTATTATGTTTGCAAGAATTTCTAGTTTTGTTGACTTAACATCTTATAGCATGGGCGAAATAAATACTCTGAATTCCTTTAATTCGAACATAAATAAATGAGCATTGACAATGACTGCCTGGGGAAAATAAGATTTGAACTAGTGTCTCTATACTAACTTTCCTTCTGTATTGTTCCTGTATACCATAATCATAAGTTTCACTGAGCTTTATATTACACACAGTTTTAAAAACAGATTTGCAATAGTTTTCTCTTAATTATATGGTGCAGTCAAATCCCTTTTTGAAGTTGGTTTGACCAAAAGTTTATTTAGGGTTCAAAGTTTGTTTTCAAAAATGGTCTTAGCCTAATGTACATTGGGGTAACACAATTCTAAAAGCTACAGAAGTGGCATTGGTGGCCTGGCACATGGTACAGTACTCCTTCTGATTCAATGCTGCCCCAGTATGTGTTTGAATAATGAGGCTAGAAGTTCTTTTTTCATATGTGACACTACTGACTGCTTGTGGACCGTACCAAAGTCTTTGTTCATTTTGCAAAGGTAGAATTATTAGCCCTACAGTCTTAGCGAAATTCTGATTTCAGTGATTTTGTGCATGCTGCATAAAGCCTGAGGTAGACATTTGTGGATGGTGCAGGATCGAAGTCTAATAAATAAATCCCCAAGCCCCTGTTATTTTAGCTAAAATTATTCTTTCTTCCTACTCCCAAAAAGAATTCCTACAGTATTCCCACCTGCCAGAAGTTAGTGTTTTCCTTCCACTTTTTTCAGGTTATGATTTCATTTCATAGATTTCATAGATTGCATAGACATTAGGGCTGGAAGGGACCTCGGTAGATCATCGAGTCCAGTCCCCTCCCCAAAGGGCAGGAAGTCAGCTGGGGTCATAGGATCCCAGCAAGATAAGCATCCAATTTACTCTTGATTGTATTTTACCTGTTTAGATAAACTCTTGAGTAAATTTTGAAGCATTTTCAGCCTAATTTCAAAGTATCTGACCTTGCATTGGAAGCGGAAGCTATAAGTGATAATAGTTAGGGACAATGTATAGATTTGCTGAATGATTATGGATTCTTCTTCTTGTTTGATGCAATTTTAGTCATTTGGACTAACACACTATAGTGTGGCAGTATAACCATTGCAACAAATATGCAAGATAGCATATCACTATGCTTAACTGAGGTTCCTATGTCTTAATGTGAAGCCAAAAAAATTCTTATTCCATTCAGGACAAGTGCATAAATTATCCTAGCCTGGAGTCATTTTTAACGCATGCACCACCATTCTCAAGATTGTTCACTAGGGGAGCACATGTGAGTTGCTACATTTTGGCTGTTCTGCTCATTTTTTTGCATTCATCAGCCCTTTTGTAGTATGTTATTACTTGCAAGAGTGAACATTTTCAGCAACAGCCTGAAGCAAAGAGTTGATAGTTTAGAAATGAAAGTAACAAGAAGATCTTAGTAAAACTATTAGTCTCAGTCTTATCAAACTGAATTTCCTGGAATCTGTGATTTACTTTAGCATTGATCCTAAGCTAATAAAAGTTACAAATCATTATCTAAATTAGTCTCATCCTTTTCAAACCCACCTGCATTTGATTACATGTTCTTATACATTTGTAAATGACTTTCAAATTTGATCTTGGAAATATTTGTTTTCCTTTTCTCTTTATCAATAATTTATTCAAGAATTGAATAGCGGTTAAATCAGGGCTGGGCAATTGTTTGGGTGGGACGGCCACTTAAAGAAAGTGTTTTGATGAGTTGTTAAGGGTGGGGAGTAAGGATTTCTGACCCTGCCTTGGCCCCCCCATTCACAGCTATTTACACTGCCTGGTGGGAGGGGTGGGGGCAGGGTGGAAAGGGCCCAGGGAGGTACCAGTTGATCCTATCCAGCTCCAGGCCCATTCACCCTGCACCCACCATTGCATGGTGCTGGTTAGAGTGGGCAGGTGGGCAGGGAGGGTCTCCATGGAGACTGGCTCAGAAACCCCATGGACAGGCCATACTCAGCTGGGTAGATGGGATGGGGCTGCAGGTGGGTGGGGAGTGGTGTCTGGGAGCAGAATGGGTGGCTGGGGCTGAGGATCATGAGGCAGTGACAGCACGGGGCTGGGGCCCAGGGCAGGAATGTGCAGGAAGCAGATCGTGGCTCTGCCCTGGGTTTTGGCCCTGCACTGTCCCGTGACCTCAGCCCCGGCCCCAGCCCCAGCCTTGTCCACCCATCCTGCTCTCCTGGACACTGCTCCCTGCCTGCTGGCAGCTCCATCCCATCCACCTGGGATCTGGCCCATTTTGCCTACCCGTGATTAAGATAAACATGACTTGTGACATATATATATTCATGGGTGACTTCAATTACCCAGACATCTTCTGGGAAGATCACTCAGCAAAATCCGAGTGGTTGCAAAGCTTTCTCTTGTGCGTGGATGACCTCTACCTGACTCAAGAAGTCTATGGGCCAACGAGAGGCAAAGCG
>NW_017728931.1:110862841-110881318 GCF_001723895.1 Crocodylus porosus | reverse complement strand
AGGTTGGATAGAATCACTTGGTCGGCTGGATCTGGCCCATTTTGCCTACCCGTGATTAAGATAAACATGACTGGTGACATATATATATACATACACATGTGTGTGTGTGTGTGTGTGTGTGTGTGTGTGTGTGTGTGTGTAAACCATGCAGCGCATATAAAGATAAACCATTTGGAAATGTGAATTTAGAAGCCCAGTTAATAGAAAGTCTTCACAAGTCTGCAGCACCTTTTAATACACCACTGAGTAAGAAAACGGGTTTTGGCATCACTGATTTAAGAAAATTGCATAATAACTATATGATAGTTTTGTACAACAGAAGTAGAAACTGCCATAGTGAGGTGTTAAATTTGAAATATAAAGACAGTAGTTTAAATATCAATATTGTAATTTGTTTCACTAATGTATTGTAATTTGTTCGCTACTGATCACTTTGGGGAAAGGTCTGAAACCTCCTCCTGTACCTTCTTTTGGTGCCAGTAGCCCTATCTACCCAGATCTACCCATCCCAAATCTCCAGCCTCCCTCTCACCACTTCTATAATGCAATTGGGTATTTTCAATTTGGCACATGAAGATTGAGGCATTCTGGTGTTTATATATGCTCAGTAGATCCTAGGCAGAGAAATATGTACGGCAATGCACAGGAAGTCAAAAAGAACCCCCAGACCTATTTGGGTAACTGGTTGCTTGGCAAGTCTGACCTGCAGGGAAAATTTCTCCTGACCATAAATCTGGTATGACCCACAGTTCATGAGCAAAACCCAGCAGTCCAGTAGCTGAGTGATTTTTAAATGCTGGCTGTAGTGCTGATGCTCACTACCCAAATCTCCTCTGGTAACTTTAGCCAATTTCCAGTGTATCTGAGGAAGGTAGGAAAAAAAATCCAGAAATCAAAGAATTCCTGGGGAAAAAACAATTTTTTCTCAACACCAAGTGAGCGTCGAAAGCCCTGAAGAATATCTAGACTTTGCCTCTGTAGACACTGAGTTTCCATTTAATGAGTTACTCCTGACAGTTTCTCCAAGAATCCATACTACCCATGTCCATAAACTTGTCAAGCTCCATCTTGAAGCAATTCAAGTTTTCCCAGTATTTTATTCAGACTGTTCCCAGTCTTCACTCTTCTGAGCATTAGAAATAGTCTTGTAGTGAAGATTCGTTCATGACCAGTGAATTTGATTGACACTTCCTAATGTCAGTTAGAAAACCATTTGATTTTGTGCTGATATTTTTCATTATCTTAAATAGATCTTCTCTCTCCCTGTTATTTGCTTCATGAATGTATTTTATAAAGAGTAATCATATTGCCTGTCAACCTTTGTTTTGTTAAGCTGAACAGGCCAAGCTCTCTTTATTCTCTCTTTTAGGACAGGTTCTCTATTCCCTTAACCATCCCAGTAGCCATTTGTTTCTGTGAAGCAGGAGGGGTACTACTGAAATAGATAACCTATCACTAAAGAGATTTATGAGATTCACTGGGTGCCTGGGACCACAGCACGTTGAGCCAGGGTGGAGCAGCCCTGGCTGGCAGGGAGCACTGGTGGGGGCAGCCTGCCAGCCCAGAGCTGTTCCACCCTGGCTCAACATGATGCATCGGCCCTGGATGTGGCATGAAGCTCCTATAGCGCAGATCTAGCCAGTAGGCAGCCCCCACACTGTAGCACCCTTGTGCCCCAGCCAGCCCCGGTTACTGTCTGCATGTGCATTTTGATGCATGTAACTACTCTGTTGTAGGATAGTATTTGGCCCAGACAGTACTATCCTACAGCACAGTTAATTAGTTTACTGTGCCATAATATGGGTGCACGTACAGATGTGGATGCTTAACTGCAGAGTTAATTAGCCAGCTCCACAGTAAAGCAGACATGTAGATGCAGCCACAGAGTCTTAATTAACATATAGGACCCAACTGAAACTGTTGTTTTTTAAAATTTTTTTAATGGTGACTTCAGTCATCTTTAGATCAGGCCTTCAGATATTCTTATGATTGCCCAAAAATAAAGTGAGCAACTTTCAGGAAGCAAACTCTGGGATTCAGTCCCAGGTAGTCTACAGACATCTGGAATGAGAAGCTGTCTATATGACTTGTAATTCTGGCTAATGTATCCAATTTAGCACAGCACTGAAGTTGATCTAATTAGCCGTCTTGAGAAGCATGAATGTGGTCTATGCCTACTAACCAGCTTGAAGCAATCCAGTCATATTTACAGAGGATGGGTTGTCCTCTCAAAACACCTAGAGGATGGCATGATGAGAAGGACAGCCAATCCAGGACTGACTTTTTCCAATTTAGGACATTTCCAGAACCTTTTAGGAATACTAGGACACAGTCCTGGATTTCAGAATTGTCTTGGAGAATTCAGAATGGTTAGCTGCTTTAATCCATAGTGACTTTCCTAGCTTTTGCAGGTCCCGTTATCATTTTTTTCAGTTTTGTAAGCATTCAGTATTCAGGTTACACTGGGGAAAAAGTTGGACATGCAAGAGGTAAACGTAAATGGGAATCTGTCCAAGTGAGAAGGAACATTCTGTTTTATTAGCATCGTTTTTCATACATAATCTCAGTATTACCTGAGAAACACAAGATCTGTCGTATTTGTTGTCTTTGAGAGGAAAACATGTAAAAGACTTTCATTTAGACTCAGAAAATTAATGATTGAGCAATGCCTAGTGATTTCTGGCTTCTGTCCCATTATTATGTCCCATAGACAAACATATAAAACATGATTTTATTATTGCATTTGACAATAAGGAAGCCACAGTTTCCTGATTTCAACATATTTTCAACAGCAAAGAATTATACCTTTCTTAGGTTGGCCATGGTTTTAATGGAATGTAAATGTGCTGTTGCAGAACAAGGAGACCCATAAAAAATAAACAGGACACATAGAAAATGGTTATGAAAAAGGCTTTCTTTGTGCTTTTTGCTCCTCTTATAGTTTGGCCACAGGACAAGGAAATGAACAAACTCTTACTTCCTAAAACAAAAGATGAGCAGCTGATATAGAAAGAGTAATTCACATGCAGGGAAAAAATGTTAAATGATCATTCTATATATCATTCTATAGATGAAAGCTGGGAATCAGCTTTTAACATTGACCTGTAAAGGGTTTTTTTGGGGGGAGGGGGAGGTAAAGAGGGATGGGAGAAGGAGAGCTTTATAGCCTTTTTAAGTAACTTATGAAATTGAAAGATTCTGTGAAAGGATTGTTGTTGTTATATAAGAAATGAAAAATTGTAATACCCCTGTTTAGCTGAAGGTCCCTGAGAAGAACTAAGGGAAGTGGACGGGGACCTTTCTCAGAGCAGGATCTTGCAAATCTTAATGCACGTCAGCTTTAAGGCCATAAGTGCTCCACTGACTTTTATGGGTCTATTTGCCTACTTGAAGTGAAGCATAGACATAAATGTTTATAGGATTGGAGGCTTTAGGTTTGAAAAAAAGGGCTAAGAGTGTTAAAGAGTTTTTACTTCAACTCTTTGAGTTAAAAGGGTGTTAAAAATAGCAAACAAAATCAGCTTGAAACAGTCTGAATAAAGATACTTTCCTTTTTCATCTAGTTTTAATTGCTTGGTATTTGAAATGGCATGAACCTACCCGTTTTTCTCTCTATAGAATCTTTGAGGAAAAACCAGGATAGAATTGCTAATGTGAAAAACAAGCATGTACAAAAGCAATTTATGTAGGGTGAGAGTTGAAGAGGAGACCTTTGGAGACTTCTTTATACATCCTAAAAATCAAAAGCAAACATGAAACTAGTCTTTATTTTCCATTGTGTGTCTTGAATGTTGTTGCCTCAGAGACTGCTCAAGAGAAGACTGAAGTGGGTGTTGGTACAATTTACAGTTCAAGTTAAATTAAACTCTTTTGTGGCTTTGTGTGGGCTCAACTAAGAATGACATTCTCTTCATATGGCAATTGCTCAAATAGACTATATCTCCCATATCCATAAATGTCTCACACCCTTTGAATTAGAGCTGGTGAAATCAGGATAGTCTATTAATAATCTATTTAATTTTTTTATTATTTATCATTTAATATAACTTGACTGAATATAGTAATGAAACAATTAACTTTATGTCTGAATAATGAGTTTTGTCTGGTAATCTCTTTCAGTTCTTTTACTTTACCATTTAATTATACATCTAATGGTATTTTGGGACCTTATCCCTAACACCAGTGTGGAGGCGACATGATCCCACAGTCTCCTGAAGGGGAGAGGGTAATTCCTGCGGGCCCCAAACCCCAGAAACAGACCCTCTGTGGGGATAACTTACCTCCTGCTGAGCAGCCAGAGCGGGAGCCGGGACCGTGGCCAGCGTGACATCGACTGTTTAATCAGCTGTTTCCACACAGGGAACAGCTGGACCAATGGCGGCGGCCATACCAGCTGCTGCGGGAAAGTTTAAAAGCCCCCCCGGAACCAGAGCGGGGGAGGAGCCAGAGGGAGAGAGCACCGGTGGGCAGCATGCCAAACGTGCTGAGGCTCCTGTGTGGGAGAGGAGTGACACAGCTGTCATGTCGCCGGCTGGTAGATCAGGGGAAACTTTTGAGCCCCCTACAGGAGGCAGAGCAGGGGGAGCATTTTGGCTCCCTGGAGAAGGCAGGCAGGGAGAAGAGTTTAAGCTCCCTGTAGGAGGCAGAGCAAGGGAGACATTTGACCCGGTTGTAGGAGGCTGGGGAAGAGGAGGCAGCTCTATATCTCTCTCCTCCCCAGGAGAATATTTCTTCTGAAGAAAAAAGAAGAAAAAAAATTCAAAGAGATAGAAAAGGAAGACTGTGTATCGAGGCCAGTGGCACAAGAGTCAACTGAGCCCATGCAGACATGGGACTGCACCCAAAGCCAGCTGCAGGCAAGCCCACAGAACCGAAACCACCATTGTAGCAACACCCTTCCGGTTGACGAGTGGACGGGGTGTAGGGAAGCGGAGCCCTGTGGAACATCGTACCAAAGAAATTGTGAGTACTGCCATTTGCTGGGAGGCCCTCCCAGGAAGATCTCCATTGAACCCCTCTCTTGAATGCATAACATCAAGTCATGGCAGGTGAGTTGAGGGGAGGGGCTACTCATCTGGCAGGCCGTGCAACACATAAGGCCTCAGAGATCACAACCAGATATAAAAATAGATATTGTTTTCATAATTTATATTAAAAGAGGGTCATTAGGGAGATATGCATTCAGTAAAGAGATCTGAATTGCTTAACTTTGGCCAACATTTTTGGGTTTCTGTGGGTGCATCTACATGTGAAATTAAGGTGATAGAATAAACTCGAGTGTTGTTTGCACCAGAGTCAATGACTCCTGGCCGCAGCATCTATATGTGTGTCTGGAACAGCAGCACTTTGAGCTGCAGTGGAGCAAGTCCAGGCTGGCAGCAGGCTCATGGGGCCAGCCCTGGGGTCCAAGTAGTGGCTTCAGGAGATAGAGGGGCTGGCTGGTAGGGGTGTGCAAAGCAGGCCCTATTCAATTAGGTTTTGGAGTCAGCCCAAATCAGGGACAGTAATTCAATTAGTTGATATGGATCACTGTCCCTGATTTGATTCTGCCAAATCCGAATCTGAAGATTCGATGCTGATTTGGAGAATAAGTGATTCGGACATAGACACAGCTTTAAAAGCTTTTTCTACATACCACGAGGTACCAGCATGGATTGTGAATGCTGCCATGCTGGGACGGATGGAGCATCCCACAGGAGTGCAGGGGGCCTCCACATGCTTGGTGGTGAACTCAGAAGTACTTCCAGGTCCATTGGAGAGCGCATTGGGGCCCCCCCAGCACTGCGTTGGCTTGGCAACCAGCCACGGGAAGACCGGTGTCCCCCCGCACACTCCCTGGCAGACCTGGAAGTGGACTGGAAGTGCTTCTGGTCCACTTCCGGGTCTGCTGCTGAGCGCACTGGGGAGCTCCCTATGCTCTTGTAGGACACTCCATCTGCCCCAGCATCACAACACTCACGAGCCACCTGGTACCTAGTGGTATGTAAAAAAAAAAAAACATTAACAATTCTGTGTCTGTGTCCACATCACTGAATCTTTCTGAATCTCTCCGCTCAATTCAGAGGGTTCTGATTCAATTCAGAAAGATTAACAGACCCTCTGACTCAATTCAGATTCAGAGATCCAGCCACCAAATTATCCTGAATCTGCACCAAATTGAATCAGTGACTGAAGCTTCGCACAGCACTATGGGCTAGGGCATGATAGTGTCCAAAGTACAGAGCCATGTGGCTAGGCGGCAGGGAGGGGTCTGACCCCCTGCTCCCTGGGCTGACAGGGTGAAATGTATGCCTGTGTCAGCATTTAGACATGTGTTTCACTGCAGTTAATAACTCTGCCCTAAGATAGTACCGTCCCTGATACTCCTGTAGAGAGGACTATTTACTGCAGAGCTAATTAGTCAATTCTGCAGTAGAGGGTGTAGATGCACCCTGTTGGGAATACCAGGGGCCAATCCAGGTTCCATTATGATCACTCAGTATAGACAGACTTCCTCTCAAACAAGAGGATGTCCTTTGCTAGATGCTTAATAAATATAGTTCTGATGAATTTTTCCTAGGTTTTGATTTTGCATTTTGTGGCTCTCTCCCTGCCTTTGAAAGACTCAGAAATCATAGAGCATAGGGCAGAGCAGAGGAAAGATGATATTGGGAATGAGTAAAAAGAGAAGCAACCGCAGGAGAGGGGTGCCACCCCCTGTTACCCAATTGCACATTTGATGGCCATATCTGGAGAGAAGGGAAAACCAGTGCTGCCACAGGTTGCTTAGCTCTTCTGTTCCCTGACTGTCCTTGTGTGGGAAGCAGTGACTATGAATAGAAAAAGTGAATAAATGTGAAAGGGATGGGAAAAAATGAGAAGAAACCATCAGAGTTGGGCAGAAGAGGAAAAAACAGCACATGATCAAGAATGAGACTTGGCAAGTAAAGGACAATACAAGGTAATCTTCTATTAGGAAAAGAAAAAAGAGATTTTTTTAGAGAGACGCCTTATAGAAGAGGACAAAGAATAATAAGAGAAGACAAGGACAAGTGATGAGTTAGATGTTAGTCCCAGTAGGATATGGTAGGTACTCATGCTGAAGTGGTGAGGAAAGCTGACAGTGCTTATGAGGGAAGGTGGTGAAGCCGTGGGAACACTAAGACTAGCTTTAAGCATGTCCTTAAAAAGACACTTGAATGTTTTATGTTGGATCATAATTTGATATGGTTATAGAAACACCCACAGTATCTTTTTTAATAATTATAAATGACACATTACATATTCAATAGATTACAGAGGTTATTCACCTTTAAACTGTTGACTCACCTTCACTTCTGGCTAGAAATATTCAAACTGCTTTTGAAAGTATATTAACTAAACCTGGCAGGTTTACTAGAAACATTTGCTTTATCTTTGGAGGGAAGAGTTGGGGGAGGGAAAAAGAAAGCTTCAGCTTCCTCTTAACTCCACCTTTGGGCCGTAGTTCCAAATGCCTAGATATATTTGCCAAGTCAGAGTGCTATGTGGTGTTTCAGTTGTAACAAGGCTGACTCCTAAACTTCTGTTTCATTCTCATGGTAGAGACATCCTGTGCTTTATTACATGGCAAATTAACAACTTTTAATGAGAGACATAGTTAGAAGAATGGTAGAATTATTGTTGGATGTTCCAGCATCGTGTTTATGAATGTCTCCTGCTTTGTTCCTCTGAGTTTAAAACAATGTTTCTTTCAGAGTTTTCCATGTTTGGCTTTGTAGCTAGAGTGCTATAAATCCTGGAAGACTTGTTCCAAAAGGGGTTCACAGGAATCTTTCCACCATTTCATGTGGATTCATATCCCCTGAATTTTGCTTTGACTACTGAGTTAAAAAAAAAACAAAGATTCAAAGCTAAGTTCAAACCAAATCACAAATTTTTTCCCTGCCTTTTTTTTTTCTCTGAGTCATAACCAGAATAGCAACTAATAGCAAATGGTTTTCTTTTGAACCTCTGAAGTGATTAATTCTTGCTAAGACCAGGTTTTGAATGATAGGGGAGCTCAGGGGGGCTGAGCCTTCCCCCAAAAGAGATCAGAGCCCCCTCCCCCCCCATAAGAGACTAAGCAGCTCAGGCGGTGGCAGCTCTTTCTGGCTTCCAGCTGCCACCCCGCACACCCCACTAAGTATTGGAGTGTAATTCGAACCCTGGCTAAGACCTGGGCTTTCACTTTCTGGGAGAGTTAATAAATCTTTTTTAATATTTTGGTGAATCTAGTTTACATTTTAGCTTTGAATGACAATCCTGTTTTGTCATGAGCCTGTTTGTAACCTTTTTATTGTTCTTGTTACCTGGAACAGGTTGGTGTAATGTGTTTACAGAATGTATTTGGTTAGCTTCGATTTCATATTATGTTTCTTTGTAGGAAAGGTAATTTAGAGAAAGAGTTTCTTATTCCATTTTCTAAATTTTCTTGACTACACAGTCATATGGGGAAACTCCTTCAGCTGTCTGAATGTAGTGATCTTTAGAGTTTATTGGGAATAGGCCTGTATCACCAACAGAAGTATTTGAAATAGAGGTGCAATGGCAATATAGTTAAGGTTCCAAAAGAGTGAATTTCATCCCTGCTCTAGACTTGCATCAAAGCCTGGCTGACTTTGACACAGTTGCAAATGAGTACCTGGTCATTTGGGCTGAGAAGATAGAGATAGATATGATACTTGCTGTCTCACTCCATATGCCATTGGCTACAGAAGCTACTAGGCTCAGGAAGATCTTTCCATAAATTGGGACTCTGTAATTCTCCAAAGTCTTAGCAACCTGAAGAGTGACAGATTAACTGGCACTGGCATCTATATGGGACAAATTTGCAGTACTACTTCTAATTTAGATTTGTTGAAAGCCCTAGTATGGACTTTTAATGTAGGCAGGGTGCATACAGCCATTCACAGCTCCCAGTCTATGCCCATGAGGCTTACTTTAAGCCACATGAGTGTAGACTGGGAGCAGCACATGCAGTCATTTCCTGGTACTGGAAGCCCCTGGGAAACTGGAATAAGGAATTCAGGGTTGGGCGGAGTGGCAGGCAGGATTGGGTGGGAGGGCTAGAAGGTCTGCGGTGGAGAGGGGGATGGCAGGACTGGGGGGGAGGCTGGTTGGTCTGCAGGGGCTGGGTGGGTCTTTGCAGGGGGAGGTTGTCTATCCAGGGTTTGAATGTTAAAAATAGTCCTGTCAGCATTAGTGGGGAGGAGTAAGAAAAGTGCAACCCTAGGCCTGTGGCTGGTGGCTGGGCTGTTCCAGTCCTGGGACTTTTGTCCAAATGCATATAGGTATTCAATAGATCAGGTTAACCCATTCCAAATCTAAATCAGTTAACCTACTCAGGTGAAATAATTTAGATTGGGCCTACCATTTTTTGCCTGATTTAATCCCTTTGAATGCTGCAGAGATAAGCATTTAGATGGACCAACCCTAGCTAGGACTATCTGAATGTAATGACTGTACATACTTTAAGAGTTAGATATGTTCAACCCAGTTTTAAAATTATACCTGGCTGAAGCAGACTGATGTTAGGACCAGTTTGCCAAAATTCTTTGGTATAGTTGATGTTGATATTCAGAGTTTAATACACTAGGTATCTTCATCCAGAGTCATCTGTCAGCATCCAAAGCCTGTTAAAATCGTTAGTAGCAATTTTTCCATTGTCTCAATAGTTCTTGGTCACCATATATTATCATTTACTTTTACGTTTGGAAGTCTTTTTCTTTTTTGCATTTTCCCAGGAAGACTTTTTTCCTGATGTTCTTTATAATTATACTAAATTATAATATATATTTTTTGTTTTTGTAGAAGTTTTTGTTTTTTCAGATATGTCAGTTTCTGTAATCTTCCATATTCAGTCTGTTTGCTCTTTTTGCGACATGGTCTTTGACTCATGCAATTAGATTTTAATAATTTAAGATCTCTGATTTCGTGGAGACAGTCTTCTAGCCTTTCAGTTTGGTTTTGGATTTTGAAATCTTTTGTATGTGCCTGTGTGTATGGTTAACTCTTTCTCTCTGGATGAAAGAGAAAGATTAATTGTATGACTTTATTTCTGAATTCCTTAATTTTGTTCTCCTGTATACAACAGTTGGTCTTTAAGTTAGGGTAAATTCATGATTGGAATACAGTTTGATTACATTTAAGCAAATTAACTGAAAATTAGAAGACAAGGGGATTGGTGCCTGACGATGATGATGTTCACGATGAATAATAGCAACAGCAGTAGCAACACCAGTAATAATATAGGTATGCATATGTTCTATATTTTTTAAATACTTAAAAGTCAACATTGAAAAGAATTGATTCCATAAACTGTATGACAAGGCCCTGATTTTGCCTTTTCTTTCCTTTACTAATAGCAAATAATCCCTTTGAATGCTTTGAAGGGAAAATGAAACTGTGACCATAGCATGGGTAGGCGTAACCCTGCTAGTTTTTTGTCAAGCACATGTAACACTTGTAATGGTGGTATGGATTTCAGCATAGACTAGCTATGTGAGCACAAACTCAAATCCCTGGAAAGTTTATGTAATCCATGTTAAAGTCTATACTGTCACATCTTCATTTTTATTGATTCATAGATTGTAGAGTCTATGACTCCAAGATCCCTTTCAGCCACTGTGCCCCAACCTATAGGTGTGCTGGGGATTCCTCCTCCCTAGGTGGAGTACCTTGCATTTATCTTTGTTAAATTGCATCTTGTTGTGTTCTGCCCATTGATCCAACCTGTCTAGATCAGCCTGTATCCACTCCCTGCCCTCCAGTGTGTTAACTTTGCCCAATAACTTGGTGTCACCTGCAAACTTGGACAAGGTGCTCTCCACACCCTCGTCCAAATCGCTGATGAAGTTATTAAGAATTGAACCCTGTGGACACCATTGCCCACCTCCTTCCAGGCCAAAAACAACCCATCTACCACCACTCTCTGGGTATGGTCCCTAAGCCAGTTGGCTACCCACCTGACTGTAAGCATCCACTCCACAGCTTGCTAGCTTCCTTATGAGAATAGGATGCAAAACTGTGTTGAAGTCTTTCTTAAAGTCCAGGTAGATGACATCTGCCTTGGCTCCTGCATCTAGGCAGTGTGTGACCTGGTCATAAAAGGCTATATGCTTTGTCAGGCAGGATCTACCTGTGATGAACCCATGCTGGTTTCCCTTCAGCATCATTTCCCCTGCTGGGCCTTCACAAATGTGCTTTTTAATGATTTTTTCCAGGGTTTTCCTGAGGATAGAGGTAAGACTGACTGGCCTAAAGTTACCTGGCCCATCCCTCCTCCCCTTCTTAAATGGGCACCACGTTGGCCCTTTTCCAGTCCTTGGGGACCTGGCCGGAGCACCATGTGTGCTCAAATAGCCATACCAACAGCTCAGCGATGACACTGGCCAATTTCTTCAGCACCCATGGTCATCCGGCCTGCTGATTTGTACCCATCCACCCCCTCCAAGTGCTCCTTCACTAAGTCACCACTAACTGTTGGCAGTCTAGCTCCTGTCAAACATCTATTGTTATTTATACTAGTCAGATTAAAGCTAGAGCGATGTCTATCTGTGCAGATCTTTGCATGATCATAATCCAGAAGAGCTAATTCTTCACAAGTAAGTGTACCACAAAGGATTATATATCTTTCTTTTTATATATATAGTGTGTGCCAGAATACCAAAGGAAATAATTTGTGAGGTTTGCAGAAATTTGCTTTTATCCTTTTCTTCCTCTGCTGACTGCTATGTGGACAAAGAAAAACTTACCTTGGGTTTCAGTAGCACTATGGTTGGAGGAACAATGCAATAATGTAAAGATATGTCCAGCCCTTATCAATATCTTGTAAGTCTTTCAAACCTGGTTTGTAGACTCAACAGGTTTGACTAACTCTCCAAACTTCTGAGTCTGGGTGTTTTTGTGGACCAAACATTAAAAGATATTTGGTTTTAATTACTGAGAATCCAAACCAAAGTTAGCTGAAGTCATCAGGAAGACTCCTGTTGTGGAAGTCTTAATTTTGAAGCAATAACTTCTTAAGAATGGACACACATGACTACAACAACATTTCCTACTTAGACAAAATGTGGCATTGAAAACTCTTCCCCCCCCCACCTTTTATTAATGCATTCTTTGTTGCCTTACCACAAAAAATGCCAGTTTTGCAGAAAAGCTGAACTAGTGTACTTTTTGTCCTATGTGTCCCTGCTATCTGGCAGGTTTGGAAGTTATCATAAATAGGTTAATTTATTGAATGAATGTCTACTAATTAATGGTTTAATGATTAACTGTGTTAATATAATTATGCTTCATCTATTAGACAAGTAATACGTTAAGAAAGCACATGTATGTTTCATAAGGGGCTCGAAGAGTGAACGTTGTAGAATAATGTAGTATAAATTAGATGCAAAAATTGAATTTAAAATGGAGACTTTCCAACTGGGATTTTTACTGTCTTTAAAGGCTTTAGTAAATGTATTTATTTATTCCATCATTCTCTTGTGATACCAAGGTCTCCTCAATGTTCATAAAGGTTTAATTTGTCTGTAGCTTTATATATCTATGTCTGTGTATGTATCTATATGTGTGTATATATACATATATGTGTGGGTGTGTATTTTACAGATTTCATTTTTAGGAATCCATCCCAGTTTCATATTTGAAGTAATGCATATAACAATGCCTAGAGCTGAAGCAGTGCAGTCTTTTCCAGTATAAAACTCTGTTTTCAGTTTCCCATCAAGTTGGCAAGCCTTAGCTATTTGGGCTGAAACATTCCATGGTGGGGTCTTCTTAAGCATGACATTTTTTACAAAGTTTCAGCAAAAATGGTTTGGCTATTTTGTAGAACTAAATGAAGGAAAATGCATTGTTATACATACTAAAAAGCTGTTGCAGCCATTTTCTTGAGAAGTTTTGGCACCTCTGTGTTTATATGTAGCAACTTGGTCACTCTTGTCTCAAGAATGTGTCTTGCTGTTCCTACGAAAATTTGCCAAATGTGGCTAAATTATCTCTCTCTTATTTGCACATGCTGAGTAGAGATTTTTGGGGGGATTTGGCAGCTGAGATCTCTGAAGATTTTGTCTTCACTGTGTATGCTCCAACTTAAGGCTGCAGCGGCAGAGCAGGCGGTTCTCTGACTTTACTGCTCCTGAGCTCTGCACTGGTATCACTTCAACTAAGATCACTTGTGTGTTGACAATGCTCCCTTTGCTGGTGCCCAGAGCAGAAGAGGCAGTGATCCATATAGAAGATAAAGTAGTGAGAAATTACACCCAGGAGAGGTGAGTATCAGGCAGTAGAGACCTGGGCAAGATGGACATTTTGCTGAAGTTGAAACTGAGATACTGACATTAATTTCACTGTGCCTCAATTCTGTCTTCCCTCACACAGATGCTTTGAAGATAAATGTTAGTTAAATATTAAAGTTCATGAAGCACTCAGACACTATGGTGATATGTGCCTCAGAACAGGCTATGAGGAAATTGCCAGATCTGTATTTGAAAATTTGTATAGTTTGAAGTCAATAAAGGAGGAGGCCAAATGGTGAATTATGAGGAGAAAATGAAGTGTTGAATAGCGGTCATTTGAGGAATACTATCCATCCTCCTGGCTGAGTTGAGGCAGTGATCCTGCAAAAAAAAAAAAAAAAAGTATGTGCACACGTAATTAAAGACATAGTTATTCATAGATAATAGACATACAGGCTGCATCCAGATGAGCATGACTGTGCAGCATGTGGCACCACAGACACATCTGGGGCACCACATACCACGTATTAAATGTTCTCTGTGCTGCAAAGGTGCACTGCCCATGTGTGTGCTGCTCTACTTTTTCACCTGTTTTTTTTTTTGAACCAGGGTAAAAAAAAACCATGGAAAAAAAATGGAATAGTGCATGCACAGGTAGTGCGTGCTGCTCAAAAGTGGAGCCAGACTGTCTGGAGTCATGCTCTGGCTGCCGGCCAGACTCCATGTGGCACAATTGCTGCTTCTGCAACCCTGGGAGGCCCCCAGGACTGAAAGTAAGGCTGCTGGAGCCAGCCCAGTGCTGGCCCCAGCCTCCTCTCCCCCACTTGGGTAACTTGCTGCATGCCAAAGAAACATGTGGCACAGGATTTCCTGGGGACAAGTAGGTGCAGTGCAAGGTGCACCTCTGCTACTTGTCCCCAGGGAACCAAACATCCATGCTCATCTGGACACAGTCATAGTTATGAAACATTGACCTATAAGGTCAAAATCCTTCCAAACCAAGGAGGCCCTAGAGCTGTCATGATTGAGGCCTAACAGTTTTCCTTGCTAACAGTACACAAGAGAATGTTATATCTAACGGTAAGCATAACTAAGGGTGGCAACAGGGCAGAAATTTTGGTGGGGGGAAGGGTGCAAAACTGGCAACTGTTACAGCTGTGCTGAGTACCATGCTGCCACTACTTCCTGGGTCCTGAGCTCCCACCATACTGTTGCGCTGTATGTCACTTCTACCTAGGACAGAGAACTGCCCAGTTATGGTTCTGATGCTAATATCTCATCTGCCAGTCTTTGGCTGCCTAGTTCAAGTGACTATGTGCCTTTTTATTGCTTTTTATTGCTGGGTTGACTGCAGGCAGCCTTTGACATAACTCTGGAGTGGGGATTCACCTCATACCTGTGTAGCCATAGTGAGATACCTTAACTTCCCTGCCACTGACTCAGAAACCACCCTGAAATACCAGTAAGATGTGAAACAAATAATCATATATTACCCCAATAAAAGTACACATTTTTTTAGGCTTCTACTTGCCACTGTCAGATTTATGAGGGATAAAACTATAATTAAGCTTTTTACATACTGTTTGGAGTGAGGAGCAAGCACAGAAGGTTTTTGTCTTTCTGCTGGCAGAAGTTCAGATGGCATCTGTAACAATGATACATGTCATTGTACATGGTTTTACAACCCTTTTCCATTTGAAGAAAGATACATATCGTTTAAATAACCTCTCAATCCACAAACATATTTAGATCAAAATACAGAATATCTGGAACACTTTTCCAGCTAAACGGTACTTTATCACTTCAGTGTGTATATTAGAAAATAGAGTACCAAAAATTGCAAAAGTGTGTATCACTAACAAAAGAAAAGGAACCTAATGTACTTTAGATGTCCTCTGTTAACTGAGTTTCATTTAATTTGTAGCACATTTTATTTACTCTAGTTTGTATGCTTAGATGTGTCCTTACTTGACTTTTGGCTCAAGTCAAATTAACTCCAGAAGTGAAGGATATGTCTACTGAGATCACTTCCTGCTGAAGTCTGTTTTTTTGGCTGGAAAACTGGCTTCTCTTGTTCCTGCTGGAAAGCATTTACAATGGGGATGTTGTAGTATAGTGGCAATGTTATTCCAGGACATGTACACAAGTATAAATAGACATTTGAATAATATTACACTACAAAATCAGACAAGACCCATGAAACCAAAACCTCCTTATAATTTTACATATCTAAACTTTGAATGATCACATTATGATTTCTGTAAGGTATTTGTTATCTCACTAACAGCCATAGTTATTCCAAGCAGGGAATACCCACTGTCTGTTTCTGCCCATGAACTTTGAAAAAGTGCCCACCTTTTTCTACACAATCTGTCATGCGAATTAAAGGAAAGCTTACAGTGACACATTAAATTTCAAAGTGGCAATAAATGGAGACATTATACCACAATATTCTTCTAAAACCCAATGTTTTGTCAATATTGTCTTTCAAATATTTTAACAGATGTGGTATCATTGTGTTGAGCGATGTGTGTGTAACAGACATGGCTCCAAAGGTACTGGTGGATATTAGACTGTTAGATTCAGAGGCCAGTCCAACAGAATAGAATACAAACTCCACCCTCAGGAAGACAATTTGAAAAAGGACTTCAAGAGCAGAACCTCATGGTGCTTTCCACTTGCTTTTTCTGCTACTTAAGCAGAATTTTTTTCAGTCTTCTTGGTCTGTTTTCCATGCATTAAAAATTAGGCAGATGGGTCTTGGATGTCATGGCAGCAGCAAAATTATTGAACGAATCATTAAACAATGTATTATCCACTGATATAAGAGCTAGCTTGTAGTGGCAAGTTTGGAAAGAGAAAAGCATACAAAGCAAATAAAACAAGGTCCTGCAATCTAGGAGTAGGCCCAAGCTCCGACAGCTGGGGCATTAGGGGTTCCAGCTCTAGAATGGACAAAATAGGAAAAATATCAGCTCTTAGGCAACCAGAAAGAGGCCACTGTCAATCAGCCAGTATATCCATGCACTCAGAAAGTAGAGATATTTGGCAGCAAGAAAGAAGATGACAAGGTGAGGAGGAGGATGGAATTGGTGTCTGCAAACAAATAAAAACTGGCATGTCTTAAACACTTGTGAGTGAGTCATGAACTGTGGAGGCTATAAAAACTCAGTAAGAACAGCTTAGAAACAGGAAAGGAAATAAAAACTTACTTTCAGATTAGCACCATTTAAACTGCGTAAAAGAGGTCACCTACAACTGCCTTAGTAGTTTGTTTGCTTTCTTTTTCCAGGTATGGAATGTGTATGGCCCTCATACTATCATCTGTTCAAAGAGGGTCACAAATGGGTTGTGAGAAGGATGTTTCTTTGTTTTGTTCTTAATTACTCTGCTTCAACTGCTTGAGCACATTTGTAGTTCTAAATTACATGTGATCAGAAGGCACAGATAGAAGTTATGTTTGGTATATGATTGGCCCCTTGAAAGCAGTCTACAGCTGTGCCCTGACAGTGCTTTAAAAGTGCCCAGTCATGGGAGAAATTAACCCTCATTTAATGAGGTTTCAGATGAAGATGCTCCAAAGCAGAGCACCTTCATTAACTTCTGTTTGTCCCTGCCTGGGAGCAGGGCTCCATGAGCCCATTTCCAGTGCTGTCTTCAGGATGTGGGGGAGGGGAAAGGGATGGGAGGGAGCTCCATCTGGAGCAAACCCTAGCCTCTGCCTAGGGTGTCTCCCTGAGGTGGGGGGCTCCAGTCTTCCCATCTCACCTTCCAGTGAAGGCTGGGCAAATGCCAAACAGAGATCCCTCCCCTCCCTTTCCCCCCTCCTATTTTGAAGACAGCACTGCAACTGGGGGAGGTGGATGCAGGGCTAGGGGAGAGAAAGACAGGCAACTCCAAAGTGAAGCTCGACTGTGACCCTCCCCCCTCCAACTAAACAGCAAACGTCTGTTGGGTCAGGGGTGTCACTGTAACTCATGGTGCTTTCTGTGAAGCACCATGAGTTATAGCAGGGAATTGCATGTCTGTCACTACCTAGAGTGTCATGATAGTGTTAGAGTGATGTTGTAGCTGTGATGGCCCTGGAACTATGCAAGAGGCAAGGACTGTTGTCAGGAACATCTTTTATTGGACCAACTGCATGGCTGGGATAAACTTACATAAACTTTTGAATGCTTGTCTAAGTTTAACCCAACCATGCACTCGGTCCAATCAAAAATATCATCTACAGCAATCCTTGCCTCTGTCAGATAGTCATATAATCTCTAGGATAAATGTCTTGTACAATTCTGTGCATCAGAGAAAAGCTGATTTGCTTAGAAAAGTACTGTACAAGCCACTGTCATTAACTGCAGTAGTCAGTAACTAGTTTTCTTCCAGGCTAGTTGACCTCCTCCGGCGGGCTTTAAACGAAGTTCATCGGGGGATGGGGATCCACAGGAGCAAGAGAAAACTCAACCAGGTGTAGGACCTGCCTAGGTAAGGGCTCCCTTGGGGGGATTAAGGTGTCTCTTCACTAATGCAAGAAGCATGGGGAACAAGCCGAAGGAGCTTGCTCTCCTGCTTGCAAGTAGTAAAATTGACCTGTTTGGCCTAGTGGAGACATGGTGGACTGAAACATTTGACTGGGCATTAGACATAGAGGGCTATAGGTTGTTTAGAAGATAGGAAGGGGAAAAAAGGTGGGGGGCTTGTGCTTTATGTTAGGGAACAGTATACCAGTTCTACCTTCGAAAAGCGACCAGAGGAAGGCTGAGCTGAGACCCTGTGGGTCAAACTTCAAGGAGGGCGGTGGGAGAGGGATCTGGTGGTAGAGGTGTACTACAGGCCACCACATCAGGAGGAAGAGCTGGATCTGGAATTTTCCAGGCAGCTGGGGGAGGCCATGTGTGCAAAGGATGTTGTGGTCATGGGTGATATGAATTACCATGACATCAACTGGAGGGGCAGTCAGCCAGGTCTAGCCACTCATGAAGGTTCCTGACGTGTGTCCAGGACCTACATCTCATGAAGGAGGTACTCGTCCCCACTAGGGAAAACGCTATACTGGACCTGGTGTTAGCCTCTGGGGATGATCTGGTGGGGGATATCCTAGTACAAGGGAGGCTAGGGGACAGTGATCATGAAATGATCCAGTTTGCTATTCAGAGGAAGGTGGGGAGGGTAACTAGCACAGCACAAATGCTTGACTTTAGGAAAGCCAACTTCAATGTGCTCAGTGCAGTAGTCAGAGAGGCAC
>NW_017728931.1:110836130-110862086 GCF_001723895.1 Crocodylus porosus | reverse complement strand
GCCAAGTCCCTGAGGACTGGAAAAGGGCCAATGTGGTCCCTATTTTCAAGAAGGGGAGGAAGGAAGAGCCTGGCAACTACAGGCCAGTCAGCCTCACTTGTATCCTGGGGAAGGTCTTTGAAAAAATTATCAAGGGCCACATTTGTGAAAGCCCTGCAGGGGAAGCGATGTTGAGGGGTAACCAACATGGATTTGTGTCAGGCCGATCCTGCCTGACTAACCTGGTCTCTTTCTATGACCAGGTAACAAAGAGCTTAGATGTGAAGGAGGAAGTCGATGTCATCTTCTTGGACTTGCAGTGTCCCACCCAATTCTGGTGGGTAAGCTGAGGGGCTGCAGCATTGATGAATGCACAGTCACATGGGTGGCAAACTGGCTCCAGGGGTGCACCCAGAGGGTGGTGGTGGACAGGTTGATGTTGATCTGGGAGGGTGTGGGCAGCAGAGTCCCCCAGGGCTCAGTCCTCAGGCCGGTGCTGTTCAATATCTTCATTAGCGACCTGGACAAGGGTGTGAAGAGCACCCTGTTCCAGTTCGCTGATGACACAAAGCCGTGGGGTAAAGTGAATACACCGGCAGGAAGGAACTGCATCCAGGCAGACCTGGATAGGTTAGAGAAGTGGGTGGATCTGAACAGGATGCAGTTCAACAAGGACAAGTGCAGAGTGCTGCACCTGGGGAGAGGAAACCAGCATTATGGTTAGAGGTTAGGGGCTGACCCCCTTGGCAGCACAGAGGCAGAGAGGGATCTTGGAGTCAGGATTGACTCCAGGATGAATGAGTCACCAATGCGATGAAGCAATAGGCTACACTCTGTCATACGTCAACAGGGGCATCACTAACAGGTCCAGAGAGGTCTTGCTCCCCCTCTATGCGGCGCTGGTCAGGCTGTGGCTGGAGTACTGTGTCCAGTTCTGGGCATCGCACTTCAAGAAGGATGTGGAGAACCTGGAGAGGGTTCAGAGGAGGCCACTTGTATGGTTGAGGGCCTCCGTGGCCAGCCCTACGAGAAGAGGCTGAGGGACCTGAATCTCTTCAGCCTCCACAAGAGGAGACTGAGGGGGATCTTGTGGCTGCCTACAACCTTATCAGGGGCCACCAGCAGGGACTTAGGGAAAGTCTGTTCACCAGGGCCCCCCTTGGCCACAAGCTGAGGAAGGATAGGTTTAGGTTAGATATTAGGATGAACTACTTCACTGTAAGGGTGGCCAGAGCCTGGAATAGGCTTCCCAGACAGGTGGTACTCTCACCTTCCCTGGAAATCTTCAAGAGGATAGGTACCTGGCTGGGGTCTTATGACCCCTCCCACCCCCAGTGATCCTTCTTGCCCATGGCAGGGGGTCGGACTAGATGATCTGCCTAGGTCCCTTCCCACTCATTGATTCTATGATTCTATGAAAAACGGAATGAAGAACTATCACCCCAGGGCTGCTTGGGTCCTTTTGTCAATTTAACACAGCATATGAAACACACTTTGTCATGCCACTAGCAATTATTTAGGATAGGCTTCCAGCATTACAGTGGCCAGGGACTGTATCCACACGGGTCACAGGCACCTCAAGGTGCACAATGTGTGAGTTCCTTTGTGGTACACTCCCCTAGCTGCTGTGATATCTCCCCCTTTTCCCTCCCACTACCTGGGATTCCCTGTGCCTCCCCTACAACTACATGCCCCTTCCCTTACTGCATGAGCTTCCCTGTTCCCCTCGCACCTCTGTGTGGTCTCCCCTGCTGTATTCTCCCACAACACATGGTCTTCCTTGCCACATGGCCCCTATCATGTGGGCTCTTCCACACTCCCCTCCCCTCACTCCCCTGTCATGTGAGCCACCTAAAAGTCCTGGTGCCATGCAGGCTCCTCTGTCTTATGGAGCTACCTGGATCAGAGCTCTGGGCTCCCTGAATGTGCAGGGGCAGGAAGCACAAGCTGGAGGAGGGAGTTGGATTCCAGAGGCTCCGCTGGAGGCAGCCCCTGGAGCAATAGTGAGAATAATATCTGGGAGCTGCAGTTCAACCTCTCATGGGCTGCATGCAGTTCATGAGCTGCCAGTTGGACCATCCTGATTTAGGAACTGGCCACATATGTACAATGTATGTACACACCGTGTGCCTGTGCATGAGTGTGCCAATTTAATGTGTATGCATGTGACATATGTATTACATACCTATATCTTTGTACTTGGAAGAGATATTTAAAAGCAGCAAAGGGATTTAAAATCATAACTGCTATTAAATCCCTTTGGCTGTTTTGAAACTCTCCTCCATGACATACATAACAGAATTCCAGAAAAGAAAGAATCACTGAGGATAATTAATTATATAACCCTATTCCCCTGCACCCCAACTCAACAAACTAATCCAAGAACATTGTGGATCCAGCCTTTCAGAATGAGCCAGCTGTACATTTTGGTAGGCACACACAATGCATATATGAGATGCACATAACTTAGGACATATGCCTGTTATCATCTGCCATATTTTCTGATGTAAAATAGTTTCCAATCTAGTCCCCTGTTTTTTGTATTTCTGGAGCTATTAAATTTGAGACTACCCCTTTGGACTGAAATTTCTCAAGGTTTGGTTTGGGAAGATTTTTTTGTTTGTTTGTTTTTGAGGAGAATTGTATGAACAAAAACAATCTGTTATTTCAGAAGAAGAATGGGGAAATTAACTTCCCATTTAGGAAAAAAACCTAACAATTCCTCCCACACTGCCTTTCAGTTTTCTCATTGTATTTCTAACAGGCCTAGAGCCAAAACCTCATGCTCACCCCTTGTGGTATCTGACCAGTCAGGTGACTATAAATATATATAAATATTTTAGATATGAATTTCATTTTTCTAAGTAATGCATTGGTCCTTCCATTTATTTCTTATTTTAAAAATATAACTTTATTTCATTCTGATTTAACTTTAATCAGAGATATGTGGTTACTTTTAAAAGGTTAAAGTTTAAAATAGCAGCTTATACAATAAACAACCCATTTTAGCCTTTTATATGAAGAACTGTGTTGTTAAATTTAACAGCACCTGTTTTGTGTAGTTGACATTCTGTTGGCATATTTACTCATTCACCCACTGGAAAAATGGCAGGCGTTCAATGTGAACTTTTATTCCAAACTCTTACATAGAAATATTAGTTTTAAGAATTGTTTCATCATTACAAGCATTTTCTATGTTCTGGTGGCTGTTCTGACACTTCTAATATTGTATTTAATATTAATATTCCTCTCTTATAGTGCTGGCAATTGCCAAATATTTTTAGTATCCAATGAACAAAAGTAGAACTGTTTAAAAGAAATGACAAAATGTGAAAACCGTTGTTTTCAATGAGCTTTGGCTTCTTCGCCCCCTCCCCTCCAAAAAACAAACAAACAAACAAAAAAAGCTTTAAAAATAAACTCAAAGTTAGGTTTGGAGTTAGCAGTGAGAACCTAGTCTATGAAGCCCTTTTTTGTGAAAATGAAATATATAATTATATATTAGGTCCTGTTAATGTTAATGACCAAAACTGAACTTCTGATGCTGCTTGCCAACTCTCTCCTGGCAGGACCCCGTAGTGCCTAGAGAGGCACTTCCCCACCCCTATTCACCCAGGATGAATTTCTTCTGTGTGATCAGTTGAAGGAGGCTGTAACAGGGACTTGCTGATTACCTACTTTTGATTATTTTGATTTCTGTTGTTACCTCTGTATCCCTCAAAGTAAGAAACTGCCTGAAACATTATTAGTAGTGGTGGGAATTAGTTGGCAGGATGATCTTCAAGTCATAGAGATGAATCAGTTCACAATTTTTAGCAGGTCACTCTCTGAGCCTCGATTCCTCACTTATAAAATGGGGGTTCTTTCTGTACCTTGCATGGTGGTTGCAAGGACTAATTTATCTGTGTTCATAAACCACTTACATACTATCATAGAGTGCTTACACAGAAAACAAAACAAAACAGTGCTTTACTTTTAGTTTGGCATGCCCCTGGGCTGAGTGTAGCACATGCTCAGAAGAGGAATCGTGCCAGTTTGACCTATTGGATAAAAGGGCAAAAAAGCTTCCCTGAAGCTCGCAAGTTATACAGATGCTTGTATGAGCTGAGTCAAACTGATATGATTCCTCTTTCTGTAAAGTGCTGGGTTTGATTTTATTCCCCATGTCTGTCAGCACCCATAATGTTTTACAGAAGTCAGTAGCTGTTCCTGCTTGTGTTATAGTACCCACTGCCTTCCCTGTTGTCCAAACATCCTAGGAATACTCTTTTTTTTACACCTTGCAAAAAAGGTGGTATTTTGCAAAAGGGGAAAATGTTCTCCCTGGTCCTTATGGAGAACCTGAAATTAGATAGTTTTCCTATGTCTATATATGCACATATGTGTATTCATCTATGTACAGAATGAGAGCCTGGGGTGAGTAGTAAAGCCAGTTGTGCAGGTGAGGAAGAGAACTCACCATTTGTATATATATTCAACATTAATAAGCATTTCCTTATGAAAACAAAAAGACCCAGAGGAAAAAAAGTGGATTTTCAGCTAGCAAAATTGCCTCTGATAAAGTGACCTTTACAAATGCACAGGTCTGGCTATCTAGCACTGAAATTAGCTTTCTCTTTTTTTAGTGTGTGTGTGCATGCAGAAAACATTAAGCAGAGTTGTAGTGTTACTGAGCTATTGTTTGTGTTCAGACAAGTGACTTACACAGGTACATTCTGCATACATACTAGTGAATGATTGCAAATCCAAGTTACACTCTCTTCCGGATCCAGGATATAATGCATAGTTGTACAATCAGAACAGGTAAAGTGTTTTAGGCATAAACGCTTTTTGTCTTTGGAACAGATCCAAAGTATTCTAAACAGGACTTAGGCAGGATATAAATACTTAAAAGGTATGCTTTCACCACAGTGGCAGCACTTAACAGGATGCCTTGTCTCACTCAGCCACTCCAAACCAGCGGGGCTCAGCCTTTTAGAGTGGTGGGCTGGGTGCTTGCAACTTGGCCGTATTGTGGGCCAATGGGCCACCACTCCACTCTGGTGGAAAAGAGATTGGGGAAGGAGATAACTCCTAATGTCAGAGGATGGGGAGGAGAGAGGAAGCAAGCCTTACTTTTGGCATGCAGTGCCTACCAAGAGGATGGAGGGGAAGAGGAAGGGCGAGAGTAAAGAGCACTTACTGTAGAGGAATAACGGGGCAAGAGCAAGGAACATTGAGGAAGTGGTCAGTAGCATTGTGCAGGGCTGTGAGAGGATGTTAGGCTGAGCTGTTTGCTGCTGATTCCTTGTGCCAAGGGCTGGTTCCAGTCACTTTGGGGGCTGCAGCTGGCCTGTAGGCCATAGTTTGAGCATAACTGCTCTAAGCTAAAACTTTATGAAGGAGGTCCCACTGTGAAGTCCCTCTGCTATTGGTCACAAGCCCTAAATCTTCAGCATGCTTGAGAGCAGCAATTAAAGATGACCTCATAGAAGCCACACCACCTGCATATTTCCACGTTTGGAGCACACAGTTAGGAGTGAATCAGTTCAGATGTGTTTGGGAATGCCTTGGCTAGGATGTGCTGCAGCCATGGTGCAAACATACTCTAAGTCACAGAAAAAGATCCTTGACCCTGTTTCAGTAAAAATGGTTATGTGCCTTACTTTATTAAGCATCTTCATTTTTGCCTTAAAAGATCATTAGGCATTTAGACCTAGGCTACTTGACATGCTCTGGAGCAATCTAGATTAATCTGATAAACTTCACTCTCACCTAAACTCCATAACAATCCAGATCAGTGCCAGGGAGTGCCTGAAATCTTTAGTTTCTGTTCCTTAGGCAGTCACAATACCTACCAACTGCTTTCTGCCAGAAGCAGGAAGGCCTGAAACCCCAGCCTCCCACTACCTCAGTGGGTGCTCTAACTAGAAGGCAAATGAGGAAAAGGGTGAACATTCTCCCCTATTCAAGAATTAGTGTGGGGTCCTTGTGCTTTATACGAAGCTCAGTGCTGCTGCCAGGTAGGTGCCTTCCCTCTGCATGCTCTGGAGATGACAAAGGCCTGTAGTGTACAGGCCTTAATCAGATGCCTAACCCCTAGATGGAGGTTCTCAAAATTGGTTTTGGGAGGCACCTAAACTTCTCACTGATGCTATTGGGATCCTTGATGTCTATTTTTATCAAGTAAAATCACCCTCCTGGGATCTACTATAAAAAAATTTGGGAGCTACCTCACCCAAATGGGTGAACATACACAGTGAATTTGTACCTTGTTCTTAAAGACTCGTTTGAATTGGAAAACTCTACCAGGAGTCCATAATTCTGTGTTATGTCAAATGATAATTCTTCGTGCTTCTGGAAGGTCTTTAGTCTGATTTTCAAATGCTATGATAAGTATATATTATTTAGACTTCCCAACAACCACTGTGGGATAAGTCACACTAAAACCTATTTTATGGACGAGTAAACTAAAGACTGGAGAAGTTACGGGCCAAACTTTCAAAAGAGGAGAGCTTCAAAAGCAAAGCCAGATTATGAAAAACACTAAGTTCTTACTTTGGCACCAGAATAAGCAGACATATTTTTAGAGTGCAAGTATAACACAAAGAGAAAGGAGGCAAGTCTGAATGTGGAAATTTCAGAGGTATTGCCTTGCTGTCCACCACAGAAAAGATCATCTTGAAAACCCTCCTGAACTGTCTTCTTTCACTTGCTGAAAAGCACCTCCTGGAATCTCAGCATGGGTTTAGGGCATTGAGAGGCACAGCTGACATGATCTTCACCAGTCACCAGCTTCAGGAAAAATGCTGGGAAGAACATAAGCCTCTCGACATGGCCTTCTTTGACCTCACAAGAACCTTTGATTCTGTTAACCAAGAAGCACTGTGGAGGATCCTTCTGAAGTATGGATGCCCACCGAAATTCATCACCGTTGTTTGCATTCTCCATGATGGTATGTGAGCAGTGGTTCTCAGTAATGGATCTATCACAGGTCCCTTTGAGGTTAAGATGGAGTTAAGCAAGGCTGCTTCATCACTCCATCAGTCTTCTTGATATTTCTTACCGTGATGCTACATCTGACCATCAACAAATTTCCAGCCAGAATGGAGTTAACTACCAAATGAATGGCAAGCTGCTTAATCTCAGCTGAGCCAAAATCAAAACCACCCCAACCCCACTTACTGAACTCCAGTATACTGATGATACCATAGTATGTGCTCACTCAAAAGAGATCTTCAGGCAGCCATCAACATCTTTACCAAAGCATACAAGAAAATGGGACTGATGTTTAACATTCAGAAGACTAAGGTTTTCCATCAACAAGCTTTTAATGAGAACATTTAGTATTTCCTGTATCTCAGAAGCCATCTCTTGCAAAAGGCTGACATCAATGAATAAATCCAACATCACCTCAAATGTGCAAGCGCAGCCCTTTGACGCCTGAGAAAATGGGTGCTCAAAGATCATGACATCAGATATAAAACCAAGCTCATGGTTTATCAAGCAGTTGTGATCCCTACCTTATTGTATGGAACTGAGACGTGGACAGTATATAGAAGACACCTCGTCAGGGAAGTACCATCAATGCTGCTTGTGTAAGATTCTTTGAATCTTGTGGGAGGATAGATGCACCAACATTAGTGTCCTGTCACAAGCAAACAGCACGAGCATCAAGGCAATGGTTATCCTACATCAGCTTCTCTGGGCTGACCATGCACCTGATATCTGACTCCAGACTCCTAAAGCAAGTCTTATTTTCCCAGCTCAGTCAAGGTGTACGCTCAGGAAAAGGGCAGACAAAGCACTTCAAAGACATTCTCAAGGCCAACTTGAAAAAATCCAACATTGGCATCAACTCATGGGAAAATATCATCCAGGACCGCTTCAAATGGAGGAAGAGTCTGCTAATATCTTAGTACTTTGAAACTTTATGATGACACCAGGGATTGGAAAAGTAGGAGTGGCAGAAACGGAGTCTTGCAGACTGAATCAAGAATCTGGAGCCACCCACCCCACATGGAAACACATGCCCAAGTTGCAACAGAGTCTATTGCTCCTGGATCAGCCTCATCAGCCATCTTCAGACCCACAGACAAGACAATCATGGAAGGCAATCTTCCTCAACTGTGACGGATTGCTGAAAAAGAAGAAGATAGCATCTTAACACAAGGAACAGAAACATTGCTAAAAATAGAATTTACATGAGTACAGTAAGGAGACTTTGATAATGTGACTGCCTGGGATCTCTGTTTCTTCCTATAGAGTCATATAGTTTCTGCCTATAGTATCATGGGGTTGGAAGGGACCCAGTGCTCAAATGCAGGATATGCTACTCTGAAACCATTCCTGACAAATGCTTATCTAGCCTGCCCTTGAAAACCACCAGTGAAGTGGAATAAAGTATATGCCCAGCTGTGTCCTTTAGAAAATTCCCTGGCATGCATTTACTATAAAAGGGCTTGTTTACAGTTTAGTAAATGTAGTATGGTTAAAATACGAATCCTATTTATTCTGTGCTGTGAAAGAATGCTTGACCTTCTCAGTACTATCATTAGTAACTATCAGATACACAACAATGTGGTTGGTTAGGAAAAGTCTGAAAGTTGCTTCTAGCTACCTGAAATCTCAATTATAGGAGACAGTGAGGGGAAAAAAGAAAAAAGTAAGGCAAAACTTCACTGATTTTGTTGACCTGTTCACTGGACAAAGAGGAAAAGCGAAGTTAATCCTTGGAAGTTGTGAATGTGTTGTATATTTGCTTGAATGGCAAAAGCTTTCAAGACAAGACAAGATTCTGGAGAGAAAGGTGTTCTCAAATGAGTACTTTCCTAAGCTATATAATAGTTTTAAGGAAAAAGAAGTATCTCCAAGTTATAAACTGGAAAACCAACTCACAGTACTTGTTTTACCTAATTCAGTAGTAGAGCCAGAGGTAGGCTAGAGGCCCCTTGATTGTCAGTCCTTTGCTCTATCCTCCATCTTGGTTTAAAAATCTAATGACATAAGCAAGAGCCCATTAGAAAGAGAGAAGGACATAGACAAATAATTATTATATATTCTCTGAAGATAAAAAGGAGGGATCATGCTGTAAAATCTGAGGGGCAACACAGCTCATGATACATGGGAAGTACAGAAAGGCTGTCTAAGCCCTCATTCCTTAGGCAGTCACAAATGATGCTTCATAAAGCTATTGTTCCTTCCTTGACCAGGTACAGCCTGTGTTACTTCTGCATTGCAAGCTGTAGCTTTTATATCAATTGCCAAGTTAAATAACAACAACAATAATGATTGTGCTATTAACAATAATCGTGCCACTTTAGGTCATGTGAACTAATACCAAACATGTCTCAGCAGCAACATATAAGTATATAACATATATAAAACATATAACATATACAAAACCCAACTAAAATATAGTTCTGCGTGGTTTTATTAGAACAGGGATGTTAAACATACTGTGGAACCCTATAATCCAGTCCCTGGTACTGTCTCTGCTGCACCATACCAGCCGCTGTGCAGTGCCTGGGACATGCACCACCTGCAGTGCTTGCTGGGGCTGGTCCTAGGCTGTACTGCCCATGCCTCAGTAAGCAGCATGGGTGGTGCTGCTCAGGATGTGGCCTCAGTGCGAAGTGTTGGTGGTACAGTCCAGGACTGGCCCCAGCTGAGCAGCCTGCCAGGGCCAGGTCCTGGACTGCACCAGGGTCAATGTCCTAGATCAGTCTGGGCTGCCTGTGCTGGATCAAGCATGTGAGTTGGGGAAATGGGGAGCCCATGGGCTTGATCTGGCCCATGTCTTGGCCTCATGCCACATATCTGATCTGCAGGGCCAGATAACTTTGACACTCCCATATTAGAAGGATTAAGACAGTATAGAAATAAATTTGCATTTATATGTTGAAAGAATTCCTAAGTTGGCTAGAACACATTCCAGATACATGCTGGTTAAATTACAGTTATGGACAAACTTCCCTTAACATATGTGTTGAAGTGGCCAGCAGACTATGATCATCTGTTCTCTGAGTCATGAGGCTCATAAAAAGAAAAAAATGCAAATAAAGGCTCTATCCTGCATAGTTGGAGGAATTTATAACCTGTCTGTTATCCATGGATGAATGGAACAAGGTCCTCAACTCGCCAATTTGGATTTGTGCAGAGGAGGGCTAAAAGGTGATTTATCCCCAGGAGTGTTCATTCTTCCTTGGGGTGTGTCCCTTGCAATTTCCCGTGGCCAAGCAAAACAGTCCAGCAAAGTGTAAGAATTGGGGTGCAGTAGCCTAAGCAGCCGGGGACAAAGAGGGCATTAACTGCAGGTGCTATTAGGGGGAGTCACAACTCGCCCCCTCTCCCCCCAAGTGTTTGCCATGGTAGGCAGAGCCTAGCACTACCCAGCCATAAGAGACAGGCAGGTGCAGACCCACACTCAGCAGTGTATTTGGGGGGAAGTGGGGCAAGCAGAATTTCTCTCCCCTGACCCCTAAGAGTCTTTGCCGGGGAGGCACAGCCTATGTAATGTCTTTGGGGGGAGGGTATGAATGACTAGGGATCCCCCACCATGGGGCTGCTGCAGCCCAACCCAACATTGCTACAGCAACAGCTGCAGTGGCAGCCACAGCCACAGCACTAGCCCCTGTCTCCTGAGTGTGGAGAGCCAGGGCAGGTAATTTAGTTGGCACAAAATGGCTACAGCAAAAGATACAATCCTACTTGAAGTCTCTTGCCCCTCATGCTTTCACATGGTTATAGGGAAGTGTAGTCTGTTTCATAGGCAGCAGTTCCCTTCCCTCCTCCAAAATCATTGCAGAAGTGAGCTTAGTTAAATTAGTGAAATTACACCAGGGATGAATTTCTACTATAAATATGAATTGATCACAGAAATTTGCATTTCAACATTCAACCCCAAGGTTTTTTTCCCATGGAATATTTAGTTGGTATTTGTAAAATGCTTTGAACAGTTAAAACACTATATAAATACTATGAATTACTCATCATTATTATTATAGATAGTGCCATTGTCTTGTTTTAAAAAGCTCCATACAATTATTTTAAAAAAATGATTTGTGCAATGACAACTGCATTTTGTATAAAAGCAAGCTCAGAATACTAGGTCAACACAGTGCTCACTTTTTTCCTTAAAAGCATACATTGAGATTTAATTTTTGCACGTGCATTTTTACTGTGAATTGAAACATCTGTCTGGTATTTCTGAGAATCTGGAGACCAAATGGAAATAAAATACAGCATTCCAAGCTTTAGATCTTTCTTTCATTAATTGCAGATAAGAATGTAATCCAAGAACCAGGTGGATTGTCTCATTTTAGTGAAGTTTTTTAGCACAGGACTAAGATTGACTTATGTCTGAAAGGTCTAACAGTTGAGGGTGTGTCCCTAATTGTGGTTTTTATTTGGCTCTTATAAAGTGAGAACTCCATTCCAAAGGTCAAATCCAGATCTGGAGCATGACTTCTATATATGTGGGTGTTGAGAAGATCCATGATTTACATTTAGGCCCCTCTATTTTTTTGTAGCTCTCAAGAATATGTCCTGACCTGTTTTTCTATCTAATTTTTTCGTCATCAATAACTTTATATGGCTCTAGTTTTACTTCCACCATATGCTGTGAACTGAGCCCAAAATTAACCTTTTCTAGTATTCTTCTGAGCTGCAAAGTTGTCTACTTTACTGTCCACTACCAACTTCTCTCAGCAATACTGGCTTCCAGTTTTGATGACATAGACAAAGACATAGGCATCCAACAGGGAATAGGAAGATGCGGTCCCTGCAAATACATGTGTGCAGACTATAGTTGTCATTAGGCCTTATGTGGGTTGCACAAGGTGATAGAAAGCTTATTGCATTCATATCCATGCCAGCAATTTTAGTTGTTTGTTTATTTCTTAAAACAGTTGTATATATTTTCCAAATGGAATCTTTTTTTTATGGCCAAGTTTTTTATATCCCTGGATCTTTATTTATTTTTCACTGTTCATCAATGCCATTAATGACTCATGCCACTCGGTCAGACTTTTACTATTAACCACCCTTGTTTATCAGTTTCTCATTCACCCATACGCTTGTTACAGATATTTCCAACACAGTTAATGCTTAAAAAAATATCATTCTTTGAAATATTTAAATTAATTTACTTTCTCTATGCTGTGGTACCTGTTTGTCTTATTTTATGTTTGCTTCCTGTGAATATTCTAGTAAATGCACCAACTTCAGGAATGCTTTCAGAAACAAAAATGGATTTTAAATTCCATGAATGTGAATGTATGGATTGAAAGCTGCATTCTGAGAAAGATGATCCAGGACAGCAATAAATCAAGTGATGTATGCAACCAGTCAAGTTCATCTGCATAGCTAAACCTGAATTAAAAAATAAAGTAGTCACAACAAATACAGTTCAGAAATAAAATAAATTATTGTATAGGATAATCAACAAATAAATGGGAAATATTTCTAAGTTTCATGAATTATCTGTGAACAGGAAAAAAAATCATGCAGCTTTCATCACATAAATTTAATGGTTTCTGTTTTCCTCTTCTTTTGCTTCATTATTTGATAGGGATGACACTTAGATTTATAGAGCAAAAATTGTCAGGATGCTTCTTTCCAAATGTATTTGCTTCTCTCCAATCTTTTGTCACCTCTGTTTCCATTACTTCTCAAATCTACTGTTGACGATTTAATTTATGTTACCTAATAGTCTGCGATGCAGTCCAGAACTTTTATTTTGAAACCTATTATTTTCTAAAGACAGTTTCTAATTTCCAGTTCACTGAGAAGAACCCTTGATCTTTCCAAGAAATCCACAAGGTGAACCTTCACCTTATCTTATGTAAGGCAAATAGGGCCTGATCTATTGACTTCAAAGAATTTTAGACCTAGTTCACAGAGCTGAATAGTTTTGTTACATGTTTGTTTAAACAAGTAAAAGGGGAAAAAATACTTAAGAAGTGTGCTCATGGAAATAACATAAGCATTTACTCTGTAATGGACTGCCAGATTTTGTAAGCATCTTGATTAAGCACACCTGCTTCATTATTTTAATATTTGGCAGTTTCTCAGAACAAAGTTTAGTTTCTTAGGAAGAGAGCCTGTTGATGTCACAAGGATCGTATTAATCTGTTGCTGATGACATAACATTCCAGAGTTCAGTAGGAGTTCAAACAATGTATTTATAAAGGATTATTATATCAAGCAGACTAATCAAAGCTGAAGGCCCATCCTCCTTATAACAAACATTGGTCACAGAAAAATTAAGTCTGCAAATGGATAAATTCAGTGAATAAATATTTTTTTTGAATTAGAAATAAAACAAGATAAACCTGACTTTATAGCCAAGTGGTTAGAGCAGTTCCCTGACTCCCACCCTGTTCTGCTAGGTCTCTTTATACAATATATTTTATATTAAACAAGTATTGGTTAAAAATAGAAATAACCTTGAAACAGGGACTGGAACATAGTACTATAACCACTAGGCTATAAATACTTGCTACCTCTTGCTTGATTGCTTTCTCTGATCTCATGATTCTTGCGTGATGCCCAGTGATTCAACAGGAGAGTTGGAGGGTGTTCTCAGACAAAGGTATTCTATAGTCTGTTGCCTAGGGTACTCTCCAGAGAAGTGGGAGATGTTAAAATAACCTACAGATGAGGTCTTACTGTTACTGATACAGGGCAGGCATGCTCAGATAGGGTCCTTCTTGGGACTTAGTTCTGGAGAGGGGCCAGTCTAGATTGCAGCAGAATTTAGGTGGGATTGTATCTATGTGATCAAACCAGATGGCTTTTAAGCATACTCACAAGCCCAACTATGGGTACCTAGGGAACCTTGCAGCTCAAAATGAAGGTGTGCTCCTAAAGTTGATGCCTACTGTGTTACATGGCTCGTGGAGCAAGGCAAAGTTGAATAGATTTTTAGAGTAGGTGTCTAAACTTTGCTCAGAACCCACTAAAATGTCTCAAAAACCAAACTGGATCCAAGCCAATACTGTTCTTGAGCGTAAACTAGTGAAATGACTTTGCAGGGTTAGAAACAGAAGTTTATACTAATAGAAAGTGGATTTTCCCAGCTTTCCAATGGGCCTTAGTATTCCGTTCTAGCTCTGGAAATTCTTGGTAACATTAGTCCTAACAATGTGAATTTTACATGTAGAATAATAATAATTCAGACAGCTTTTAGACATGTGCATAGTTCTCAGGAGATGCTAAGGCAAATGAATGGAAAAGTGAAGGATGCAATATATAGTCCCAATACAAATGTTAACACTTGCAAAGATGTTGGTGATAGCTTTTATTTAATATATAGGGCACATGTAAAACATAATGGTGTGGACAAATGGTTTAGTGGTAATAATTTGAGACAGATTATAGGGTAATATATATTGTCTAAGGGACTGGTCATTTTGGCTGCCTCCATTTTTGGGAGACCAGTTGGAGACTATTTAGGGGGATCTGATTTCCAGAATGGATCTGTACTTATAGGAGAGGTAAATCATCTTAATCCCGGATGTAACATAAATGCATTGTATATGGCTTTTAACTCAGAATTATTTGTTGCTTTAAGAGAAAAAAGTGTGTTTTCCCTCATATGAGGAAAAGAAGCAATCACAACTTTGTAAGATCTCAGCAACATTTACCAAAATGTTTTATTCCCAATTCTTTTTGTCTATAGTAACTTGAATTTTATTTAGTTGACTAAAAGGGAATTAGATGAATGGCAGATATAAAACCTTCAGCTATATGGGATTAAAGATGTACGTGTGCTTGGTTCAAGTGTGATAAAACAGTTTCAGAATTGTTATCCCCCACTCTGCCACCAAACAATGATGTTGTTGATGGCAAACAAATGAATAGACACTTGTGGAAAAACCCTGAAAAGTACTGAGTTTTGCTAGCTTGCTTAAAGGCTGCAAAACAAAGACAGTCTGTAGACCATAATTTGAAAAAAATATTGTGGTTAGTTTGTGTGTGGGTTGGCAGCATGAGTGGCACCTAAAGTCATTACAAAGATTACAAAAGTGAAATTGAATATTATATTAAAGCAAGGAAATGTTAGTTCTGGTCACAGTGATTCTTGTACAATATTATCAACCCTACCTCAACATAAACGTTTGTAATACTGTCAAGATAGATAGGGTATGGAAAGTGCCACAACTTAATTTCACTACTTATTGCAATCTCTGAAGTCATATATATTTACTTTGTCAGTTAAATTTCATTAATGCTTTTTGCTTGATAGAGCAACCCTTGCAATACTATTTAATTTGCAACTATGTTTAGTGTTTCCATCCCCTTTTGTATTTTTTCTGATTGAAAAGTGAGCCTCTTCTACATTTGTTCGGTGGTGTTAGCTACAATCACCTTCCAGAAATACATTGCAGATGTGTTTATATAGTTGACATATGCTGAGAAAGTCATTATATGAACTCTATACAAAGCAAGCCATAAAAGCAGGGGTTGTAGTGTAAGTTACGTTTACAAAAAACGTTAACCTTCTTTTATGGTATCAAAGCTATCACTTGTGGTAGAAAATAACTGTCCTGTGCCTGACTAGATAGCAGATTATTTTGTTTCATAGACATTAGGGGGTTGGACAGGACCTCATGAGATTGAGTCCAGCCTCCTGCCATAGGCAGGTAGTCAGCTGAGATCAAGTGATCCCAGCAAGAAAAATATCCAGACATTTTTTGAAAGAGTTCAGAGTAGGTGCTTGCACCACCTCTGGGGGAGTCTGTTTCAGACCTTGGACACTTGCAAGATGCAAGATAAAGAACTTTTTTCTTATGTCTAGTCTAAATCGCCCTTCCTGAAGTTTATGACCATTAGACCTTGTTATGCCTTGGGGAGCTCTGGTGAACAGCTGTTCTCCCAAGTCTCTTATATAATTGTAGGCTGCCACCAAGTTACTCCTGAGCCTTTTCTTTTCCAGACTGAAGAGTCCCAAATCCCTCAGCCTCTCCTTTTACAGCCTGCCCTCCAGGCCTTGGATCATATGAGTGGCTCTCCTCTGGACTCTCTCAAGCTTTTCCACATCCCTCTTGAACCAAAACTGGATGCAGTACTCCAGCTGCAGCCTCACCAAGGCCAAGTAAAACTTTATTTGTTTTTTAAAGAATGCTGAAATTAACTCCAAGCAGAAAATCTTCAGGTGTCATGGGCACAAGTAGTAATTCCTGACTTTAGGCCTGAACTGTGACTTTGCTTCAAGCTTCTTGCAAAGGGGATCTGGGGATATCTTGATAGATTGTTATCCCAGGAACAGCATCTCTGTTTCTCTTTGCTCCCTAGGTAAGGAAATGTTTGCCATTTACCTTTATCAGAAACAAAATACTACCCTTCAGAATGTGTGCCTACTCCAGGGCTAAGTACAGACAGTCAAAAAGCCCAAGGCTGAATTGATTCAACCTTTGCAGGTTAGTCTAAAGTGCATAGATTGAACCAATAAGTAGTTTAAAAAATACAGAAAAATGTCTTAGATATCCAAAAGTCTCATCTAAAGCCCACTGAAAGCAATGGAAAGTCTCCTATTGTTGTTGCTGAAGGTTGATTTGGACCCCAGGAGAATTCAGAGACTCTCTTCTGAGAATATTTCAGACTAAATGGCAACTCCCCTGCCACCCCCATTTCAGGAAAATCTAATATTAAGCAATTTAGGTATTTATACTACTCTTTGATGGGTTTGAAAGAACTGGCATATCCTTGATCCAACTAGACAGAATCAGAGTTGCTAGTGTCACAGAGGGTCTTTGAACCAGGACACAAAACTGACAGCAACATTGACTTTCCTATATAGGACAGTACACTATGTTCACTTTTGATTACAACCAATGGTGGAAGTACTGACTTTTTGCATAGTAGCCCACTGATCAGAGCACTTCCCCAGAAAGTAGGAGACCTGGTTTCTATGTCCCCTCATACTAATAGAAGCCAAATCTGTTCCTCCTACATTCCTAGAGAGTTCCCAAACCACCAGGATATAGACTAGGCTGAGTGGAGCCCCCTTTAACCTTCTTCCTTCTTTTTGAAGCTGGGCCATTGGGCTTAATTTAAACTGCCTAAACCTGATTCAGGATTGTGGTGTGGAGGAGAAGGCACATGGGCAGCTGGATGCAAGTAAGTTGGGGGTGGGTGCTGGTGCATCTGGGAGGGGGTTCCCAGTCTGGGATTGTGCCAGTCAGGGCTGTGGGAGTAGGAACAGCTTTGTCAGGGTTGGGGGATGGGGGGTAAAAACAGCACAGCCGTGGGAATGTGGAGAATAGTTGGGCTTTTCCACCCTGGGTTCTGTGGTAGGTACATGTGTAAGTGTTAGGTCAGGTTAGCCCATGCTGATATAAAGTTTCTCATCTAAAGAGAACTAACTTGAGAATGGGTGTGTCATTTCAAGGCAACCTCAGGACTATGATGCTTGCACACTCAGCCATTTAAATCACCTAGGCTCAGTTTGGGTGATCTAAATGTAATGTTTATATGCATTCTGAGGCCACATCTAGACGAGAATGGCTGTGCGGTAGATGGCACAGCAGGCACGTCTGCTGCAGCACATACTGTATGTTCAGTTGTTCTCCATGGTGTCAGGGAGCAGTGTGGAGGGTTTTTTTGACCCCTGGATATCCCGCTGAAAAAAAAAGGGGAGCGACACATGCGGTGGCAGTGTGCACCACCCAAAGCCTGAGCCTGGCCAGCTGGAGCCACGCTCCACTGCCAGCCAGGCTCCGCACAGCAGAAGCAATGGGGCTGCAGCCTCAGGAGGCCCCCAGTGCTCAAAATAAGGCTGCTGGGGCCAACCCACTGCTAGCCCCAGCCTCCCCTACTCCACCCAGGGTAACTTGCCATGCTCCACAAGTGCACCGCTGCTAGTTGTCCCTGGGGAACCAAATGTCCATACACCTCTGGACACAGCCCAAGAGTGCAAGTTTCAGAGGGGACAGCAAGCAAGAGCAAATATGACTCTGTAGTTCATGCAAATGGACAGTCCCTCTGGCTGCCTGGCTTCCAGGCCTACTGCCAATGTTATTTCTGTTTTTAACCAATAATGGTGTACTAGAAAAAAAACCAAAACAAAAAAAAACCACACAGATGATCCTGGCAGCAAGGACCAGAACCCAGGATTTCTCTGCCCACCCCTTTTCCAGGGGTTTGCCATTCTCATTAAGCTGTACAATCATGTTTATTCCTTTTGGCTTCTAGGACTCTGTTTATTTTGTTAGATATTTACTTGATTAAGAAAAAGTACCTAGAACAAAAGATTATCCATGTAATCAAACCTCTTACAGTTCTTAAGATATAGTAACGTCATTCATAATTCTGAGGTTCCCATTAGCATTCATAGGAATTATTCAGATGAATCCATTATACATTATGATGCGACTAGGTCTCTTTAGAAAGTTTTATGCAATTTGGTTGAAATATATGATCAGCGTATTTAGACAATTGTTTTAAGTTCCAACACACTTATGTACATCCTTAATGTTGCCTCAGGATACAAAACTGACAAGTTCTTTTTATCCTTATCCTTCTGGCAAAGGAGCAATCTGTGTCCTCACCTTGAACCATCGTTCTGACTTCTTAGCTACAGATCCCTGACCCTGTGGAGGGCTCCGTGATACTTGTTTTCAGGGAGGTGAGGTGAGATAAACAGCATATACATACAAACATGCACATAAGATAAGGATTTCCACATACAAGACTAATCTTGAGAATATAAAGATGCTACTATACACGTAGGGCACTTGTACACATGATGGGGGTTAGTCTTCTAAATTGAAATGGTGATGGGCTTTTAATTGAAATCCACCATTTCAATTTAGGGGTCTTATTTTTCTATCACATTACAGCAAGAGGCCCTATCCTTTTTTATTTTTTTTTTCCCCCAGCAGAGCCTGACTGTGGCCGGGGAGCAAACTGCTGGTGGGCCAAGTGGCCTTTGAGCTGCAGGGGGCCCTTGTCCTTCGCTCTGAGGTGGCAGCGCCCCCCAGCGAAGAGTTAGATAGGGTTGGGTGCTGCCTTCAAGCTGGAGCAGCATGTGGCTCTCTAACAGTCCTCCCAGGTGACCCTGCGGGACACCACTGCTGCAGAGGGAAGGACTGGGGCCCCCTGCAGCTCAGGGGCCTGCTGAAGGCAGAAGCAGAGAGGGGCCCAATCCTTTTTCTTCTGTGACTAGGAGATGAGCTGACTAATAGGTGCAATGCATTATTGCAAACTAAACTATATCAAGGTATCACTTAGTTTGCAATGATGCAAACTCATCTAAAACCCCCCAAACTGGTGCGTGTGTAATGTGTGACACCATTAAGCCACACAGTGACATTTTTGTCATGTGTGCATCATGACATCATCGTGTGTACAAGTGCCCCTATAGACTATTCCATATATATAAGAACTAAGGAGTTGGTCAAAACCATATATACATTCTCTCATGCCCTACCATTACTTCCTTTGTGAATGTGAAAAACATTAGAAGAAAAAGCCACCCAGAGTACTCAGACCCCCAGAGTACTTGGGTAATGGGTATTGTTGAAGAATTTTATGATTCTTATTCTTCCTTTATTTAAACTTTTAGTAAAATTCAGTGTAACCCTTTTACCTCAGTGTTATCTTTGTGATAACAATCCTAGTTCAGTAAGGGGAAAATGTCATATTGAGAAAATGTGAAGAAAGATCCCTCCGATAACGAGTAACTGAGTAGAAAGTGAATTGAGAGTGACAGCATCAGCTCACTGGAGATAACAAGCCAGAAAAGACAGGAAGCCAGTGAGACATGACAAAGAGAGTAAATGGAATTAATCTTCTTCCTGCTGACAACAAATTTTAGGCCTGTCACAACTATCCAGTTCTGCATTACCCACAATTATATTTGGGCTAACTATATTTCCAGATTAATAGGAACTGCTGTAAGCTTCACTATACTGAATTTGTGATGCGCAGAACTAAAAATGAATCTTACTTTGAGTAGGTTTATAGACATATTCTTTTAAGAGTGTTATGCTCTTGTCATACACAATATTTCCATTGATAATTACCTCTATTATCAGTTATAATTGACATCAGGAATGAAAAGTATTTGCTGAAAAGACTTGGAACAGCCTCACAGTGTCACAGCTCAAATAACAGATTATGGCTTTGCAAGTAGCCAACTTCTTTTTTGCTTCCCTGAAAGATCTTTGATATAGGTTCTTTGCTCCAATGTCTGTTTCTCTATATTAATTCCAAAGAGTGGTCACAGCTGTACAGCGGCAAGCAAAACCACATTTGAACTAAAGGCCTGTTTTAATCCTTCTGTTTCCTTATAGTATCATTTTCACATCTACTGTAGAGATTTACAGGGGAACAGAATCCCAAAGCATCACATAGAAGGTAAAGGTCTGACTAGACACACACTGATTGAATCTAAACTAGGAATGATTGGAAAATATCCCACTTGCTCTGACAAAAATAATTGCTTATATTAGTGTTGTTCTTCCTCTGTTGACTTTGCTTGACATTTTCTATCAGTCATTCTTGATACAAAATTATTTCAAAGGAGACAAAGTAAGTAATCCAGCATATAGTGTTGTCATGTTTACCACTTGTGTTTATAGATGGTTGTGTTAATTTACAAAGGAAGGCATTTCATAATCAGATCAGACAGTCATAATATATCAAAGTGTGGTTTTGTTTCTGGGTAGAGAGTGCCAAACATTGAGTCAATATAGTTGTTAACTCCATTGACCAATGCCACTTTAAACCAGCTGAAGATCAGACTACTACATCTAATCACCGCTGCTGTCACTCACTACTTAGAACCCTAGCAGAAGCAGAATCTCTTCTGCCAGCATTGCAGGTGTATTTATAGTCGATGCTGATTCTTTTTGCCTTTGGAGGATGGTTTACTCATTTTATTTTCACTCATTAACAGCTTTTCTTATATATAACTATCATTCAGTGCTTTCAACCTTCAACCACACATAGAGAGTAGCCATCTGTTAGAAGTGCATTTTCCAAATTGTTGTTGCTTTAATAAAAAGGATTTGTAAGAATGGACTATTGAATCACTGTCATATACTAGGAACCTAAAGTCTAGCCTTTAACCATTCATAATGGTCATCTTGAGTTCAGTTGCACAGGGAAACAAGGAGTTCCCACAGTTTGACCCTACATGGGGAGAAAACAATTGTCCTGCTCTGCTGCTCCCACCCTCACAGAAATGAGCATAGAGTGGAAAGGCCATGTGAAAAATGTTGGCCCCAATTTTCCCATTTAAAGATAAGCTGAGCAGTATTTATTACCTTTTCTTTTCAAAATAAATAGAGGTGACAAATTAATGTTTATGATTAATTTATCATACTGTACTTGGATTTGCAACCACAACATACTGAACAAAATCAACCATTTCATCCTCAACTACAACAGCTTTACTTTCCTTTGCTACGATACTTCCTCCAAACCATGGGAACAAAGATGGTACCTCAATATGCCAGTTCTCTTTCAGGAACCACCTACCTAGAAGAGGAGATTCTAGAAAACTGCAGCACCAAACCTGCACTATACCTACATTATATGACATTTTTATCAGCTGTATTGAACACCTGGACTCGTTTATTGTCTTCCACTACAGATGTAATGACTACCACCCTTCAATCAAATTCTCTCTGGAATACTCCTACACCAACATCAACTTTCTAGATATTAAAATCTACCCCTGGAAGGGCATCCTACAAACTACGATATACAAAAAATCCAAAGATTACCACACTTACATCTGTATAACTAGTAATCATTGCAAGGATCCCAAAAAAGCAATGATCTATAGTCAGGCCCTCAGATACCACCACATCTTCTCTGAGGAGATGACTTGCCATCTTGTCAAACTGAAAATGTCCATTACCCAGCAATGACTGACACTCCAGCAAAGAAAGAGACCATATCTTTGAAGGAGCTCCCCTGCTACCCCGCTGCAACATACTACAATAGAAGAATAAAGCTCCACTGACTTTACACTCTTGGTCTTCACCTACCATCCCACACTTGAACCTATAAGAAGGATCATCAGATAACTGGAGCCTACACTTCATCGTTTCACAGTTTCTAGGGTCGGAAGGGACCTGAGCAGATCATCAAGTCCGACCCCAGCAAGTTGTACATCTAACCTCCTCTTAAAGACCACCAGGGTAGGAGCCAGTACCACTTCTCTTGCAAGCTGGTTCCAGATCCTATCTGCCCTGACCGTGAAGTAGCACCTCCTGATGCCTAGCCTAAATCTACCCTCTGCCAGCTTGTGACTGTTATTCCTGGTCACTCCTGTCAGTGCTCGGGGGAACAGGGACTCCCCCAGTGAAAAGGACCACACCTAGAAAAAAAATTCCCAGCATCCTCAGTCTTTAAACAGTCCCCTAACTTTGCCCAGCTCATCATCAGAAGTAAACTCCCTGCTGATCAACAGGCACCTAAGGGGACTCAGCCCTGCCTCAAAAACAAATATAAAACTTGCTGCCCCACCAATTAACACTGCCCACAACAAAACCATCAGAATCCATGTCATGCAAGTGTCTATCCCAGAATGTGGTATACTTCATCCAGTGAATCCCATGCCCTCATGGCAACTATGTGGGTGAAACCAGACAAAAACTCTGCACCAAAATGAATGATCACTGAAGAAAAAAAAAAGGACAGAGTCACTTGAATACAGGTAGTGGAACATTTTTTACAGATTTTCACTTTATTTGAGCGCAGTTCGTGTACTCAAAGGAAATCAGCTTTGTAATATGATCATAGGAACAAAAATTCATTAGCCTATTGGACAGTAAGCACCATGGATTTAACATGGGCAATGACTTCATGCTCAGTTATAAGCCACCTGATACTTTTTAATCTCTTTACTTCACTGGTGATAACAACCTTCCTGAACAATCTTGTTCTTCCATTATCAGGTTTTTACTTCATCTCTCCTGCCTGCTGGCTACCTGCTAATTTTTCTTGTATCCTGCTTTTATTTATATATGGAGTTTTACAGAAGCCTTTGTTCCATCTGCTACTTAGCTCTGCTGTGTCCGCTTCCCTTCCAGAGGACAGTGGAAGAGTACGTTGACACCTGTAGATTGCCTATGTCTATCCCAACCATGCAGTTGGCTCAATAAAAGAATTCTTCACTCTATAACTAGTTTAGGAATTTAATAAAAACAAAGTATTTGTTCTGCAAGAAAAGAAATGCATTATTCTGTAAAGGTAACATCTCATTGCCTGACACTGGAGATAATCTGATATCAAAACTTTTTTGCACTCTTTTTTGGTGTATTTTCAAAATTGTCATTCTTCATGAAAGCAGGGTGAAGTTAACAATTATTGATGACTTGCCAACACTTCCATTGCTTGAGGATGGAAATGAGAAGCAAATCTATTTGGATCACATACAAGTAAATCAATATTTGAAAAATCTATGTGTTTTTCAAAGCATAAAATTAAGAATCTAGAATGTACTCTTTCATGAAGAGAATGTCTAATATTTCTGTAATCTCACATTGCCTTTCTATTACTACTGGTTAAGGAAGGATTATGTACATTCTCTGTTCAGTATTTTATTTTTTCCTATTTCAGCTGAAACCAACATAACTTTAAAAATGACTGACATTGACGTTTAGCCCTCAAATTGCACTGAATCTTGCAAGTGTTTTACAAACACTTACCTTAAAAATACTAATATGCTCAAAAACAAGTAACTCAGTGAAGTCACTCAACATTTATATTGGCATAACTGACTTCTGGAACCAACCTTCAGCTTCTTCTCCATTCCACAGTTCTCTATTACAGGATCACCTAAAAACTCCCACTGAGATTAGGGTCACAGCAAACTAGGTACTGTACAGACACATAAAAAGAGAGTTTATGTTGTGACCTAATATATAGTCCATGGAACAGGGAATCAGGAGAACTAGTTACTGTTCTTGGCTGCTCTTTCGGGTAACCTGGTTCAAGTCACTTAAGCTGTTTTGCTCCATTTGTAAAATGGGAATAGTAATATTGGCTTTCTTTGTAATACACTTAGGAATCCATTGATAAAAACTGCTATAAAAAGTCCAGTGTTGTTGAATCAACAAGACCCTGTGGAGATGGAGGAGGCAGGGAGGTTAACCAAATCAGGGGTGGCACATGCAGCTAGGCAAGGCCTTAAATGCCTATATACCAATGCTTGTAGTATGGGGAATAAACAGGAGGAACTTGCCCTAAGAATAGCCAGTTCAGAGCCAGACATAATAGGGCTTATAGAAACATGGTGGGATTCATCCCATTGACAAGGCAGTTAGCATTAGGGGCTATAAGCTTTACAGGCAGGGTAGAAAAGGAAGGAAAGGTGGGGGTGTGGTGCTCTATGTCAAGGAGCAATACACATCTTCTGCCAGCAGGATGGGGTCAGAGGAGGGGCAAGCTGAAGTCCTCTGGGTCAAGATACAAGGGGGCTGTGGGGAGAGGGATCTAACAATGAGGGTCTACTACAGATCCCCCAACCAAGGGGAGGAGCTAGACCAGGAATTTTCGGGCCAGCTTGCAGAGGCACTTAAGGCAAGGGATGTAGTTGTCATGGGTGATTTAAGTTACCCAGACATCTGCTGGGAGGAACAGTCAGCAAGGTTGGATCGTTCCAGGAGGCTCGTGGCCAAGATACAGGACCTCCACTTAATTCAGGAGGTGCACAGTCCCACCAGAGGAAATGCCCTGTTGAACCAGGTCCTGGCCCAGGCAACGACCTGGTAAGAGGCCTCCAGGTTCTTGACCACTTGGGTGATAGCGATCTTTGCTTGCTGGAATTCACCATCCAGCACAGGATGTCAAGGGCCTGCAGCAAGGCAGTAGCCCTAGACTTCAAGAGGGCCAACTTCAATGAGTTGAGGTGATTAGTGGGAGAGGCGCCAGGGTTCTAAAGAGCAGGGGAACTCAGTACCCAAGAAGAGTGGTTGTTCCTTAAGGAGACAATATGCAGGGCCCAAGGGGTGAACAGCCCAACAAGAAGCAAGGGGGGCAAGAGTGCCTGAAAGCCCCCCTGGCTCACCAAGGGCATCCGGGAATGCCTGATTGCCAAAAAGGTGGCGTACAACTGGTGGAAGGCGGGTGCTATCTCCAAAGAGGAGTACACCTCCTCTGCTTGGGCCTGTAGGGCGGCTGTCAGGAAAGCTGAGGTGGACATAGAGCTAGGACTAGCATCCAAGATCAAAGATAATAAAAAGTCCTTTTTCAAATATATAGGGAGGATGAAGAAGACACCAGGAAAGGAGGGGCCCCTACAAGATTCTCTGGGCAATCTGGTGGTTGCACCAGAGAAGAAAGCAGGCCTCTTTAACCAATTCTTCACCTCCTTTTTCTTGAGCAGGGACCGGGACTTCCCCACTGTGATGCAAGACAGACTCGAGGGGAACGCCTCCAGACCTCAGGTTGGGGAGGACCAGGTTAGAGAGCTTCTCGAGGGGCTGGGCATATTCAAATCAGCAGGTCCAGATGCTCTCCACCCCAGTGTGTTGAGGGAGCTAGCAGGGGTTATTGCAGGGCCCTTGGCATGGTGTTACGAGCACTCATGGTGCTCGGGTCAGGTGCCAGATGACTGGAAGATATGCCAATGTGGTCCCCATCTTTAAAAAAGGGAGGAGGGAGGACCCGGGCAACTATAGACCCGTCAGTCCTACCTCAATTCTAGGGAAACTCTTTGAGAAGATCATCAAGGAGCACATCTGCGATGGGCTGGCTTCAGGGTTGATGCTCAAAAGCACCCAGCATGGTTGCATTAGGGGCAGATCACGTCAGACCAACCTGATTGCCTTCTATGATCAGGTCACAAAAGCATTGGATGCAGGTGTCGCCATAGAGGTAGTCTTTCTGGATTTCAGCAAGGCCTTTGGCACCATCGCCCACCCCATCCTCATTAAAAAACTAGGCGACTGTGGCATTGATGCCTACACAGTCAGATGGATTGCAGATTGGCTGAAGGGTCATACTCAGAGGGTGGTGATGGAGGGGTCATATTCA
>NW_017728931.1:110824886-110835295 GCF_001723895.1 Crocodylus porosus | reverse complement strand
GAAACCAACTTCCAACGGAAGTGGTGCTGGCTCTTACCCTGGGGGTCTTTAAGGAGAGGCTTGATGCCTACCTTGCTGGAGTCATGTGAGCCCAGTTTTTCTCCTGCCCAGGCGGGGGTCAGACTTGAAGATCTACAAGGTCTCTTCCAACCCTAATTCTGTGATTCTATGATCTGAAGTCTCTGCCCATAGAGATTCAGCCAACATTAGAATTTGGATATTTTAGCCTTAGGCAATATAACAATGTTATGATTCTGCAAGTATAATAGTGCATGGATTGTTACTCTATATGGTTAGTGTCACAGGGCGGGGACCCAGGAGCAGCCGTGATCTCTCCTGGCACCCCTACCGTGCCAAGTTGTCCATCGGGCACCCTCGTTCTCGCCCGCCATGTCTTTGATGGTTCAGTAGTTTATAAGGGAGGCTGCCTTCTGTCCCCTTGGACACAGTGCTAGTATTAATTCTGGCCCTTGCTTCCCTAGATTGATTAGGTGCACTCTGCCTTATGGGCTATGCGTGGCTCCTATCACCCCTGATACCACGCCCCAAGCCTCTCAGATATTCCAGACATTGTTGAGTCTATTCCTAAGGCCCATGCCCTCATGGACGGTTTCCTGGCCTGCCTTCACCTAGTGGCCCCACCGGGCCCTTCTCTATGCTCTTCCCCTCTCCTGGGCTTCCCTCTACGTCTTCACTGTCCCCGGGCCTTCGTGTTCCTAGATGCCCACTCCTAGGGCGCCTCTCCAGGGCCTCTCAATGTACACACCCCCTCCAGGGGCCTGTCTCTCTGCACTCATGCGCTCTCGCCTTCACTGGGGCCTGTCTCTCCATGCTCCCTGTGCTCACACCTGCCCACACTGGGGCCTGTCTCTCCACGTTCCCCACGCTCACGCCCACCCGCACTGGGGCCTGTCTCTGCGTGATTCCCTCAGTCGGGGCTCAGGTGGCCGTAGCCGTGCCTGGCCCCCAGACACTTTTTTGGATCCTACACCTGACTCAGGCTTCCCAGAATCGGGGCTCAGGCGGCCTCAGCCTCACCTGGCCCCCAGACCCCTTTCCTGGGTCTTACGCCCCACTGGGGCTTCTCCCAATTGGGGCTTAGGCAGCTGCAGCCGTACCTGGCCCCAGACCCCCTTCTCTGGGTCTTGCGCCCCACTGGGCCCTTTCATCTGTGCCCACACTGGGCTTCTCCCGATACTACCCCACTGGGGCCGGGGTCAGGACACCCCGAAACTCAGCGCCACTCTCTGGCACTCAAACTGCTGTGCCTTCTTGGGTACCAGATTGCTGTGCCCTCCCAGGGCACCAGGACCCCCCACGCTACAGGGAGCTCCCCTGAGGTCTCCTACAACCCCTACAGCCTCTCCCGGTCCTCCGGTCTTAACAACAAAACAATATCATAAGCCAACCGGCTACAACTCAAGAACTAAGCCACCTGGCTAAACATAAACTCTAAACCATCAAGGAGTTTCTCCTCCCAAAAATCCCTACCAGGGCTTCCTCCACCCGGTCTACTCCCAACGGAAACTGCTCAAGCCACTGGGCTTCTTTCTTCTACCCGCTTCCACCGAGCTCCTACTTCCTCAGCAGACAGAGGGGGAACTGACCTCCAGCCTCAGCTTGGCTGTTATTATATAGGCCAGCTCCTGCCCCCTTCTGGTCAGCTGACCAGACTGGTTGCCCTGGCAACCCGCACCTGGCGTGCCCTGGTGACTGGCAGCTGAGCCTATATTACTGCTGTCAGTAGCAGGCACCTTAGTGCCCTGCTACAGTTAGACTTTAAAGAATGCTAACGAGTCTGTATTTTAAGATGAATTAGCATATCAGCTGTACCTGAAGGTGGGTAAATGTGGAAAATTATTTCAGGTTTTGAAAATACAGTAAGGGTATGCAAAGCTTTGGTCGCCAGTTTGATTCGGGGTGGTTTGTAAATTCCCTTTGAGGATCAGGACTGAGAGACTGTAGATAGAGTGTGGGTTGGGGGAGGGGGTTGTGAGAAATGTGCCCCCACAGGTAGTTGGGTATTTTTGTTTTTGATAGATTATGGTGCAGTTTGTGGGGGTACTGGAGATACGTTAGCAGGTTTTGCATGTCTTGTCATAGCATGGTGTGGATCCATTCAGTGTGTTCTGGGCTGTAGAAAGTTGGCTTCTGGTGATGAGGATAGTGAGGTTTGGTGTTTGTTTGAATTTACAAACTACTTTTCACAGACGGGCCTATGACCTTCACTTCATCAACTTCCTAGATACAGAAGCTCATGGATTCAATATAGACATTGGATTTATGACACACTACAACCTGCCTGACATCTGACTCCCCAGGTACCTCTCCACTTTTACCTGCTACATCCCCCTTCCCCCTTACCCCAGTCTGTCTCTCTCACCCCCTGATGCCTCCATTTCCATTTTCATGGACTGGCTGTCTTCCCTGCATTCCATGCCAGCCTCTGGCTTCTTTACTATTCCTTCCATCCAGGCAGGGCACACACACACCAACTAGGTGGTTCCTCAGCATGATGAATGGTTTTAAACTTGAAAGCTTACAAAGAAGAATTTCTCCAACTATTCCATTGATCTAATAAAAGATATCAGAATGACCCTAAGAACGTTGTCTGGGTTGTGTCCTTAGATCAACACATCTACAACTTACACCCCTTAACACACACAAATGGCATGAGTTTTACTTTCAGCAGTTTGAGGTGCAGTTTTGCAGAAACCTCTGTACCACTCTGCCCAAAACCTGGCAGGCCTTCCTCATGCCTGCACAAGGGAAAATGTATGGGGCAGAACAGGGCAGCCACTTAATACCTGCCTCTCAGTGCTGGAGGTGGCAGTTTAGTTTCTCACCACACACTATAACCTCCAGCCACTGCACAATTCTGGCTGGGGAAAGCCCAGACGTGTAAGATCTTTGAGAGCCCTGGGGCTTACTGGTTGCAGTGGAGTTGTGAGGGTGAGAACAGGGGCTACCATTCCTGCAGTTTTCATCCTGTTTGTGCCTTAACACACACACAAAGTCACATGAGTTTTTTTGCTCATGACTCAAGCAAAAAAGTCATGAGTTTTGCTTGTCAGCAGCCTGAAGTGTAGTTTCCCAGAGAACCCTGTACCTACCTCCTTGAAACTTAGCAGGCCTCATGCCCTTAGGCGGGGCTACCATTCTTGCTGTTTTCATCCAAATCTGCCAAAAAATGACAAAGTTATAGGTATTTCAGTGATATCCCATTATAGTCTATGGCTGAATCTCTCCAAATCTTCTGAACCTGATTCAGCTGAATCGAATTGGGACAGTGATCCAAATCTCTGAATTGAATCACTGTCCTCTGAATCTGCTGAACCTGAATTTAATACTTCCCTATTCACACAGGCCTAGTAAACAGCACATTAATGACATTCATAAAACCATACCAAATTGAGAAGAACTTCGCTTGCAACCAACAACAAATAAATACAACAAAGGGACCAGGAGAGATTCAAAGTATAGCTGAAAATTAAAATAAAGATCTGCTTGGGATAGTGCAAGTTAATCCAGTTGTTGGAAAATCTGAAACACAATAGGGAAGTAGTAATGAGAGTGAACCCGTGTGGATAGTGCACAGCAAATGAAAGCTTAATTTGTAACGGGCTGCTGTATCAGAAAACATCAGTGCAGTACTGTGCTGATAAGAAAGCTGCATTCACATAGGCTTCATATCACAGAACAGGAAGCCAATAATGCTGTTCTCAGGCAACCACACTCGGAATATTGCATTCAGTGTGAAATATTACATTGCCAGATATACATTGCCTTTGATCCAGAGAATAACAACAAAAAAGAGCAGAGGAACTGATCTGTAATAAGTGCAAAATATACTTTTCTTAAGTGAGGGGTAGAAAAGGTGGAAGACATAGGCCTGCTGTATAGAGGAGGTGTTATTAACCAGGGGGAGGTCACAAGTATTAGAATGAACAGTGGATAAAATAAAGGAAAAAATTGACAATGAGATCTGTTAAGCTGTGGAAAAGTCTTCATAATAATCCCCCTCACAAAAAATTTTGCAACTAGATGGGGAAAGGCTTAGAAAATGTACTTCAGAGAACATTCTCTATACAGGCAGAGACATGTACTGAAAATTGGAAAATTCTAATAGGTTATTCCCATATTTGGCTTCTATGATTCTATGTCTCTGCTGGGTGAAAAGTAAACAATAATGTGTCCACCAGCACAATCCAAACCTGGATAGGAAGCATAAAACGTATTTTAGGGACTTTGAGTCAAACTCAGACCTCGCATGCTTCTTTGCATCATGTCTGAAATTGGCTGACCCCTCATCTTCAGTTTTGGGGCATGCACTGTAACTGAGCCATCAGTGCTAGGCAAATAATCATGTTTAATGGTTTGAGAAATATTTCTAGGCAAAACTGAGAAAGGAGGGAAGGGAAAGAAAATGCCGTGTCTTTATCTTTTATTTTTCCTATCTTTTTTAGAGGCATACAGTCCAATATTGTAACAGAATTTTTTTTTAATACAAAGTTATATTGAAATATATTTTGTGCATTGGGGCAAATACCTCAACTGACTCATAACTAATGAATGTCTGAACTGAAGTACAGGCAGTCCTCGACTTACAATGTTTTGAGTTACAATGCTTCGCATTTACAATGTTTATTAATTGACCTCCTGTTTCAACTTTATGACTTCAATTTTGACTTTACAATGCTTGATCCGATGCCATGCCATGCCAGTGAACAAGTTTACTGCATCACTTATCTCCCTGGAGAACATCTGTCCAAACGTCCTTAGACATTTTCTTTAAGAAAGCAGATGAGACTACAGAAAAACCTACAGCCAAGACCCCTGAAGAGACCCCAGCCAAGAACCCTTGAAAAAGTCCAACCAAGAGCCTTTCAAAAGTCCAGCAAAGTCACCTCAAAGAAGTCCTTCCAAATCAATATGATTGCTATTTACAATATAAATAGCATTAATGTAGCTATCTTACTCATCTATAATTGATGGAGTACAAAATTCTGGGGTATTTTTCATGAAAATAGGGTATCGGACCTTGGTTCAGGAACCAATCCCCCATTTTTCTTATGAGAAAATTGGTTCTGAGTTACAACATTTCAATTTAAGACACGTATTTCAGGAACCAATTGTGTCATAAGTCTGAGGGCTGCCTGTAATGGAAAAGATTTCAACTGAGGTTCAGATTAGTTTCTGTAGAGCAATATTGGTTGGAGGAAGAATACGTTGCAAGGATCTCAGTACTTTTAAACCTCATGATGACAACAGGAGATGGAAACGTGGCAGTGGCAGAAAGAGTGTGTTGCAGACTGAAACAAGAATCTGGAGTAACCAACCCTACATGTAAACAGGTGATCAAGTTGCAATAGAACTTCTCAATCCTGGATTGGCCATGTCAGCTGTCTCTGGGCCCACAGATAAGGCAATCATCATCATAAATGCCGTGTACCCCTGGAGGCTGGTGGGGTACGGGGACCACCCGCAGGCAGCGGTGGTGTCAATGGTGGGGGCATGGTGGTGATGAGTAGGGTGCTCCCACAGGTGGCCGCAGCAGTGTCAGTCGGGGGGTGGGCAGAGTGGGGCAGCAAGCAGCAGTAAGTGAACACCTGTAGAAGCCGCCAGCAGTGGCATTGGTGGAGAACGGGAGAGGGTGATGAGCATCAGGGGCGCTTTTTGCAGGGGGTGCACCACCAAGCTCAAGGGGTGCACATGCACCCATGTGCACCCTTTACGCTCGGGGTGGGCAATTATTTCAGGCGCTTACTGAGTTTTAACAAGCCATCGAGGGCCTCATGACAGGCAGCCAGGGGCAGATAAATATTAATTTTCTAAATTTTTTAGGGGCCCCATGGGCCAGATAGAATGACCTGGCAGGCTGCATCCAGCCTGAGGGCCTCAGTTTGCCTACGGCTGCTCTACACATTGCCAGCGGCAACCATGGAAGACAATCATCTGGACTGCTAGGGATTGCTGCTCCTGATGACACCAGCTGAACATCCAGAGCTGTATATTTAACGATTATTCAACAGATTAACATGTACAAGGTCAAGGGCATACACTCTAGCCAAGCTTATGCACCCCAGTTAATCTCATCAAGCATAATGTAAATCAGATGTAAACAGAGCAGACCTTCTACACAATTGTGAATTTCACCCAGTGAACTTTGAAAATACTTGAGAAATCAAGAATTAAATCAGTCCAATGAATAGAAAGCTCTTTACAAAAAATCATGGAAAAATCTTGGTAAATCACTTACTATATTAATAATATATGAAGAGAAAATCTCTTGGTTAACTCCTCCCCAACCCCCCAATCATACTGCAATATAAATATATAAGTATAGATTGTAAGAGAAGCTTTTATGGATGCACCTCCACATACAAATTGCTTTTTGATTTCTCCCATTCAGCTCACCTACCTGGAACCTTTCCCCCTTGTAGTTCCAATATGGAGGAGGGGTGAGGAGGAAGAGAAGAGAGAGCCACTTTTTTAAAGGGAGAAATTGTGCTTGATTCTTCTTCAGTGGGACAGCTTAGTCAAAACCAGGGTCATGATATGGTAGATCAGATCCTCACTTGATGTATGTAGGCATAGCTCCGTCCAAGTGAACATTCTGTAACTTTCAGTGAAACTCAGCTGAATTACACCAAATGAGAAGCTAGCCCAGGCAGTCTTTCTTTGCACTGAGGCATGCTTCATGCCTCAAAAGCCTTACAGTCTGTGTATGTGATTAGCACACAAAGGTGTACGATTAGTGATGGGCAAATATACAAAAAATTGTCAGTTCATTTCAGTTAAGTTCAGAAGCATAGAAACTCCTCTGAGTCTTATCTGAACAACATACCACTTATATCAGCAAAAGTGGGCTATAATAAATCTCCCAGTAATTTGGTTTTTCTAGCTCCCATCCAGACCAGAACTAGAAAGATCAGGAGGTGAATGAAAATGAAAAATAATGGGGTAGCGGTAGGAAGTTATCCAAACTTACCTTTAACAACTAAGAGCTTGATATGGCAATGGTTCGAATTTGGGGCAAAGGGTTAAGCCATGTCCTATTTTTATCAGCATCCTAAATTCATAAGCCCATGAAATAATGTGACCATACAATCTAAAGTTACAGTAGTAACTTACTGAGTTACATTTGAATTGCTTAATAAATGAAGACTATTGTTCATATTGCAGCTGTCATGAACGGGAGAAAAAAGCTATCTACAAGGAAAAGTATAATAGTTTATGCGAACAAAGTCTCTAGGAAGTATCATAAACTCTCTTGACCTATGAGTGCTGGATTTTACTTTTACATTTCTAAGGTAGTTGAATCAAGGCTATGTAAACTCTAGGGTAATCAAGGGGATTCTTAATAACTATCTAAGGAGAAGTGCATATTTTTTTTTAGCAAGTGCTTTGCAAGAATATATTGGAATTTTCCTGATATTACAATAACAATTAATAAATGTATGTATGGGAAGATTTTCAAAGGCACAAACAGCAGATAGGCACATAATTATCATTAACTTTTAACATGAGTTAGGTACCTAATTACTGTTTCAGTCTTGGAAAATATTTCCCCAACCTATACTTGCACTTAAGAAACTCAGAGCTTCTTGCCTCAGGTAGGAATATCTGGATAATTCTTATATCAGGCCAAAATATCCAACTCTTGGTTAAGTCATGTTTTATTTTGTTTTATCTTCCAGGGCTTCTGTCAGGGGTAGATGTTCATGAATGAAGTAATGTCTGGTGTCATGACAGCTTTGTTTGGGCCTTCTGCTAGATTCCAGCTGCTAAATTATTTCGTTCCTTAAAGCTGTGTAAGTATATATCTGTGGTAGAAATTAATCCTCCATGGGACCGCTCTCATGCATGTCCATAGCAGTTTGGAGTATCAAGGCCTCAGTCTCCATTTATTTCTCACCTCTTCCTGGTTTATTTTTTGTAAAACATATCTTTGTCAAAGGCTCAAAACTGAGGCCTTCATTATAGTCCTGCAATAAAATGGCAAGCAACATTTTGCCTTTTCCAGTCAGCTTAAGAACCTGAAAAAATGCTAACAATATCCACATTTGTAAATAACCATCATCTTAGCCTCAAGACTAAGTTCCTAAAAGCACTGAGAAGAAAGAGGATGCATCCAATTTTGTATTAATTCTTTTTCAAGGACACAAGCAGAATAGAATGGGACCACATATATGTGCCTCTCTCTTTCTTTCATATGACATCAGATATCAACTTCCAGCTCTATGAGCCCGTCTGGTATTATCAATCAATGTATGGATTCCATGTGCCCCATCTGAGATTTATAAAGATTGCAGCTTTCAGTTAAGCACTCTACCATTTGCTGGATACTGCATTTACAAAACGGAAATCCAAGATGATCATCTTGTGAAACATTGTTTTAAAGCATCTGTATCTGTATCTCAGTCTATTCAGCTTGACCCATGCTTCTCTTTCAAGGTCATACCCAATGGGGGACTTGTTTGGTGTTGGAATAGGTCTAACTTTTCCCAGTGGCTGGCCCACTCCACTGCTGCCCATATGTTTTGTTCAGCACCCCTAATCTCTCTCAGGGTGCCTGTAGATGTACAGTGAGGCTGCTCTGACTAACTGAGTCTGCTGAAGTGTGCTAATTGGCAAGCTCCATAGGCCTCCGCATCTCATGTATTAGTATCCCCATACTTCAAAATGGCAGCGGGGGCACTTTAACTAAACGTCTCAGAACCACCCTAATTAAAGCACCCACCCCTGGAGTATGTGTAAACGTGCCCTGAGAGTACAAGGAATACATCTGTGTGTGTATAAGTTGTGCAGCTGTTATAAGTCTCAGTGCACTGTTAAGTACAGTGCTGAGCTTTTTAGTGCAACAATGTCTGGACCATACAGGAGCACAGTTTTCTGGTGGGACATACACCATTGCAAGGGTGGCGATTCTGAGCACTTTGAACTTGGCACCCTATGTTGTGCTGGCTAAACATTTTAAGGCAGCTACTTGCACAGGGACCTTACTGCTGACCTCTGAATGTGATGTTTATAGGTGAGGGAACAGTCTAATCTAACTCCTGGGCAGGTTGGGGTATGCTCATAAGCATGAGTATTATATGACTAATAGGTGGAACAGAACCTGGAGTCACAATTTGGTTCTTGTTGAAGCATTTGTTGTAGGGGTGACATAATAACTGCTAAACCTTTTCTTAGAAAGATTACTTTAATCCATCCAATAGCTCTAGCACTGTAGTTCAGGCTAGACTTTTGGGATGGGGTGGAGTCTTGGAATCTCAATCTCCCTATGTCTCTATTCATGGATCCTATTCATGGATCCCTGAGGCAGCTGCTTTCAGCTTTGTCTTCTCAGTGCAGCCTCTGGGAACATGGCTAAATATGCCCCTTTCCTCTTCTGGGTAGATACAAAGGATTGATCATTATTGAGCCCAAATCTAATATTCCTGAAATATTTTCTTCCTAGCAGTGAATAATGGACATCTACAGCTGAGTTACATAAGGTCTGCAAGTGAATGCAGAATATAAACTTTTATTGTTTAATTTTTTAAAAACATATTCTCTGCCAAATGCTCCAGCTTGACCACCCCACCACAGTGTTACGGCAATGGAGAGCATTTTACTTTTCTTTTTCTTTTAACAGATGGTAAAGCTGTTCATAAAATCAATTTAGACACATTTATGATGTATTGTAAATAATCTTGAACTAAACTTTTAGTTGGACCACCCTCCATATGTAATGCAACCTATTATAAAACTGTTTTCAGGAAAAGTTTATTTCTGTTGTTGGATTTTCTAAACTTTTGGGGTTATTTGTATCAGGTGCATGAACAGCTTGACAAACATGGAGAAGCCAAACCGCACTGAGTTTGTGAGCCTTCAGTATATCCGTATTATTGCAGAATAAATGTTACTAAAAAGCAGAGTTTATGATAGTGCATGAAGGTTTAGCATTACCATTCTCAAGTTCTGACACAGCATGCTTTGTTGCTCTAAGTTGTGTGGTTATATGATAGCTCTTTAATGATTTTCCCGTAAGCCCCCAGCTCACAAAGGGCGTCCACGAAGGCCTGCTTGCCAAAAAGGCAGCGTACACCCAGTGGAAGGGGGGGTGCTATCTCCAAAAAGGAGTATACCTCCTCTGTTTGGGCCTGTAGGGGGGCTGTCAGGAAAGCTAAAGCAGACATAGAGCTAGGACTAGCGTCCAAGATCAAGGATAATAAAGAGTCCTTTTTCAAATACATAGGATGAAGAAGGCACCAGGTAATGTGGGGCCCCTGCAAGGTATGCTGGGCAATCTGGTGGTTGCACCAGAGGAGAAAGCGGAACTATTTAACCAATTCTTCATGTCCGTTTTCTTGTGCAGGGACTGGGACTTCCCTGCTGGGATGCCAGATGGACTCGAGGGGAAC
>NW_017728931.1:110821067-110822945 GCF_001723895.1 Crocodylus porosus | reverse complement strand
AGGAACAATGGACACAAGTTGTTAGAGAGTATATTTAGATTAGACATCCACAAGAACTACTTCACAGTTAGGGTGGCTAGGAGCTGGAACCAACTTCCTAGGGAAGTGGTGCTGGCTCCTACCTTGGGGATCTTTAAGAGGAGGCTTGATGACTACCTGGCTAGACTCATTTGAGTCCAGTCTTTTTCTCCCGCCCAGGCGGGGGGTTGGGCTTGAAGATCTACAAGGTCCCTTCCGACCCTATTTCTATGATATGATTCTATGATTTTACATTCATCATCATTAATTTCTGTTTCTGTAAGTTGTGAAGTTAAATAGGACTGATATGTCAGGTTCTTCCTTCATTTCCATTTCACGTGATACCAGATTTCAAAGTTGTAGCTGAGTGGGAACATGGCACTTAATGGGCAGGTCCCCACATGGAAGGGCATGCCATTTGTGGTGCCACAAACCTTTTTGTGGAGCCACAAACTGCATGTGGAGAATGTGAAAACATTTAATCTGGATGGCCTGCCCTCCATTTGTTTTGGTGCACATTACTGATGTATTCACTGTGCCACTTTTCCCCCAGGAACTTATTTTCCCTGCCAGTATTTCCCAGTAGCAAATTTTGTCACTGCACTGCACTGTAAAATTTGAAGTGTGGTGGCAAAATTTGCTACTGGGAAATTCTGGCAGGAAAAAAAATCCTGAGAAAAAAAGAGCACAGAGCATGCATCAGCAGTGTGCCCAGGAACAATCAGAGGGCTGGCTGCCCAGAGCAATGCTCTGGCTGGTAGCCAAGCTCTATGCTATTGGATCTGTGCCTCTGCTGCACCAGGACACCAGGTAATACTGCTGGGGCCAGCACAGGTACTGTCCCCAGCCTCCCCTATCCCTACCCAGGGCAATTTGCTGCATGCCAAAGCACATGTACAGGGGCATGCAATGGGGCACAAAGCAGCAACACAAATTTTTTGCCACTGCTATTTGTGCTTCTACTAGCACATGCCCTTGCACTTGAGGACCTGCCCAATGAGAGCTAGCTAGCCATGTTAGTCTGAAGTTAGGAAGAAGGCAGAGTAGATATATACCTTATAGACTAACTAAATAAGATACATAGAAGGCATAAGCTGTCACAAATTCAAGCTCGCTTCATTACACTGTCAGTTCTTAGTCAGTTAATGTTAACTTTCAGTCAGTCAATGCAAGTGCCTATATCATGTAAAAAAAAACCCCACTCTATACAGCAGAACACAGGATTTAGTTTCATACCTCTTGCAAGTCTAAGAGTTTGTGAACCAGCAGTGGAATTTCATGCTAGAAAACTAACGCCACATTGAAAACTATGGGCGAGTCCCTATGAGCACGAAGATGTGTACCCAAGTGGGGTAGGGGGATAGGTAGCAGAAGACCAGGGCTAACAAAGCCAACACCCACCTCCCCAAACGTGGGGCACCAGTGGCAGCAAAGGGCTGCACAGCAGTCTGGGCATGGGCTCCAGGCAGCTGCAGCAGGAGTGAGGGGTGCACACAGCCTACATCCAGCCAGGACTGCAGCCCAGCAGCATGTGGAGCACTGTCCAGCATTGCAGGCAAGTCTGTGAACCGGAAGGCGGGGGCAGATCAATGCCCCTACAGTGAAGGGCTAGTGGGGCAGAGGCAGGGGCAGGGGTGAATGGGGCCCCAGGGTGGGTTGTGGGATGGTCTGAGCCTGGGTTGCTTGTCCAGAGGCACTGGGGGGGTGGGGTGGGGAGGCTCTAGCTGCTATGCATAGACAGATAGCATTGCATGGCTCCCGAGACAACAGCAGTGGGACACAGAGCCCAGCCTGCAGGAGCAGCCTGCCCTTGCCCCATGCACAAATCCAGGGGGCACATGCCTCCCCTGGGGTGTGAAC
>NW_017728931.1:110806508-110819587 GCF_001723895.1 Crocodylus porosus | reverse complement strand
CAGTTTCTGATCACTTAAACCAGTTTGTGTCATGTCTGTTCCTAGCCTTTATGACATTTTACTTAACTCTAAAATATAGTTATGCTCTTTAAAATGATTTAGTACAACAAAAAGATAAATGTACAAGCCTTGTAGAAGAAACATGTTTAACTAACACCAAGCAGCAGAGGAGAGGGATTGTTGTAGCCTAAATATCTGTAAACCGTGTGATTATTATAACAAAATGAACACGATAAAAATAAAAGTAATTAAATTAGCTTTGTTATATCAAAACCCGGTTGACTACCATTTTTCTCCTCAATTAAAAATGCAGATTGCTACCTAATAGAATGATCCTCATCTGTATTCATTGAGCATTCAGATGACAACACAGCAAAACACGGAGAGCTGAGTAACAAAAATAGTTCTGGAAAATAAATATACTAGAAAACTTAAAATTTTAACTTTTATGGGCTAGATAACAAAAGAAACTTAGCTGCAAAACCCTGAACCATGCAAAACTTGCTTTTTGGTGGAATTCTTAACTCCGTTTTAGTTGCTTAGGATCAGTGTATAAAGCAGGGGAAGAGTTTGGTTCCCCAGAAAAGGAAAAACAACATACTGAGTAGGGGAAACCTAGAACTAGTCCGTTCTCAGCCAATAAACAATGATAGCAGGAACATGTCAAGTTCCATTCCTGTCTGGAACCTAGATAATTTATTCAGAGGTGCTGGGAGAGGGCTGCATCCTCCTGAGGGTCATAGTTCAACACTTTCCTGGAGGTAGGCAACTGGGCTCTGTCTTTTACAAGTGGAACAGGGGTAGTCTTTATTTTGAAACTGTTTCACTGTGAGGAAAGAATGAAAGATTGGTTGAAACAGAATAACAGAGTCAGTGAGCAAGATTTTGTAGCTTGGTTCTTCAGATGTTCACCTGGGAAGTCATTGATTTTGTACTTTATCTCATGACTATTTCAGGTGACAGACTAGCAGTCCTTGGAGCAGGAAAAAAATACCTGGGACTGCCTCCCGTTTCTGGAGGCATGAAATGGACATTTAGCTGCTCAGCTGTGTTCAAAGGTAAGGCACTGTTGGGCATACCTAGAAGCAAAACTGTAATAACTTGGGTAAGATAAGGTAAAGCAAGGTAAAAGAAATAGTCTTATCAAAATTAGGTACGTGCAAGGTCAAGCAGCAGGTAAGTGGGGATTTTTGGCTTCTGTCTTCTAAATTCTGCCTAAATACCACCTTAGAAACTACAGTCCATTTCATCCTAATACTTCATCCTGAAGTTCCTAGATTTTTTCTGGTCACAACCCACTAACAGGTAATCTTGTGCAACCCCCTAGATATAGTTACTGCTGTTTATATGCCTGCAGTTAGCAGGGGCTACATCTTTTTCACACATCACCTGTTCCAGATTAACTGGAAATCTGCCCACCATTAGCCTGTGGTAAGTGAAAGATAAACTAGGGGCACAAACAGAAGTGCAGTTCCCTGCTGTAACTGAGAGCACTTTGCAGGAAGTGTTCTGAGTAACAATGATCCCTGGACCAAACAGAAGTTCACTGTTGGTTCCATGGGGGAGGGGAATCTAGCTGCTGGCTATGAGTCTTCAGCTGGTTTCCCCTAGCAAAATCCCTCCCTCCTCCCAACCCATCCCTATGTCAGAATGGGAGGGGGAAAAGGGAGGAGAGGGAACTTGTTTTAAGAGTTCCCCAGCCAGTGCTGGAGGTGGGATGGATGTATTGGAGCACCACCACCCCCTACCTCAGGGTGGGGCTCCAATACACCTGCCCTAGCCTCCAGTGGGGGTTGAAAAAATCCCAGACCAAATTCCCTTCACTTCCTTTCCCCCCTTCCATTCTGAAAACATCTTGAAGCTGGAGGCAGTGCAGACAGAAGTTACAGAAGGTGCTCTGTTTTGAAATGTCTTCATCTGATTCTTCATTCAATGAGGTTTCAGATTTTTGCCCAACTGGCCACTTTTGAAGCAGTCTGCAGCCATGCCCTTGTGTTTGGTTATGGCTATAGACTGCTTTCTGTGGCCAGATCAGGTGAAAATTGGCACTTCTGTTTGTGCCCTAGAGCAATATAGCCCTATTTCACTCAGAGACAAGCTTTGACTGTAGCTAATCAGGTAACAGAAACTGTTACCACAGAACAGCTGAGGCTCAATAAATTCCCACCCCCTGTTAGATACAAGACTTAATAGGGTATGGGGATTTATCAGAGCCCCAGTAACCGTGTTCCTACAATTATCAGGGAGTCACCACCCTGTGCTCTGTGGTACCTTTCCATCTGCTTGTTCTTATGCCACAGTGAGAGATTAAATGTATACCTGGGTCTGTCAGGAACTTCAGATTCCCTTTGGTCTCCAAAATTTTTTTAGCTAGGGTGCTCAGGTCCCCTGGCTCCAGATCCAGCTTCTTCTCTGGCAATGGGAGGTTCATGCTGGGAGATGAAATTGGGGTGGAAAAGACAGTCGTTCTGCTGCTGGTGGCTATTACTGGTGTTAGGGGAGGTGGTACAGGTGCAGGGACAGGTACTGCTCCCACCTCCTTGCTTATCCTCTTTCCTGGCAGCAGAAGACTCATGGCTGCCAGGAAAGAGGGTGTGCCTATGGTTGTGGTGGGGGGAGGGGGCAGCTTGCAGCTCTGGCTCTCCCCCTACTCCCTCTAACCCCTCTCCCTTCCCTGCCAGAACACCTGGCACCTACCTTTCCAGAACACTTCATATTAATCTTTCCTGGACTGGTAAATGTGTCTCTGTGTGTAACTAACTAATAATATCTCTTTTTCTTCTCTGATATACAACTGTCTGACTTCTGTGTTGTATGTTTAATAATCTCTATCTGACTTCTTCTGTGTTGTATTTAATAATCTCTATCTGACTTCTTCTCTGTGCATGCGTGTGAGTGTGTGTAATGTATGTGCTTTCCTGCACAGTGATGGGTCACACTGCTAGGGAAAACACAGCATTCTTTTTTAAAAGTGTGGGGGAAAAAAAAAATCCAAGAACAGATATAAGTTGAAAGAAATGGATTGGATAGGAATAAGTAGTGGGATTTTAGTTAATAAGCTGTATTCAGTCCTTTCCAAGAACAGAAACTAGCAGGAGACTGACTAGGTAGGAAGCCAAGCCAGTCCAGTACTTTTCAGATGCTGTTGCTCAGGCAGAAACAGTTCACAAAAGGCACAGAAAGCCTGCAGACTGAGTCTTATATTCTGTTTCTATGTCCCTCCCCCAGAGCACTGTGATTGAAAGGGGACTCAGGCAAAGATCACAGTCACTGGCCAGCTAGAGATGTCAGTCTTTCCCATGCTGTTCCCCTGAAAGACTGTCTTCCAGATCTCCACATCTTTTCCAAATCTATTCCAAATGGATTTAGAGCCTCTGAATCGATTCGGGGGTGCCTCCCAATTTATTTGGATTTGGTGATTCAGCCTCTGAATCAGGCCAAATCTTCTCTGAATCAAATCACGGACCAAAGCTTCACACCCCTACTCTCCGTCATATTAAGATAAGTCACAGAGATTATGGTAAAAAAGATGGCATTGAATACTTTTAGCTTTTAAAAGATTTTCAGTTAATGTTATTAAGAATGTCACATATTCCCAGTTAGCATGCAAATAGACTGGAATGTTGTCAGAGGATAATGGTCTCCTGCTGTTGCATAAATGCAGAGGTGAAATGAAGACATTTATTTTCAAGGCAGGTGGGATTGATTATGCAAGACTTTTTAAAAATGGCCTATTTCCATTATTCCAATTGACTGATGTAGTTATAATCATGCAGTCTTGTGAATATTGATGCATTTAGTTGGCAATTGTTTAGCTGTATATGTATTGATGAAGGATTTACTCAAGCAAAAACCCTGCTGACTTTAGGGATTGGAAGTACTGGAATCTCCTGCCCAAATCTGCTTTTAGGGTTAGAGTCTGTGTTGGTCAGCAGTTTCTTTTCCTGAATGTACTTTTTGTAGTTTTTTTTGTTTGCTTGTTTTTATGATTTAGGCATCGTGAAGCCTGACTACAAGAACACATTCTCCCTTACAGTTCACTACTGGAATTCCATTGAATCTTTCTGCATGTCATTCTGCTTCTTCAGGAAGGGAGTAAACACTCCAGGGTCTGAAGCCAGGCTAGCACACACCTTCTGACACATTGGCACAACTTTTTGCCCAGTACACTAGAGCTTTCATCTTCCCTTTCTATGCTGTCTCCTTACCTGTTCAGGTAACTTTCCCTCACCCAACACTATGAACAATAGTACAAATCTCTTGGGCTTTTCATTTGGAAGATTTTCTATTTAGTTATTCAAGTAGCACTTCCTTGCATCTCCCTCAGTTTAAATTAATATTTTTGGAACACAGATAACCAGAAATTATATACAATCATCCAGATGAAGTCCTCCCAATATCATAGCAGCATATGCCACCCTAGCACTATTTCTGCCTCACATAGCAGTACTAGACAGTAAAAGCAAAGTTTTATCAATATTTCAGTTTAAAATTCCAAATTATCAGTCTATAAACATCAATTTATCTCCATGGCTTTCTTTGGAGGTGTGCCACTTTACATTACCATTTGATTTTGCTCCCGTAAGTTTAGCAAGGCCATTAAAACACTAGACTATATATACAAGACTAAAAATGTAATCAAGATAGAATGACTCATTTTGGTAGAAAACTGTGTAGTCATAAAAACTGAAACTGCCCATGATTATCTGTTAGTTAAGCTTTTGAGTTTTTCATTTTGTTTAGTTAGTGTCTAAGTCAGGGGTTGTCAACCAGGGTTATGTGTACCTTCAGGAAGGCCCTAGGGGGTACACATGAATGAGCAGGGACGGAACACTGCCACCCCATGCTGCTGCCTTTCTGGAACAGGGCCAGGGGGTGGGGGGAGGGCAGTGGTGCCCCCCTGTGGCCAGCCGGACACAGGGAAAGTTCACATGCAGAGGCTGCCACCGCCGCCTATTACCCTGTGCTACTGAAGCTTTGCATCCGGCCCTACGCCCCCTGCCCACCCCTCCATATCCAGCTGCCACCCCCCCAACCCCCTTCCCCACTCTGCATCTGGTTGCTGGAAGTACACTTATTTCAAAAAGTTGAAACCCCCTGGTCTAAGGTATTTCATTTTGTAACTGTCTAGAAGGATTTCTTGGAGTACTGCATTTAAAATTGATGTGCTCCATTATAGAAAACAAAATTGCTTGAATAGAAATAGGGTTTTTTCTGTGCCAATTAAACATATTAGGAGGAGAATATATTTTTAAACATCAACAACAACAAAAATCATTCCAAATTTGAAATTTAAACTCACTTGACAAAAGTCTCACTGAGCACCCAGAATAACATGCACATGGGACTGGAAGGAGCTACTCGGGTCAATGAGATAGCAACCACATAATATATTCTCTACCATAACTAATCAATCTTCCACTTAAAAAGAGTTGGCATGTTGTCCATCTCATCTTGCCTCCTGGTGGAAATATTTCAGTAATGTTGTGGACAGACATAAAAACCTGTGCCAACAAAAGGCATCCCCCACCCATCACAAACACACACTACTCATTTCCAGCATGATTATTTTGTTCATATCCAATTTATGTTAACATAAATGTGTTTATACTGTATAACTTGTTCTGGCTAGTTTATGGCATAAGATGCATTTTGTTGGCACAGGTTTTTATGTTTGCCCACATCATTACTGAAATAGTTCCACCAGGAAAATGACTTTGTAGTCACTGCATAAAAAAAATTATGTAGCAGCAATGCCCCAATATGCCTATTTCTTAGTGGCTGCTTCAGTCACAGTTTTGAGGGTGGTTTCCTGGGTTCACAACTACTAGGAGCTTACCTTGACTTGTAAAGATAAAAAAATTAAACTCCACATGCTTTTGGGAAGGCCTCTTTTCATAATAGCCCACCTTTGTATGCATACCTACTGGTTTATGTCTGGCAGTAGGCAGACATTTTTCTGTGAAGACACAGAGTTCCAGCTAAACCTCATGCTGCTGTCTGGAAGAGGAAGGAAGTTCTGGATCTCCTTATCCTGTAAGGAAATGAGAAAATGGAAAGATAGCTTTGGAGGAAATGTGAGAATATAATTTTCTACATGGTCTTTGCAGGAGGATACAGGAGCTGCTTACAACAGAGGTGAGATGCCTTTGCCCTTTGCTTTAAGCCAAAGATACTGTTGAAATCCTACTAGAAGACAAAGAGAACTGGGGCTGAAAACTCTGGGTCTGTTCCCTTCTCTGCTGCTTCCATAACAAGCTCTGGACCTTATTTCGTTATCATCCTAAGAGCTAAGGGGGTCTATACATGTGCTCTGGGGTGGGGCAGGGATGTTTTAATTAGAATGATTCCTGGACAGCCACTCTAAGTAAAACACTGCAGTGTCATGTGTATTAAGCATCCCACATTTCAAAACAGCTGTAGGGGTGCTTCAAAGCTCATTCTATGAGTTTTAGTTAAAGCACCCCTGCAGCCATTTTGAAATGTGGGACTCTTACTACATGTGATAGTGAGGTACACTCCAATTAGAATGCCCCAGCAGACTTGATTGAGTCTGCTCTGATGCATTCTAAATAGAATGAGTTGGAAAACAAGTGTCCACTGCCACAAACCCAGAAGAGGAACATCAGTGATAATAAGTTTCTTGAGGAGGAAAACATGGAAACAGATGCAAGTACCATGGAAAGCCAGGAACTCTTCAGTCAAACAAACCCAATCTAGGCCTAGGCAAGCATAGGTTAAGAGTCCAGGGAGGAAAGGGAAGGAAAAACCAGGTTGTTTTTTTAACACTGGATCCTACGGTGGAGACGGGGGACAAATCCAAAGTCACTTCTTATCACAATCTTCCAATTCACTTTCAAAATGGCATCCCTTTGCCTGGCCAAAGAACAAAGGTATTAACTATTAATACTATTAAGTCACTTTACATTTAAAGCATGTCCTGGAAATAAATGGAATCGTTTTGCAGGAAACCATTTAGTAGCCACCCTGCTTTGGAAGCAAGACAAAATTTCTACAATCCAAATACAATAACATAGTTAAAAAAAATAAAATAAAATAAAATCACATGGAAGTAATTCGGTGACTGGCCAATTAACTTATCTGATTTGTCAAAACACATAAATAATACCCCCCCAGTACTTTGGTTTTCAAGCCTGATAATCCAAGTGTAATATAAAGCAATTTCATTCTATCTTTATTTAAGCATAGAGTCATTAGTGTTTGCCCAACAGGCTCTACTTTTCTTCTGCTTGCCAGGCTCAGTTGAGGCAACAAACATTTTGCAATGTTTTGTTAAACTATATAAGAACCATGTGTCCTCCCAATAACATTTTTGAAAAAATGCTCATTGATCCTCACAGGCCATTACTAAGAAAAAGTGGATTGCTTCTACCCCTGTGAAAGAAGCACCTCAATACTCAGTATGATAAGTACTAATGGCAGTCACTTTGAAGTGCCTAACTACTTATGGGCCATGGCACCCTTGAGCCATTCATGCTTTTGTCATCCACAGGGTTGGCCATATATTTCATAATTGCCATTGCCTATAATAAGGTTTGGCAGTATTTACTGTACTATGCCTGCTCTTAAACTCTGGAATACCCAGGCCCTCTTCCCTCCTGAAGGTTACAAATTTTAACTGCTTAATATATTATTCAATGTGCTGGGCACTGTAAAATTGTCCTGAAACAAGCAGACTTGCAGCAATTCTAACCCTCTGCAGATTGCTAGAAAGGACTTGACTGGGGGAAAATGGGAAATTTTGACATTATTTTTCTGCTAAAACTGTAAGTCTAAGATTTTTGTTTATTCACAGCCTCAACTGGGTATTACATCTGAGTATCACACCTTCTCCATACTGTCACGGAGTAGGAACCTACAAGCGGCCGTGTACTCGCTAGCACCCCCTTGCCGTGTCAATTAGGCAATCCAGCACCCTCAACTCACCCGCCATGTCTTTGATCTTAGGTTCAGTATGGGAGGCTGCCTACTTGCACCTATGACACCGTGCTGGTATTACCTCTGTTCCAAATGGGGTGCTCTCACCCCAGCCTTATGGGCAGTGCGTGCCTCCGACCTCCCCTTATAGCATGCCCCAAGCCTCGCCGCTCTTCCTGGACGTTGTCTGGTCCTGCATCCTACTGGTGCCCCCTGGGCTGGCCTACAACCAGCGCCCCTGGGCCTAACCCGCAATCCGTGCCCCTTCTCTGGCAGCCCCCCCGGGCTTGGCCCCCTTACCTGGATTAACTCTCTATATCAACTGGGCTTAGGCGGCCTAAGCCCTACCTGGCCCCTTCTGAGTCCTGTCAATGGTGACCATCCAATTGGGCTCAGACAGCCTAAGCCTTACCTGGCCCCTGCTGACCCCTGCCAATGATGGTTGTCCAACTAAGTGTGTCCCGGTAGGCTCAGGCGGCCGGAGTCCTACCTGGCCCCTTCAAAGTCCTGTCAACGATGACCCTGACAAAGTGTGTCCTGTAAGGCTCAGGCGGCCAGAGCCTTACCTGGCCCTTCTGGTTCCTAGGGCTCCCCTACTGGTACAGGGACCCTCCAGACCACTCTTTAGCCTGCACCTGTCTTGGGTGCCTGTCAATGAAACCTGCCGCCCGCCTTGGGGTGGCTTGATCTAGTATGTGGCCCACCTAGGGCCTGTCGCCCCCTCTCTGGGGCCTAAGCCACCTTCCCTGTGCTTGTGCCGCGCCTCCTCACCCTCTCTGTGGCCTGCACTGTGTTCCCCGCACTTCCTCGCCACCTCTGGGGTCTATGCCATGCTTCCTGCACTCATGCCATGCCTCCTGCACATCCTCACCCCCTCTGTGGCCTGCACTGCACTCCCTGTGCTTCCTCACCACCTCTGGGGTCTATGCCACATTTCCTCACCCCTTGTAGGGTCTAAGCGCCCTTTCACAGCCATGCCAAGCACCTCTGCGGCACTTGGTCCACTGTGCCCCTGTGGCACTGCTCACTGTGCCCCCCACTGGGCACCAGGAACCCCCAAGCTACTGGGGAGTCCCCATGAGGCCTCCTCTCACCCCTACAGCCTCACCTGGTCCTCCAGCTTAAGGATAACTAAACCATCAAGCCAAAAGGTTATAACAAAACAACCAGGAGCCTCCTGGCTCATAACATACTCTACAAGCGCTACGCTGGCTCCTAACCCTACCTCACTTAGGGTTTGCTCTTCCCTGCATCATTGCAGCCGGTCAGAGTGATCAGGATGCAACCCTCAGCCTGTGCTGCTCAGCTCTCCCACAGAGCCCCTGCTCCGGGAACTGCCCAGAGGCTCCAGCCTGAGCTGTTATAAAGGGCCCAGCCCTGCCCCCTTCCAGTCACCTGACCAGCTGGTTGCCACAGCAACCTGCAGCATTGCTGCTTTGCTGATTGACAACTCTCCTCTTATCCTTTAAGTCACAGGGCACCTCGGTGCCCCTGTGACACATACCTGCTGAAAGATTGACTTTGGCCAGGACAAGAAACAAGCAGACAAAGAAGGATGTTTTCAGAGATTCTTCAGTCCTCAGAGATGGCTGGTAGAGTGAGTAGGGAGTAAGGGATTCCACACTAGAAAAAAACGTGGAATAAGCAGGAGTAGAAGGACCCACACTGTAAGAAAGCCAAAATAACCAATAGGTACACGGAAAAGTACATCAGGATATTATGGAGCTCCTCAGGCAACAGGTACAGGTATTGCAGATTTATTATTGTGCAAAGTACCAAAAACCTCTACTCTATCAGACTTCACATTTCATTGCCAATTCAGTATTTATATAACCATACCACACCTTGCAATATAAGGTACCATCCTAAACTACACTTATCCATACTGTTTCACTACTTGGAAAACAAGAATTGTTTTGGCTGCAAATAGAATGATGTATGGTTAATACAAGAAATTGGCACCTTGCACTTTGCTTTTTAATGAGATTAACTGAGGTTCAATAATAAGGGTTTATACATGTTAATTTTTTTAGTTTATTATTGGTAATGAATTACTTATTAATCTTCAATAAAAATTTGGTTTATCAAAAATCAAGACATGTGTTACTAGGTCCAACCAAACAGAAAAATTGGCAACCTTCCCACCAAAATTATAATAGGCATTTATGAAGGAGAAATGAAAGTACTGATACTGATAAGAACAGTAGTTAAGGAGGCAATAGTGGGCACATCTACATGAGACATTTATTGTCGAGTTGCCTAATTAGGTCCTCAATAAAGTCATGTGCAGCCCCATTAGGCTGCAGAAAACCAATTAACTCCACCACAGATGAGTACTTGTTAATACAAGTAGTATCCTGCAGCAGCATTCTTTAGTGAGCAGCAACTTGCTGATGGAGCTGGCTGGGGCATGATGGTCCTTCACTATGGAGCTGCCTGCTAGCTAGCCCCACACTGGAGCAGCCTTGTGCCCCGCCAGCACCTCAGAGCAGCCTTGCGATGTTAGGCTGACCCACTGGGCCTCCTGCTGGCTGGGGCTGTTCTGCTGCAGCTCAACATGCCTGGGTACATGTGAAGATGTGGCACCTGTGTGCAAACTGTGTTAGAGTTTATTGCTCCATGCTAATAGCACCTGTAGATGTACCCACAGGCAATGAAAGGATTCATGTAGTCAGAAAGAAAAAACTGAAGTGTTTGCACATGAATATGAAACAAATGAAGTAACTTGAACTGACAGCATAATGAATATTATAGGGACAGAAACATGGTAGAATAGCAATCATGACTGGAACACAGGTAGTGTGGGTAATGCAGTGTTCAGGAAAGATAAAAATAAATGGAGTTGGGCAGCATCATACACTAATGATATGAAAAGCAATAAAGAAATAAGAAGAGAAAGCATGGATAAAGCAGAATCTGGATAGAAGGATGAGAAGGATGTTAATGTGGTTAAAAGTGGAGTTGGTCTGAGAATCTGCTATAAAATGCCTGATGCTGGATTTGGATAAAGATAAGTCTCTGTCATGTCATTCAAGATTAGCAGGAATTGTAGCATTATGGAGAACAGATAAAAATGGAGAATGATATGTTGTGGGCCACTTGTTTCTGGATGCAATAGCTGGTGGATTATTTTGCCAAATAGTGAATAAACAAGACTTAGTTTTGGTAAGCAGCGAAAAAAATATAGAAGATATGCTGAAACAAAATGAGCTAAGAATGAATGCTTATGATTAGATTTGGTTTATATAAAATTCAAGAATGAGCAAAGTAGTTCTAGATTTCAAAAGGGGAAACTATAACAAACTAGACTAGCAGGAGTGTAATATTGAAGGGAAGTACTTGGGTTAACTGGACTTAGAAGGCCAAGTGTTGGATATAGAGGAGGTCTGGTACTTGATTTAAATCAACAATGCAAAAAATGCAAAAAAATCCAAAAAAATTATCTGGAATTTGTATCCTAGGGAAAGAGAAAGCCTCATAGGAAGAGCTTAAGACTTAACAGGAAAAATAACCATCTCAAGAGGAATATTAGAGATGTCAAACAGAGCACCAACAAAGAATGGAATATAAAATGACTGATCAGTGAAGTAAGCTATGTCTTAAAGGTCAAACAGTGCATGGATAAAGTGAGAATTGCCTAAAGTCAAGCTGAGTTAGACCTTGCAAAAAATTAGAAGAGGTTCACCAGACATCTAAATAAAATGAGAACAAAGAAAGAAAGGAAGGGTGGGGTGGAAGGCCTCATTCAGTGTGTAAAATGGAGAGATTAAACATAATTTAGCCATGACCCTACAAGCTAAATAAATATTTTGCATTAGTTTTCAGTGAAGATAATGAAGTTTAATGTAGGGGCTAATAGCTAATGGGAATAAGAATATGGAAATTGATATTACAATGAGGTAGAAGCAAAATTCAAATAACTTAATATACACAAATTGGGCCCATTAGTTTAAACTTATACTATGAAAGTCTTCACATCACATTTTGAAAGAAGGAATAATTGGAGGTAATGGGAAATTTGAACAAAATACAACATGGGTGTACCAAAGGTTAATACTACCAGACTATCCTAATATTTTCTTTGATAGGATAACTGATCTTCTAGACAAAAGGAAGAGGTAGATCTAATTAATATGGATTTTAGGAAACCATCTGTTAAAACAAATATCATAAATTAATAGTTAAACTGCAGAAAGATGGGGTGTGGGTGAGTAAAGAACTTGCTAATGGGGGAATGAAAATGGATAGTGATAAAAGAGAAGGTATCCATAAAGGAGATTGCTTCAAGGATCAGTCTTAGTACAGATCTTATTTAATATTCTCATAAATGGCTTCAGCACAAAAGGCAGGAGTGTATTGGTAAAATTTGCTGGTCACAAAATTGGGTGCCATTATCAATCCAGAGGAGGACTGGAATACCATACAGAAAGGACTACATGACCTTGACAACTGGAGTAATAGGAGGAGGATAAAGATGGAATAGTACAAATTGTCAAGTTATGCATGTAGGGATGAATAAGAACTTCTGTGTGTGAGGTGGAAGCTCATTATTAGAAGTAACTGAACAAGAAAAGGACCCAGCTGTAGTAGTCAGTCAGAATGATCAGGAGTCACTAATGTGATCTGGTCATAAGAAAAACCAGTGTAATCCTTGAATGTATTGGGAGAGGAAAAGATAGGGAAAAATTTATACCAGTGGTGCTCAACCTTTTCAGCTAATGGATAGGAAGTGCCCAGGCCATCTGCCGGCCGGATCCAACTGGTGGGCTCAATCTGGCATGGGGTGGTCACAGCATGGCTCCACCTGGACATGTGGAATGGGGCAGGGGACATCCCAGCTCCAACCTGGCCTGTGAGAGGGAGGACGGAGTCATGGCCCAGCCCCAACTAGGGGGAGAGGGGGTCTTGATGTGGCCCCATGGGAAGAGGGGGATCTTGACCTGGTTCCAACCCATGACGCAAAGGGGACTAGCCCTATCCAGTCTGGGGGGAGGAGGCATAGAATCATAGAATCATAGAAGTAGGGTTGGAAGGGACCTTATAGATCTTCAAGTCTGACCCCCTGCCAGGGCAGGAGAAAAAAAATTGGGATCAAATGATCCCAGCTAGGTAGGCATCAAGCCTCTTCTTAAAGACCCCCA
>NW_017728931.1:110761595-110797900 GCF_001723895.1 Crocodylus porosus | reverse complement strand
GAAAACCTGGCTTAGTCTGTTCACAGAACCTTCATGTTAGTATAATTCTCTGATGTTCCTAAAGAGCCTTGTACTTACACTGCATAGAAATATAAGGCACAGTCTGGAATAGAAATACAGATTTCTTTTTTTTTTTATATATATATATAAAGAATAAAAAATTCCCTTAAGTTCATTAGCCCTAATGAAGTGGAGTAGGACAGGGTGTGGTGCAAGCTCAAATACAGACTGTGCATAGAATCAGAGTTTAAGGCCTACCAGGTGCTGTTTCCAACTCTGCCATTGATCTGGAGTAAGTTTTAACTTATTGGTGTTTCCCTCCTCCTCCACTAAAGAGATATGTTAATATTACCTCTCATGGTTAATATGGGAATTTAAAAATTAATGTTTTAGAGCACTCTTGAAAATACAAGGTACTATATTTGCATATTAGCAATTAAATTACAGTGGAGAAGCAATATTTCAGCTACAGTCCTATTCTTGGCAGTGAGGATCTTGGACGAATATAACTGTCCAGTCCTCTTTTCTAAACTTTATAATTTTGAAATGACAAACGGGAAAGAAAGACAAAAAAAATTTTCATAGAAAAATATAATGTGGCCAACTCCTCGGCTCTTGTCAATTGGCTTAGTTTTAAGCACTTGAAATGCAACTTGAAATTCTTTCCCCATGCTGGTAAATACAGTCTTGGTGAAGAGTTTCCTTTTTCATAATTAAGATACTGTTTGTCACTCAAGTAAGATGCGACTGCAGGTTCTGTGTTTGATATTTGTTACTTCTTACTAGCACAGGAATTGCTGAACAAAACCTGGGTAAGCAGACCGTAAGTTCAGACTTCCTTTTTAGACATTTTTTCTCTGTTTGCTTTTCATAGATAGAGCACTAGAGAAAAACCTGAGTGCTCAGGAAGCTTTGAACTCAATTGGAATTTTATTTCCTTTCTGAAATCCAAAACAGCTATAGGATTAATATATTATCCTGTGCACTGTTATTTACAATGGATCAGATTCTCTTCTGGTTTATAGCAATTTTAAACTGATTTCACACCATTGATCTAAATGGATTTACTACTACAGAGTAAGTGAAAAAATGGTCAGGCTTCTTCCTTTTCCTTCTTTTTTCCCCTTCATTTTATTAAAATGGCACCCAGTGATTCCAGCCTGTTTCAGAGCTTCTTGTAGTAGGTCTCACAGAAAAAAGAGAGTAAAAGCTAACCCCTGCCTCAGCAAGTTTGGGGCAAAATTCAAAGCAGCCCCTTAGATGCCACCAAATAAGGTGTTACAAGGCCTAAAATTAGGACTATTTTTGCATTCTATATTGAACACTAGTGGATAAAAAAACATCAACAGTACAGGGAGCAGGACGGCCAGCTGAATGACCTAACCACTAGACTGCAGAATTGGGGTTCCCTCCTCATTGCTTATGTTCTGACCCATGACGACTCCGTACATGGCTACACAGAACCCAGATTAATTCTGGGCAAAAGAGTGTGTCCTTTCCCCTCTTCTCCACCCAGTGCCCAGACTGTTGTAATAGCTTGACGGTTGAGACAGTTTCTTGCAAAGTAAGATCTCCTATAGATCTGGATTCCCTTGTAGTGAACAGGGCCTATACCCCACTTCACAATTCCCTAGGTGAGAGCTCTAACCACTGGACATTATGTAAAAGTCAACTACTACTACCATCTCCTCTTCTGGCTGAGTTTTAAAATAACAGTGACTGTGGCTACTGTGCTTTGCTAAATTCAGTGTCATTGGCATGTTAGGCATGGTCTAACTATGCCTAAACAATGAGCTTGTTGGGGGCCTTAACAATTTAAGCTGCCTCACCTTGTATCTAAATTAAAGTGGACCTTACACAGTAGCTAGGATCTAGCTGCTCATACCAAAGAAGGATAAGGCTAGGGATAATATCTGCAGTCAAAAATATAAGCAGTGAATTAATGTCATCAGGCAGGGAGTTTTGTGGCTGCTAAGGTTGGGGTATTCTGGGTCACTTTTTGTGACTTATGTATTTACGTTCTGTCTAAATCCTGTTTCATTTCCTAGTTTATCAATCTGGATTTTGTCCTCAATGCTTAAATATATATATATATTTTCACAGGAATGAATTTGATCACTAGGATCAACATTCCTTCCTCTTGGCACAGAGCGTTTCAAAAATATCCCATCTGTTCGGTTTCAGTCTGTTCAAATACTTCTCTTTCCTTCTGTACTTCCCTCCTACTTTACTTGTCTGGTTTGAAAGGTGGCAAGTGGATTATACTTACAGGTGTCTATAAAACCTCTGTGTCTCAGACTACTATAAAGTTCAATGACACCTTTTCATTATTTCATTGCTCTTAAAGGCTGTGAATGAATGTCTGCTACCTTTAGTGTTTGTGACAAAATCCTCTGTGGTTCTGAGCACAGATTTTGGAGCAAACACATTCAAATCGTGATCAAGTGAAATGATGATTCTTATGAGTTTCAAAAGTGCAATTTTACCCACACCAATAATGGGCAGTTTTCCCACTTTTTAAATTACTTAGTAGTAAAAATTCAAATTGTGGGAAAAAATGGAAAACACTTATTCATTTCAGTGGAAATAGACATTGGATTCTAAGTACTCTTGAATATTTGCCAGATAACCCATCTTGTTATGAGTGGGTTTGAGCTTACTAAAACCAGTAGTTTTAACTAGCTTTCTGTTGTATCTGACAGTTTATATTCAGGATTTTATTTTATTTTAGCAACTGATTGCAAGGAGATTGGTTTGCAGTAGCTAATAGGCACAGTGCTCCTTCTCATTAGCTAGGAATTAAAGATTTCTACAAATCTGAAACATTATATGAACCTAGAATAGGCACTGGGTAACCTTGCCATCACCTCCTCCAGCAGGAAACTCTTTTCACTTGCTGATATTCTGATAGTATGACTTGTTGGACCACTCTTCATATTTTGGTATACTCCTTTCACCCCCTGAAATACAGAGAGAGTCTTGAAGAAGGCCTGTCTTCCCCTGACTCCACATACCTTCTAACACTTTGGCAAGCAAGATTTTTGCCTCATCTCTTTATGCTTCCTCATTGATCCCAGGTCCTGAGATGTCCCAGATGACCATTTTCCTGGTGGTCCCAAAGTTTCACCCAAATTACTTTTCAAGGAGCTGGGTGAAGCCCAGTTTCACATTTTTTTCAGATTTTGTTGTAAAGGTTTTCACGACATTTAGTTTAAGGACCTCTTTTGATGGAAGACTTCACCCCACCTCAGCTATTACAATCTTTTAAGTAATCTTTACCACATTAATTTCAGTAATTGTGTCTACCAGATGGCATAGAAAAGTGTTGTATAAAAACTCAAGTAAACAGAGCACAAGTTCAGTCTGCCCTTTCTGTCAAATAGTACTGTTTGTTTTTCATAGATAGGCCTTTTTTCTTCATACTTGTGCCAAACCTTAGAACTCATGTTCAATGGGTGAAGGGCAACTAGCCACTGTAGTAATGGTCAAAGAGTACTTTACAAACTGAAATGTTGTATTTGCATTTCTCTAGCAAACATTCCTTTAAACTTTTTCACCTGAGCATTAATATTCCACCAAATCTATTTTAAATTCAATATTATTGCTTTCATTCAAAATGCCATTATAATCAATGATAGCACTGAGAAGTAAATCATGAAACTTGGGCAATAGGCTTTTAGTTTAATCAGAAGAATGAGATGGGAGAGAACAATGAGATCATGCAAAATACTAAGAGCCAATTCCAGAGTGTTAGCAAAAGGAGTGAGGAAGAGAACCAGTACAGTAGTATCTTTGAATAGAGACACTGCCTGCTCAGAAGAGATGGAGGAAAAATGGCTAAAAATAAAATACGTTCAATACTGGACTTAACCACTTCCAAAAATGGTGAGCATGTCCTTATGTCAACTTATGTGGAATCCTACAAGCATGGAGGAAGAGAGAAAGGATGGCCATTTCACATTTCAACACATTGAATTTCTTCAGCTCCATGTATGCACTAGCCACTGCCATTTCTTTCCACTCCCAGTACTCAAGGGTCATTTTGTCTTGGTCTGCACAAGTACATGAGGAGGAGGAAGAAGTTGCTTGTGTTGTTTTCTCTACTTGGCACACCTTGCATGACAAGCCAGAATTTTGCCTGGAGACTATTCTAACAGAGACAATCATAAAAATAAAAGCAAAGTCTTTCATTCCATCATGTAATTAAATAATAAACCTCAACTAGAAATTACATATAGTACAGGCAGTCCTTGGACTTACAACACAATTGGTTCCTGAAAAACACGTCTTAAGTTGAAACATTGTACAGTAAAAGTTGTGTTATCCGACACCTTACAAGCTGGCATGCTTTATTAACCAGCATGCTGGTTTATAAGGTAAAAGCGAAACCAGAAGTGCCCGCAGTGGCACTTCAGGTTTTGCCGAGCCTCCACGGCCCAGGGCAAAGCAGCCTGCACTGCTGAGCCCCCACAGCCCAGGGCATAGCAGCCTGTGCGGGGTCTGCTTCTCTGTCCCTCAGGGCCCATGGGGCCTGTGGGAGGAGCAGTGATGTGGCGGGAGGGGCTGCGACACCCCAGACGCGGTGAGAGAGGCGGCAGCCCAAACAGGCAAGGACTTCTGTTTGGGCCTCCCAGTTAACCACCATATTTTGTTATCTGGCACCCTGCATTCCCCATGGGTGCCAGCTAATAAAGCTTTTGCTGTAACTCAGAACTGATTTTCTCATAGGAAACAATGTTATAATTGGAGGATTGGTTCCTGAACCAAAGCCCGATACCCTCTTTTCACCAAAAATAACCCAGAATTTTGTACTTAATGAATTAGAGATGACTAATATAGCTATGTTTATGTATTTATATTGTAAGTAGCAATCATATTGATTTGGAAGGACTTCTTTGAGGTGACTTTGCTGAACATTTTGAAGGACTCTTGGTTGGACTTTTTGAAGGGTTCTTGGCTGGAGTCCTCTCAGGAATTGTGCATCTGGGTTTTTCTGGAGTCTCAGCTACTTTTCTAAAGAAAGTATCCAAGAAAGTTTGGACAGATGTTCTCCGGGGAGATAGGTGACACAGCAAACTTGCTTGCTGGCATGGTGTGCCATTAGATCAAGCAGCATAAAGTCAAAACTTGTGTCAGAAAGTTGAAACAGGGTGTCAGTTTATAAACAATGTAAGTGCAAAATGTTGTAACTCAAAACACTATAAGTCGAGGACTGCCTGTACCTGCAAGACTGACTATTTATATTAAATCTTCTCTGGTTTTAGTTCACTTGTAAGCCCTCTGGCTTTCATTACAATAAAATTAATCTTCAAAAATAATAAACAATATGAAGTTTCCCAGTGTTATTTAAAAACCTCACCCAGTTCTGAAGGAGTTTAATTTCAGAAGCTGAATACGTATCTTTACTCATCTGTTCAAATCATAAACTTCTGCCATCCTAAAATTCATATTTCAAATAGTGCACAGAATTCTGATTGACTGTATCTACCAGTAACATATTGGTCTAGGTATTTAATGAATTAGTTGAAGGTAAAATGTTTTGCACTGAATGATGTACAGAAAATAACACCATCTTTACTAGATTTGTTTGTATTTTTCTGCATATCCTTATTACTTTTCTTATTTGTAATTTAATAGTACCCAGTAAAACTCAATGCCCTCCTGTCCTAGGTACTGAGCAACCACATTCAAATCATGATTGTTTCCATGATGATCTTTCAAGTGCATTTTAGGCAAGACACAAGAAGGTCCTGTAACAAAGGAGGTAGGTAAAGGAGGATGAAGGTAACACTGATAAAAACATGCAGCTGCAAGAGCTAGCTAGTGCGCAGCTTGATGACCCTGATTAAATTAATTTGTTTTTAATTAATTGTATAACTCTTACTTGACTCTCCCACATTGCATCTGCAGACCTGGCAGTTAGAAAAGCTATCTTCCTAGTTGCAGAGTTCATCTGGAAATCATTTAGAGACAATACACTTGCATGTGTACAACACCATTTTATAAAGAGTAACTTTTTTTATAGTGATGTACTATTGCATTGTCCTGTTACTTTCTTTTCTAGATCCCTTAGGAGTTTATAGTATATAATATGCCATTTTTACTCAAACATGAGATGAGGTTTTTTTTCCCCCAACCAACATGGGGGGAAAGCCCTTGGTCTTACATTTGCATACAAGGTAATCTTGTTAAATACATTGTCTGTCATTTAACTGCTGCCAAAAGCAGCATGTGTTCAGTAATGGAAAGTAACTATAAGGTTGTTTAAATTCCACCCAGGACTCATGACATGAACACCTGGTTCCAGTCATGAGTGGGAGGGCCAATTAGCACATGGATCCTTTGTGGGGGGTATTTGGAGTACACACACACATACTGAGCAGTGCTGAGCTATGGAGTCACTATGGCTTGAAATGCTGTTGATTCTGCTGGAGCCCAGCCCAATGAACTCTACAGTAAAAGCTTTGTTATCCGGTACCCATAAGGAATGTGGGGTGGCAGATAACAAAATATGCCGGTTAACTGAGTGGCCCAAACAGGTGTCTTTGCTTGTTCGGGCCGCTGCTTCTCCTGCCACGTCTGGGGCATTGCTGCCCCTCCAGCAGCATCGCCACCTCTCCCATGGGCTCCACGCACAGCCTGCTATGCCTCGGGCCATTGGGGCTCAGAGAAACTGGAAGTGCCACAGTGGGCACTTCCGGTTTCACTTTAACGTACAAGCCGGCCTGCCAGTCAGTAGAACATGCAGGCTTATAAGATGCTGGTTAATGGAGCTTTTACTGTATATGGTATCTGCCTGTGGACTAATGTCATGCAGTTTGTACTATATACAAGTAGATATAGAAATACTCCTTAAAGGTGTGTTTATGGAGTGTCTGTTCTAAAACGTGCAGAATTTTCAAAGGAGGTAAACTGCATCAATTCTGAGTGAACTAAGTCTATGGATACCTGCAAGAATTTCTCTATTTGCAAGTTACTACAGGTATGTTTATGCCTAGGTCATTGTTTTCAAATTTGCTTCTCACTTCCATGTGGTCTGGGAGAGCAGGGTCTGACAGTAAGGAAAGGGGGAAGGGGCTGCAAAGGAAAGAAGTTGGGGGCAGAGAGTAAGATATTTGATCCCCCAAATCTATTTTTCTTGCTGTAGCAGTGGGAGGGGGACAAATTCAAGGCAAACCTTCAATAATTAGATTTTGTGCCTGGAACATTATAACAAATTTATAAATTTTCCGTATATAGAATCTAATTATTATTGAGTCATCTTATACTCTAAGTCACCTTAGATTTGAGTAGATATGGTAGTAACTTGTATTATATTTATTCTTTAGTGCATTGGTTTTTAGGGATCATAAATTAATGGACAAACTTTGTTTTAAGAGCACTGTGACCTCACTGATGAGGCTAAATATAAACATAGAAAACTACAAGGTACAGCAAAGTTGGCTTGTGTTTCCTAAAAATACATAGTGGAAGAAATAAAAAATGTTTGTCATATAAAAAAGATAAAGCCTCAAGAAAAAGAAATATGGTTAGATTTATATAATGATACTCCTAGAAGGTGGAGACCTAACACCCCTTATAGCAAATTATCTAAATAAAGCCCCAAATTAGCAAGATACTATAACATTTGATGAAGTAGGCTGTTGCCTGTGAAAGTTTATGTCTCTCTGAATGAATTAGGCTCCAAGATACTGCCCTGCCCTTCCAACTTCAAACACAATTAACTACCTCTCCCTACTTAAGCACCTGTGTAATTTTAAGCAAAATGAATAGTCATGTTGACATTAATAAGCCAGCTCAGCTTCTTAAATTTGAACATGTTGAAGGTTGAAATGAGAATTTAAAAAAGGGATCAGAGAGGAAGATCATGAATCTTAACCAAGAATTTTTATTTTTTTTTGGTTTAAGATATTAGAATGAAAAAACACATTGATCATGTTGATATCTGACAGTTCTCCCACACTGTGCCTCCTGATTTGTTATGGCTCTGGGCACTTTGAATAGTTACAATTGGAATAATATATATCACATACTATTCTAAACTGTTTTCTTTTCTGCAGCATATTCCTGACTAGTCTGTTTTACAGAGGACATTAAAAAAAAGACATTCACATTCAATTTGGGAGGAAGCCAGTGTCAACTTGACCAATGACGGGAACATTGCAGATATGTTGGGTGTGTCTCAAATTCTGGAACATGTAAAAGCCTGCTAAATGGAGCTGAGAGAGCTTGATAAAAGAACTCACCTGGCAAGCAAGCTCACTTTGGAGGATAAACTAAACCCCCCCACAAAAAACAAGCTTGTCAGACTTTCCAGTTCCCTATACTTTACACCAGTCCTAAATCAGGGTATCAGAATTATCTTGTCATCCAAAATGCTGTGAGCAAAGGTGTAATTCAAAGGGCATTGGATGGGTATTTTTCTTTGATTATATCTACAAATATTATTTAGCCTATTGAAATACAATTTTGGTGCATTTGCTTACACACTAAGATGCTATGTTACTTCCTTAGGTTATTTGCATTTAAAAATAAGCCCAACAGTTATGTGCATCCCTTGCCCTAGATTTTGTGTGAATTTCATCTTTGTGAAAAATACTGGATTGTAAGTCTTAATGACCCAATCCCTTTCTCCACTTACAGATCTCTCACAATAGATATATATCCCGCTTTGGAAACACAGTGCAAGAAATATTCTGATAGATTGTATACTTTCTCTTTCTCTTGCTCCTTCAGGAGTTGTATTGGTCTTAGTTGTCCCCACACTTGTATTTGCCAAAATGCCTTTTCCCTAATATATATGACTGAGGATAGCTTTCTCTGTGCATATTAAAGTCATTCTGTAGCAGCTAAGGGCACACGTATACTTCAGGAGAAGGTCTGGTTAGCAAAGGTAGGCATACCTGTGGTAGTTTAAACCTAGGTGACAATAGCAAAGATGATGTGTGGTAATATAGATTTCAGAGCTACTAGGGACCCTGGATATGCACTCAAATTGCTATACTATGCTGAAATGTGTCTCTATGTGTGTTTAGACATATACTACCTGTACTATGGTCACATATTCATTTGGCTGTGCTCAGTTGCCAAATGTTGGACAGTTGTTTCAGAAACGTGGACTGGGAACTGAATTGACATTAAGACACGTTTTGCATATGCTAAGAAGTAGGCATCAGATATTAACCACTTTGACTTAATTTAGACTTGGAATTAAAAACATATTATCTTTTTAGTTGACTTGCATGAATTAACATGTTTTAAAAGGTTCCTTACCTTTAATTTATGCCAAACAACTGTCACTTTGGTTTTAATTCAACACATTTGGCATATTCTAAAGACAGCATACCTTGCCAACATGCATTTTAAAACCATATTAAGTAATTCATATTGTTTAGTTTGTGTTAGCTAACATACCCACACCTCAAAGCCATGGCTTTTCAGCCACTATTGTCCTGGTCTAGTTTTACTGTTTTGTGACTTAAAAATGAAAAATTCATGCAATCCCAAACTTTGAACTATCCAGTCCATCATATTTTCAGTCATATAAGGCTCCCTCTACACATGCAGGTAAAGGTGCTATTGAATCTAATGTGTGATCCACACAATCATGCCTCCTGCCGTACTACACATGCACGGCAGGAGGAATGACTGGGATTGTGTGTTAGATCCAATTGCGCCTTCTTGCTAGTGCAAGAACTTTCAGTTCTGGCTGTGTGCATGGTCCTGCAGGTTTCATGCCTTGGGGATTCATGGCCCCAAACCTTGGGGATCCCAGCTGCTGAGATCCCCTGGGCCTGGGGGTTTTCTGCTGGGCATAGTGCATTCCAATGGCTGGAAGCCCTGTTAGCTGACAGGGCTTCCATCCCCAGGGGAGACCCTGCTACAAGTACAAATTAAAGCTTGATAGCAGCCTAGAAGGTTAGTACACATTTTTGAGGTCTAACTTTACAGCTGGTTGGAGCTTTTTATTGTGTGATAGTTACTATACATGTGTAGCTGATATTAAGGTAATCGTGCAATGCACCAGTTAATTGCATGATACCTGTAACATGTAGAGGGGGCCTAAGAGTATATTATGTCTGTATAGAACCAACAAATTCTTCATAATGTTTCATAATGTTCTATAGTGTTTTAAACAGCTTGTGAGAAGCAGAGGATTTAGAGTTCAAAAAGCCATTTTTACCTTATAAATGTAGACTACTTAAGAACTTCAAACTGAGTGAGCTAATTAAATCAGAAGAGAAACTCAATGAGAAAAACATCAAGCAGCAAGAAATGATAGAGATACTACATCTTACAAGTGGAGAAGGAGGAAAAAGGATCTGATTCCAGACTTTATTGATTCAACAACTGAAATATGTAAAAAATGGCAAAAGCCACCTTTACTTGAGCTAGTATAGCAAATACATGCATCTTTAATGTTTTTACTTCTTTGAAATTAATCAGATATCATCAAGTGTGGCTTTGGTAATCAGTTGTCTTCTGGTTAGAAAATCTTCTTTGAAATTAATCAGATACCATCAAGCGTGGCTTTGCTAATCACTTGTCTAGTGGTTAGAAAAAAAACAAGGGAATTTATGCTATAATTCTCTTTAATTCCTTGTCACTACTGTTCCAGAGCTTTAAAAATCAATCTATCCTGAAGGATGAATTCCTTTAATAACATTAATGTGGATTGAGAAAGGCACCTTATGTGCCCAGTAGGACTTAGATGGAATTTGAGTGCCTACCTCAAAAAATGTAATCCAAATAAACCCTACTTCAGCAGCCTCACAACCAATTAGGGGCCTAAATTTATTCACAAATTCAAAGCTTTCTAAATGCCTAAATTTAGGCTGCAGTGCATTTACAGAAGTACCCCAGTCATGACAGCTGAGTGCCGAATTCCTAATTATGCTCCATTGTGCACACCCCCTCTCCCCTGCCAAATAACTCGAGTCTAAGTGACTCCTGAGTCTGGAGGAGAGGACCCAGTTTAGCACTTGGAGAATATTTCATATAACACTGAATTAAGCATAAATCACAGGAGCCACAGTCATTATTATTCAAAAGTGGAATTGGGAGACAGCTAGTCTAGTTAATAGTCTAGTGATTGGAGCAAGTGCCCAGGAAAGATGGATGCTTGGTTCTAGGCCCTCTTCATCATGGGAGGGGGTGTCAAACCTACATTTTCCATATCCTAGGAGAGTGTCCTAACCATCAAGTAGGTGTGGAGAGGGGGTGTATCTTTCACCCCTTCCCTCCTGTTGAAGTTGGGCTTCTGAGCATGAAAAAAATACAAGAATTTTGGTGCCAGAACATTAGCAAGCAAAAGGAAGCACTCAGCTGGGAGGGGGAAATCTTAGTCCCTGTTCCTTTACTGTGTTAAGGTTATAGGATAAAGAGCAGTCCTTGAAGCAGAGAGCATGGCCTAGATCTCCCGGCCCTCAGCTGATTGCCCAGGACAGTCAGAGTCAGCCTCTTCTTGCTTGCTCTTCTTCTGACCCCATGTCCCCTGAATTCTTGTCTGGATAGTGATCCAACTTCAACAGAAGCAATGCTGTTTCTTCCTCCCTTTGTAGCCTGGCCTCCAAATATTCCATGGTCTGGTAGTTAGAGGACTTTCCTGGAAATAGAAGATTGCTGTTTGTGTCATCTCAGACTGAGGAGGGTTTCCCACTTCATGAGGGAGCACCCCGACCTCTAGGCTCTTATGTACAAGTGTATTGTTACTGCCATGGTTTTTTAAAAGTGATTCATGCTCAGTTAGGTACCTGTACTTAGAAGAAGACTCTGGGCTCCGGATCTCAAGGAGACAGAGGCATCTAGCCACTAGAACTGTGGTGCTCTACCTATGATCTGCAGACTAGATCCAGCTCCTGGAGACATGTCATCTAGCTTCCAGGGCTCCTGATGGGTCTGGAAACTTGGCAGCGGGGGAGAAGTAGCAATTAAAGTCATTGCTACTCCCCTGCCACAAAATTTCCAGATCCACAAGAAGCCCTGGTAACACAACTGAGGGGGGCAACACGAGTAGCAGCTCTGGGTGCTGCATTTGTGGAGAGACACAAAACTAGTCGCTGCTGTAGTGGCACCTGACTCTGCCACCATCTGCACAGTAATGTCCAGCACTGCCCCATGCATTGAGGCTTCCCCAGGAATGGTGCTGCTATATTATGCCTCTGGGGAGCCTGTGATTTGACATGCAGAGTGGGTCCACAAGCACAGTTTAGCTGGGGACCAACCCTGTACATCAGCACTATGCACCAAATCTGGCCATGAGCAAACCTCACTTATCAGCCCAATCCATCCCATGGACTGGTCCTGCTCCACTCCCCCAGCCCACAGAGCTGGATAGGTTGGGCACCACTGCACTAGAGAGTGATAGGAGTTGAGGCATGCTCCTATACTAAAAATTTCCTGTTGGCAAATTGTAGGTGCCTCCCTGCTTAATTTATGGGTGTTTTTGGATTGTGCTTTGGAGGTGCATAGATCTTTATATTGACTATATAGAGAGCCCAGATGCCTCCTTTTATTTATATGAATCACCCTCCTTTGGCCAGGTGCCTAATTTTTGCTCACTATGAGGTCTCAGTTAGGTGTGCTGAGGGTGCTTAGAGAGCCTTCCACTTTGAGTTCCAGAGTAAAGCCCTTCATCTGTCACTTCTTGGAGGACATTGGTAAGTGAAAACTCTAGGTATATTTGTTCTGACCATCCATTAGGAACTAGTATAAAATACATACAGACCTGAAAAGGGGAGTAGGTGAAAGTACGTTGCATGGCACCTGTTTTAAAATGTGTATGTCTGTCTCTCTGTCCATCTAGCCATACGGCTTTCATCTCTATATCGTGTCATTCCTAATCTACTGCTTTTGCTGTTGGAACAGCTGTGTGGGCCATATAGTATTCCTGACTTTTGAAAAAAGCTTTAATGCTGGCAATTTAGCAATTTGGCAATAAATATGTTCATTGTTTTTCACCTTCTATTTCTCAGAGTTTCCCGGGTCATAATAAATAAAATGGGTACAAAGTGTGCAAGGCATCATCTACAAGATCTACATGTAACACAAACATTACAATTAATCTAAAAATCTTTGGCTAGCAAGTGCAGACTGGGTGATCATGTATAGCATATGTGTTAATTTGCCATCCAGCACTTGCTATGTTTAAGACATTAGCCTCATTGTGAAAAATAATAAGTTAAAATGTTAAACCACAAATATATTTGCTGTTTAAGGCTTGCCAGTGTAATGGCTGCCACTTCTCCTTTCTGCTGGATCTCAGTTTTTATTTAAAAACATTTTGGGACTCACAAAATGTGAAATAAGTTTTGAAACTATGGATGACAGCTAAGAATTAGGAACTGTGGGATGTGGTTTGAGAATTTTGTTTTAACTTTCTGTTGCTTTCTCTGTGGATAGAGATGCTCTCTCACTGTTTTTCCTACTAAGTTTCTAACCTTGTATAAACATGAAGGACCTAGAACAGTATGAATGCCTTTGGCAGATCTGTAGCATTTCAGTTTACTCATTCAGTGTGAACCTAAAAAAAGAAACTAGTTTCAGATCTTTTGCAAGCCTGTTCTTGCTTAGTCTTCATCTTTAGTGACCACTATCTACATGTGTGTGCCCTTAATGTACCTTAAAAATAGCTATTTTAGGCTATCCATGTCTAAATTTGATACCTGCAAAAGCAGGTATTGAATTTAGGCATGAATAGCTAAAGCACCTTAATGCATGTGTAGATGTACTAAGGCTCATTTACACTGTGTATGTCGACTGATTTGGGACTAACTTTGGTCCCAAGTTGGTCTGCACACCGCATTAATGCACCTTAGCACATGCATATGTATACGTGTGCCTAAATCACCTTAATGCTCATTAAGTTTAGGTTTGCGTAACAGCACGTGTAGACATGCCCAGTAAGCATGAACTAGATACATTAGGCAGCTATGTTATGCATCACTGAAATGGTTCCATTGATAAGAGAAAATAAGTGGACTGCAATAGAATTAGCCTATCTAAGGCTTTACAAAGTGCAAAGATGTATATGATTTCAGCATTCAGCATAACAGGCTATAAGGAAATGTGACTCATCCTGCTTTATAAATTAGGGCATTGTGCTTTTCTACACAACTGTGGGTGCATCTACACATGCATTTGATTCCAGCTCAGTTTACTTGGGAGTAAACTTCTGCAGATTAAGTGCTCCCAGGCAGGAGCCTACACATGCAGGGACTAGGCAGAAGATTTGCTACTCTTAACGATGGGTTCCTGCTGTCACCCAGAGGAGCTGCAGGCTTCAGCTGCAGCTGCAGCTGCCAGCAGCCCTCTTCAAAAGGCAGCCCCACTCTCTGCTCCCTGGCCAGCCACTTCCCTGCCCAGGAGCAGCATACACAGAGCAGGGGCAACATATGGCAGCTTTCTCCTTGCCCACTCTACCTCCCCACACTATGGCTGCTCCAGCTGCTTCCCCTAGCAGCAATGGCCAGTGTCCCAGGCTCCTGCTGGCTGCCACACTGGCCCTGCTGGCCTGGCACAGTGACCACCACCTGGCCTATGGCCGTCTTGCCTCACCCAGCTCCCACACACCCAGCAACTGCCTGCCTGTCCTCAGCACGCTGTCCCAGGCTGCTACCACCACCACAAAGCTGCCACCAGCAGGGCAGCTGACAAGGGACTTCTGGACACCACCACCAGGGCTGCTATCATCCTCCTAGGCTTCCAGCCCTGCCATCTCTGCCAGACTAGCTAGGACTGGTGGCTGTGTGTCATTCAGCACACCTGGGATGATAAGCAGTGGCTAGAGGCCTTATGTATGACCCCGGCCACCTTCCAGGACCTCCTCAACCAACTCTGGCCACACCTGAAGTGGCAGCACACTGCCATGCAGCCACTCCTCCCTGTGGACATCCAGCTGCCCCTTACTCTGCTGAAGCTGACCACACCCTCCGGCCAATGATATGTGGGTCACCTGTTTAGCATGGGCAAGACCACTGCCTGGGAGGCTGTCCTGAAGGTTGTGGTGCCCAGCACCAGAGTCACTGAAGATATATGTCAGAAAAACACATTTTTATCCCCCTCACATCAAACAGACCCCCATCCTCCATCCCTGCCCAACAAACAGAGCCCCCCTCTTCCCTCCCTGCCTAGCAGAGCCCCTCCACCACCCACCCACCCCACCCACCAATAATTAAACACTTTCTTTCCTATGAAAACTAATTACAAAGTGCTTTGTTTGGTGTCCTGGGAAGGTGTGGGGTGGGGCTGCCTAGGGGGCAGAGCCTGGGGACAGGTGCCCAGCACCCTGGCCTCTGGCTCTTGCCCCAGGGATGCAGATGTTGTGGTGAGTGCAGAGGGTGGGGGGCTCAACCATGGGTGACAGCAGTGCCTGGTCCCTGAGCGCAGGTGCCTCCCCCTCCAGCAGCCAGTGCCCAGAGCTAGCAGGGCTGGTGTGCAGTCCTGGCCCTGCTGCAGGCAGCTGTGGCTCTGCAACCAGGGTGAGCAGCAGGACTGGATCTAGTTGGGGGGACCAAGGGGCACTGGACCCCAGGGCAGAGTCTACAACAGAGGCTCCTGGTGGCTGGGAGCAGTTCAGGACCTACTCCCAGGCCCAGGCAGAGGCTTTACTGTTACAGACACCACCAGTCCCAAAGATCCTTCATCTGTGAGTAGGCTACCAAAGAAAAACCATAGGATTTTTATGCTTAAGTGCAATCTATGTCTGTAAATTTTTGGGTGGACAAATTCATATTTTTTTCTTAAAGAAGTAGAATTGTGCATCTCTTTACAACAGAAAATAGCATTTGTTGGCAGAAATGTAATTGTGTAGTTCTGCACATTGGATAGTGGTAGTGCTTGGGGCAGCAGGTGCAGCCAGGCTGCTAGTGGCAGCAGTAGCGGTGAGACCAGGAGCATCGCAACTGCTATTTCAGTGCACCCCTCCTAAGTCACTGTCTAAAGCTTGTGCTTTAGTTATGCCAGTATTTGTTGGTAAGAGTAGCAACACTGCAAACTGAAATTTGATTTCATTGTGAATGAAATGAAAATGTTTTTGTTAAATTGTAAGTTGTTAAATGTGAAAGCAGTGAGGATTTTCTACAGATTTTCCATACAGTGTGTGCCATAAAATGAATAGTTCAAGCCAGCCATCTAAAATCCTTCTAGGGCAGTTGCTGCCTAAGTATCTAGAAGATATAATTATATTTTAGTATACTTGCATTGGTTATTGGTGGCATGGGTGATATTTGCACATGTGCACATGTGCACACATGCACATATATAGAGTCTTCTCTAACACACAGTATTCTAACATTGCCTTTTGAAATTTCCTCCCCCTTCAGGCTCAAATGTAGTCAGCCATCTGCTACTGTAAGTTAATTAAATCATTGTTTTTTCCAGACTGTGTTTAATTGTTCTACAACCAGCCTGTACAATGCAATCCTCCCTGTGGTTACATATATTCATTTAAATTGCTTCTGAAAGTGACAGTGATATATGACAATAATGAGTTTGTATTGATCAACAGCAAACTTCCCACACAACAGTATGTATAAGCAGAGCAATAAAATGGACAGATCATTCAGCTAAGCAAGTTGCCAGGATTTAGATTTAAACATGTGGAATATAATTAGTTTAAGAGCTGAACTGTAGGGGTTCCTTTGATTAAGAGGTTTTTATAAACAAAACAGAACATGGACAACTGGAAAATCTGTTCTGCTAAGTGTGTTTAATTTTGTCTGGGCATGCCTACATGAGGCTCTTAACTGTGCAGTAGTGTAGTTTACTGCATAGCAAATATGTGCATCTACACACACACATGCTTACTACACAGTAAACTTCACTTATCGCGAGTAAGTTTGCTACCTGCAAATGCAAGTAGCAAATTTACCTTTGATTAGTAACAGTGCAGTAGTGCTCATATAGACAGCTGACTGCAAGCAAATCTGCTCCTGGTCAGCCATCTACCAGGCAGCAGGAGATTTGTCTCTACTCCTGGGAGCTGCCTGCTGGCAAGGCGGGGTCTGCTACTGGAGCCCAGGTGGGGACTATGTCCCTCTGCCCCAGCAGCAGGGAGCTCCAAGCCCCCTGCTTTGCGATCATCCTTGGGCATCTTTATCTCCCAGCCCCTACTCTGTTATTGCCACTGGGGAATGGGGGGCTGGGAGATCCTTATCTCCGAGCATCAGCTCCACAATGGTGGAGCTGGCACAAGGAGATAAGGATCTGCCAGTGCTGGCCCCTTGACCATGGAGCTGGTGCTGGGTGATAAGGGTTTCCCAGCACCAGCCCCCTGGTGTGGAGCTGGGGCTGGGGGCAGCCCTGATCTGTGTGGGGAGGGAAAGGAGGGAGCTAGCCTGGCTCAGTGGCCAGCTTCCTGCCAGCTGTAGGGAGATCAGGACAGGCCCTGAGCCCTGTGGAGCAGGCAGCTGCCTGCTAGCCACATGCAGATTGGGATCCATCCCTATCTCCACAGGTCAGGAAGAGCTGCCCAGATAACTCTCCCTGCCCCTTGTGGCCTCCTGCCACCTAGGCTGCCTGGGAGCAATTTGCTCCTGGTCAGCATCTACATGTGCACTTTGGTGCACTAGTTTAATGTGCTGGTTTCTAGTTCCTGTTTATACAGGTACTAGAAAATGAGCATTAGACTAATCTACTGCACAGTACTTGCTGCACATGTATATATGGTGACTCTTTACTGTGCAATAGATTAGTGTAATGCACAACAAATTATCTCATAGAGATGCACCCACAGTTTTGCAAATCTTATTTAAAGTTACACACATGCCAAGTACCCTTTTGAAATGATGCTATGAATAATCCCACTGAAATCAGTGGAACTAATGAATGCACAGGTGTGAGTTGATATTGAACAATCTGGCATGATGTAACATTTTTTTTCAGAATTACTGAAGGTATGGTCATTTGCATCTTTACAGTTCTCACAGTATTTTCCTGTTGTTCAACTTTGTAGTTCAGAAGTAGACTTCTCTGAAATGATGCCCATTATAACATCTCCAGCATTAAATTAAACTTCTATATTGTTCCCTTGAAGCAAAAACCCTATCAATGCCAGCTTTCATTCAGAATTGTGTGTTGGCTCCAGGAAGCTTTAGCTTCCTGTCTCTTTTCTGCTTTGGGAAACTTAATTACATGTAAGTTTCTTGGTTGGCGTGCAGTGTTACACAATTCATAGTAATAATTACTAATTACTATACCCATGTAGTATTACCTAAGAGTTTCAAATAGTGGGAACTTGTGTTCTTTTTGTTGAAAATGGATTTTCAGGAAGAAACACGTATGATAATTACAAATTGAGCAATGTTGCTAGAAACACTGTAATGAAAGAAAACAGATTCCCTGCATATAATATGCACTGATAGTGTACATCATTATTCTTGGTGTAGTTAAGCCTCGAGGGTGAAATAGAATAATAGAAAATTAGGGTTGGAAGGGACCTCAGGAGGTCATCTAGTCCACCCCCTGCTCAAAGTAGGACCACCCCAAACTAGATCATCCCAGATAAATAGGATAAATTTGATCCATTCCTGATCCTGTTCTTCAGGAATTCAGTTCTGTTCCTCCAGCCACTCTGCTATATCACCAAACCTAGAAATAGTGAGTAAATTATATTTCCTGTTAGGGGCAGATGAATATATATGTTGGGTGCAGCTATTGAATTGTACTTCCATATGTCCAATATGGACAAGGCTTGGAGCCTTAGCAAACTGCACCCACTGACTTGAAAAGTAATAATAATATAATCCTGAAAAATATGTCTATGTAATTGGGATAATTCCCAAAGTGACTCACCCTGAATGAAAACAAAGATCCTGATCCCTTGAAGCTGTGCATTGTGTCAGAATTACACAGCTGAGCTCCCTTCCCCTCCCCCCACCTCCACTGCAAACCAGTTATAGAAGTTAATCATCGCAGCTCTCCACCCTGAAAGTAAAATAAAGTGAAGTGACATTAGTCTGAGATAAGATGTGGGGATTCTGCTACCTTACAGTGAAAAGAAGTGAGAACGAAGGAATTATTTTGTAGATAGACAAGTTTCACTCACCGCCCCAGGAAAGATACATGGCTTGAGAGCATTACTAATTTAGCTGTTGTGATGCATGCTGAGGAAGGGCATAGTTCCTAAGATTAGTGTAGCTTGAGCTGCACATATTTTTCTCCTTTTTTCTCTCCAGATCAGTTGTATGTTGAAATACTTGAATAAAAACCAAGATTTAATGGTAGAAATGTTTTAATGATGGATATATGCATTCCCTTGAGATTTCTTGAAATTAGATTAAAGTGATGGCATTATCTCTAAGGAACAAAACAATTTATTTTAATAATCACTTCAAATAAGTAAAATGAAAATGTGACAGGTCAGCAATTTGGGCAAACTAGAGCTGCACCAACATGTAAGCTGCTTGTTGGAGTTTACATAGAACTGCAAGTGTCTGATCTCAGTGCTTCTGTACTGAGGCTTAGGTTTACATTTTACCTTGACCTATATTTGGGGACATGAAACTGGTAATCATCTGAGGTACAAGTATGGGAAGAGCCATGAATATGAGTCAATAGCTTCACAAGTGTTGACGAAGAGGCGAAGATTTGCGTCGTACCAAAATAAACATTGTTTCACAAGTAGGTCAAGACTGTTGTTAAGATACCTCATCTTGTCAAGGACCCATCTTACAGTAGTTAAAAGAAACAAAATAAAAATTTTGTTACAATATTGTACATTCATTTAATTGGGCTGTGGAGTTCAATAAAAAAGAACAGTGATAAATTCTTATATCTGAGAAGTTTATGGTTTATTTTAAAACTGTTTACTGGAAAATAATTGAGATGTTATTATAAAGCAATAGTTTCTTATGAGAACATTTGTATTTCATAAAAAGCAACATGGATATTCACTGTTGCCATCTTGCATAGCCATAATAGTGATACAAAATTATAATTGACACTTGTGTTTAGCTGAATCATCTTTGGTTACTGAAATGAATTAGGGACACCTTACAGATTTAAGTGAACTTTGGTTTCAGGAACTTTGTATTTATAAACAGCGAGAAACATACTTGAAAATAAATCCTAAAGGTAACAGAATAGTGGAAATGTGTGATAAATTGAGGAATATGAATGAATTTGCCACTCTGCCATTACTGGCACGGCTAGACATTTGTGGTCTTTAGGTGTGGAAAATAAAAGGCAGTATAAGATTTGGGACTGTGGGTGGCCAATGCAATAGGTGGTTTTGGTTGAAGCCCTTTTTTCTCCCTTGGTTGAGCAGCCACCTGTGGGCAGTCAAGTGGGTGGAAGGCAGCCAGGAGCTGGAGCTGGAGCCCCATGCTCTGGGGCAGCAGCCACCCAGCTGCAGCTTCCCCCACTACCTGTCTGGGCATCGTAGCTTCCCTGTGCTACCTGTTGCCTGGACCAGCACAGTAGGGGTAGGAGGAGTAGCACTAGAGGTGGCAAAGAGCTGAGCAGTACCCAGGCAGCTGCAGCAGCAATGGGATCAGCCCTTCTAGGAAGCTGTGCATGCTGGCCGGGGCCAGGGCAATGTCATCAGCGGGCATGCACAGTATGGGCTGCTCTGAGTGGGAGTGGGCAGAGCTTGGCCCCATACACAGTGCCATGGGGGTAGCTGTGGGCTAGATTGGGGGAGGGGGGTGGACCACAGCTGCATCTGCACATGTATCACACTACCTGAGGAGTTGTGCTGCATGTACCCCCTGTGCCACATCCCCTTACCTAGCACCTGGACCTAACACATGGGCAGCCCCCCATCCCCTTGCACATTCATCCCCCACCCACACAATATACAGAAGTAAGACTTTATTTTGTGCTATTTTGCAACCATCTCTATAAACATTAAAAAAACATAAATGAGGACAAAAATAATGTTTTGAAATAAAATATGCTATAGCAGATGTTTGTTTTTTAGTATATGATTGGATTTTTATAATCTATAATTTATTAAAATGATTTCTTCTGAAAGAGTTTGTGTGTGTGGTACCTGACAGCTCACCAAAAGTTGTTAAGGGGCCCGCCAGCTGAAATAATGGTCCACCCCTACTTTAAGCTTTAGGGCACCAGCTTGTAGAGCATTGCACACAGGTACATAGTGACAGAGCATTTTCCAGGGGAAGGACATCTGCCTTTCATTTACCCATGTTGGATCTGAGCCATGCAATTCCTCCTAATTGAGAGCAACGTTGGGCAAGGGAAAAGAGATGTAGGGGAATAGCATGCTCTGACAGAAGCACAGCAAGCTCCTTTGGGCAGAGGGGGTGGGGGACTGGGAGGTCTGTGCCCTGGGAAGTTATGGGTTCTGACTGGTGTTCAGAACCAGGGGCTGGAGGCAAGGACGCTCCAGTGTCCTGGGAGCTGCAGGCCCTACCTGCACAGAGAGGAGGAAGGAGATGCGGTGGAGCCCAGTTGCCTCCAGGTTTCCAGCAGCTACGGTAGGAAGGTTTTCCTCAGCCAAGGAGTTAAGCCTTTCTCCTGCCCCAGGTAGGAACTGCCAAATGCCATGCTGATTGAAGATATAAAAAAACCCTAATTCAGTAGCTGGGGGAGTTCTCCCCTATCTTCACCCCTTGCTCCTTTTCCTCAGCCTCTAGCTGCCAGGTCCCTAGAGCCACCCTGCCCTCACTGCCTTGCTCCTCCCCCCATTTCACATAGCCAGAGCCTGTGCTGCTGGAGTAGCAGCATCCATTCTGCACCCTCCCCCCCCCACCCCCAGGCCTCTGTTCTGGTGCACCCTCCTTCATCAGTTCCTGGGACTTGTGCCCCTCCTGTTCTCCCCTAGCTACGCAGCTGTTCTATTCTACTCTGACAATTTGTCATTTGTGCAGTCTTTCAAGGTCTTTCTACATCAATGGCATAATTTAGAGCTGCCCAGTGGCCGCTCTAAGTAGCCCCAGAATCAGGTAGCTGGAGTCATGCTCCATAATGCCCATCCTAATCTAAACAGAGCTCTAGTGCCATACAAATCCTGGGCCTTAAAGTTTGGTATGTATTTAGCTTAAGTATTTTCTGAAATGGGGCCTTTGTCCTTCAGTAACCTTTTAAGATGCTTTTATAATGTGAGAAGCATGTTGGAGTCTCCTTTTGAGAGATTACCTCAGGGAATTTCTCAGCACCTTGCATGCATGATCTCTATTAGGCTCAGTTCTGTAAGCATTGTGAGTGATGTCAGTCATTTGAATATCTGCAGTCAGTTATATGGGACTGCTCCCGTGTAAAAACTTCTTTGTGTGAATATTTGCAGGAGTGAAGGCATAACAGGGGTACAAAGTTCACATTTCAGAGTAGCATAAATTTTGAATCCCATTAAAAATATAGATCTGTGACCTGCCAGTCAAATGTTCAAATTGATAAGAGCAATGATGAAACATGGCTTTGACCAAGAAGGCTGGAAGAGAAGGAAGTGATCATTAGTGATTGTAACCCACTCAAGGGGCTTACCTCAAGGCAAGGCCTGAGGGCAGATGAAATTTTCAATAGACCAACATCAACAACTGTCAACTTTCCAGAGATCATTATTGCTGTTAGATCACAGTTTGTGAGACTGGAGCTGAAAAAGGTCACATCATTTGCACAAAATCCACAATTCCTTGAAGTACAATGCAGTTAGTGTAAAGCTCAGTTTTGCAATTGACCTATAAAATATAAATGAATGCCTGGACACATCAGATATCATTTAAACAAAAACAAACCATATTGCTTTTTCCTTTTGGACAATGGAACTGTTTGAAAGATAAAATATTTTTAAAGCAAACAGATGGTGACTAAATCAACACAAGAAAGCACGTAAAATACTATATCTTTTGGCTCTTCATTATATTCCCTTAACTCTGAATTTTCAGGTAGTTTTCTGTAGGGAACTGGAGGGATTCCCCATTGCTAGAATAATTGAAATCTGGACTGGAGAAAACACCTGAGAATTTCAGAAGGTTGAACCTTGTGATATTTTACAAACCTTTCAAAAGGCTAGTTTGAATATTTAGCCTTTCTACTTAATTAAAAACACAGCTTTCCTCCTGCTTGCAAACTTGATTCAATATTCAGGAAGCATTTTTGAGCTTGTACCACATGTTTGAGATAGAAGGGCCTCAAGCCTCAAAAGCCAAGCTGACATAAGTGCCTACTCTGTACAAGATTTATATACTGTGTTTATAATGTTGTCTCTTTGCTGTGTAGAAGCAGATGTTAGTATCTGGATGATCACTTTTTCATTTAGAACCAGATTGGTTGATGTAATTAAGTATTATTTTTTAGTATAATGGTGCTTGTTGTACATAAGTTCTGTCCATTTATTGTATATAAGTCTTGTCCACTTGTATAAACTGTAAGTCCTATCCACAAACTGCACTCAAGCAATCCCCTTCTGCAGACACTTGTTAGAACACCTTTGCTGTTTCCCACCAGGCAGCTACCTTTGACCTCTGTCTTCTGTCCAGGACCTGCATAAAGCTCATCCAAATGTTTAAACACACTGGGCATGTCTACTGTGTAGTAGCCTAATAACATTGTGTAGTAGCATGCTGGTCAAAAACTACGGTAATATGCTACTGTGCAGTGTTCGTAACTACTGCGCAATAAGTCTCCCAAAAAAAACCCTGTGCCAGTGCTACTGTTCCTGAGAAACTTTAGGCCAAAGTATCCTTTAAAGCCAGAAATGAGGCACTGGAAGTAAAAGGTGGCCTGGCTATTACTCCTTTTTTTGTGCAACTACTCTGAAACATGAAAGACACTAGTATCAATACATACAGGTACTAGAAAAACAGCATATTAACTAATGCACTGAAGCTCATGTGTAGACCCTGTCCAGGAACAAGTTGCTCCCAGTCAGCCCAAGCAGCAGGGGGCCACAACTGGTGCCTGGTTAAGCCCTGATCTCTGAGGTATGGGGGAGAGCTGTCCTGGCTGCAGCTCAACTCACTACCAGCCACACAGAGATCTGGACCAGCCCCAATCTCCATCCAGCTGGAGGCAGGACAGCTTCCGCCCCCCTCCCCGCCCCCTCAGCCCCCTGCAGAGGCAAGGCCTGACCCCTGTACCCACTGCTAGCCGGGGGCTGGCACCTGGGGGAGCCTGAAGCTTCCCTGTGCTGTGCCTGGGGGAGCAGCCCTGGACTGAACTGCTCCTGTCAGGAGGAAATTTGCTTCTGATGGGTACATGTTCAGATGCACGCAGAGGTGTAGTTTAATGCACCTGAATTTTCTGCACAGAAAATTCAGGAACATTAATTGTATGTGTACTGTAGACAAGCCTGTTGTAATGCAAGGGATTTGGGATTTTGTGCAACCATTTCAATTTTTTGCCTGTCTCTCTCCTTACAGTTAAAATATTCTTTTAAGAAAATATTTGGGCAACTTTAACTATCATTGTCACCACTACTTATATTATGTGATAATGAGCAGGGTGTGAACCTTTCATTCTAATGTGTTGATGACTGTTTTAGTAAATACTGTGCTCAACCTACTCTTCTCATTCTGTTGTTAAAAGCATGGAAATGAATTGGGCCTGATACCGTGGACGGCTCAATTCACTTGAATCTTTGGGTATGTGACTACTAGGAAAAGAAAAGGTGTGATTTGAAAATGTGATGGCTAATATTTAGTGAAACTCTGAGGCTAGCATGTGTGTTGTGCTTTTAAGTGTACACCTCTACAGCTTCTGTGAGATCATGAGTGTGCTACCAAGAAGCACAACCCTGCCCTACCCTCCTGCTTTGCATGTTCCAAACCCACTAATGAGAGACCAGAGTTGCCATGAGAGTGCCTCTCCCACCATTCTTGAGCTACCTGCATGCATTAGGTCAGCAACAAAGGGTGCTCGCAAAGCAGTTTACCTCATTTTCAAGTTTGGGTTACATGGAGCAGGAGCTCTCTTAGGACACCCTGAAAACCATTTAGGTGTGCCCTTACAGACTCAGCACAAAACCTACAGAACAGGTGCCAGTGAAAAAAAACCCAGACTGAACTCCCTTCAGAGATAGATTTAATAAATTTCTAGGGTTGGAAGGGACCTATTAGATTATCGAGTCCAACCCCCTGTTCTGGGCGGGCAAGAGTGCCAGGGTCAAGTAACCCCAGCCAGGTGCTTGTCTAATCTCCATTTGAACACCTCCAAGGTAGGGGAAAGCACCACCTCTCTTGGAAGCCTATTCCATATTTTGGCAACCCTGACCATAAAGAATTTCTTCCTGATGTCCAATCTAAATCTACTCTTCTTCAGTTTATGGCCATTGTAACCTGAAAGGGCATCCTGGTAAACACAGTATCCACTATTCCATGCTGACCGCCCTGATGAGTTTGTAGACAGCCACAAGATCACCTCGCAGCCTTTTCTTGCAGAGGTTGAAGAGATTCAGGTCCCTCAATTTGTCTTCACAGGATCTTACCTGCAGGCCCTCAACCATACAAGTAGCCCTCCTCTGCTCTGAACCCTTTCCTGGTTATCTTGAAGTGCAGCACCCAAAGCTGGACACAATACTCCAGCTGCAGCCTCACCAATGCCACATAGAGGGGAAGTATCACCTCCCTAGACTTGCTCATGATGCACCTACTAATGCAGGAAAGAGTGCGGTTAGCCTTACTTATTACCTCGTCACATTGGTGACTCATGTTCATTTTTGCGTCAACTATGACCCTGAAATTCCTTTCCACTGCTGTGCTACTTAAAATGGTACTTCCCAGTCTATAGGTGTATTGGTGATTCTTTCTCCCCAGATGTAGCACTTCGCACTTACCTTTGTTAAATTGTGATCTGCCCACTTCCCCAATCTATCTAAATCCACCTGAATTTGCTTCCTACCCTCTAGTGTATTAAGTATACCACATAGTTTGGTGTCATCTGTGAATTTGGACAGAGTGCTTTCCAAAATCCAAATCACTGATGGAGTTATTGAACAGCACTGGTCCAAGGACAGAGCCTTGGGGGACACTACTACCCACATCTCTCCAGGTAGAAACTGACCAATCCACCATGACTCTCTGGGTGCATCCCACAAGACAGTTTTCCACCCACTTGATTGTGAAAAAATCCATGTCTATTTAGTTTACTTGTAAGAATTGGGTGCAATACTGTATCCAAAGCCTTTTTAAAATCCAAGTAAATAACATCTACCTCTACTCTTGCATCTAAGCACTTCATGACCTGGATCTGCCTGCTATAAACCCATGCTGGTTTCCCCTTAACTTTGTATTACCCTCTTACCTCCCCACAAACATGATCCTTAATGATTTTTCTAAGGTCTTGACAAGAATAGAGGTGAGGCTAACTGGCCTATAATTACCCAGGCCCTCCTTCCTCCCCTTCTTGAAAATAGAGACCACACTGGCCCTTTTCCAGTCTTCTGGGACCTTCCTAAGTGCCACAATTGCTGAAACAGTTGCACCAGTGGTTTTGCTATGACACCAGCCAATTCCTTTAAAAACCTTGGGTGAAGATCATTGGGTCTTGCCAACTTAAATCTGTCCAACCCCTCGAAGTGCCCCTTCACTAGGTGAGCGCTAACTGCTGGTGGATTAATATCTCTTTCATGCCAAACTAAAGTCTCATTGGGAGGTATGTTTGTATCTGTGTCCATGAACACAGATGCAAAGAAATCGTTAAAGAGCTCAGCTTTGTCCATCCTATCTGTCACGAGTTGTCCTAGCCCATCCTGTAGTGGTCCTATGTTACCCTGAGCCTTTTTCTTGCTCCCTATGTACTTAAAGATGGACTTTTTGTTACCCTTAATCTTTGTTCCCAGCCTAAGTTTTGTTTCTGCTTTCCTCTTCCTCACTGCTTCCCTGCAAGAGTGAGCCAAGCAGGTCTACTCCTCCTTGGTGGCTGCTCCCTGCTTCCACAGTCTGTAAGCCTCTCTTTTCCCATGTAGGCTCTCCTGGATTCCCCTGCTCAGTCAAGACGGTTTCTTTGTTCTTTTGCCTCTCTTTATGTGTACTGGAATGGTATCACCCTGTGCCTGCAGGATCAGTTCCTTGAGGAACTCCCACCCTTCCTGGACACCCAACTCACCAATGTTATTACCACTCAGTCCCACTCTAACTAATCTCCTGAGCTTGTTGAAGATGGCCTTCCAGATTGACGCAAAACTTTCCCTGGTACTGTTTATATTAGTGGTGTCAGGGTTTTTTTTCCACCTTCCTCAGAAGGACTGGGTGTTGGCTGCAGCAGAGGGTAAGGATTTTGACTAGGATGTGCCAATACTTCTGTTGGGACTAAAACTCAGATGTTCCTGTTTAGAGGGTTTTGCCCCTCTGCTCAGGGTCAAACTAATCATCACATTTGGGATCAGGAAGGAATTCTGTCCCACGGTTGGAGTGTAGGGTATTTGCCTTCCTCTGTAGCAGGAGCGTGGCCTATTGTTCATTGGCTTTACCAGTGTCAGATAGGGTGCTTTTGGTGTCTTTGGGCAATATGCTTTGTAGTGGTGCAATAGGGTTGATTGTGTAATTTTAGGAATAGGCTAGACAAGGACTTGTATGGGATGGTCTAGATAATGATGGTCCTGCATCAAGCTGGGGACTAGACTAGATGATCTTTAGGGATCTCTTACAGCCCTATAATTTCATGATGATAAGCATTATGGGAGCTCCACCCAGGGATCTATCAGGATGCAGTGAGGTTCTTAGTAATGGGTCCTTGTAACTTGCCACTGTTATATGTACCATCTAGTTTGGAAGCCAGGTATATTATTCCCTTGATAATATATATATTATGAGCTATATTATCATATTTGATTAAAAGCCAGATTCTGACACCCTTATAGCTGTTTAGTAGGGCCTTTTGTCTACTGTACTGTAGAATACAGTAGTGTTTCTGTAACAATATACCTGAGTTTAAGAATGCATACAGAATTATACAGGGTGAGCTGCAGGAAGCCATGTGTCTCAGATACTCTCTTTAGTTTGAAGACATAGAAGGTAATTAAACATCATACCTTACATCCAGCCACATAATCTAAGATAAATATATGGATATAACCAGGCTGTGAGGCTAAGTGATGTCTTGACTTCTTGGTGAGAAAATATTCATAGATTCATAGATGTAAGGTCGGAAGGGATCTAAGTAGATCATCGAGTCTGACCCCCTGCCCTGGGCAGGAGAGAATACTGGGTTCATATGACTCCAGCTAGGTAATTGTCAAGCCTCCTTTTAAAAACCCCCAAGGTAGGAGCCAGATTGGTTCCAGATCCTAGCTGCCCTGACTGTGAAATAGTGTCTTCTAATGTCCAATCTGAACCTACTCTCAAACAACTTATGGCCGTTATCCCTTGTTACTCTGGGAGGTGCATGTGTGAACAGGGTCTCTCCCATTCCCCACTTATAATATGAAGGGTTACAGAAGATGGTTGCTGCACTTAGTGAGGATTGAAGAAGAGAAGTAGCTGATTAAATGTTCTGTTAATTTAGTGTATTTTCTAAATTTGTTTAGCTCTATTGTTTTGTTTTTTGCTAGAAAAAAATTGTAAATATGCATTGGAAAAAACAGGTACAAACCAATAGTATGTACTATATGTAACTTGTAAAAAATTGTAACTTCAAATAAAGAAGTTATTAGAAATTAATGGGATATGTGAAGCAGAATGGTTACTACCGCATACTGCAGGATGCAACAACAGACAAGCAATAATTAAAGTCCTGCAGGAAAAAAATCAATAACTTTTTTCCCCTTTCTGATCAAGACATTAGCATGATATTACCAATCTGTGAAACAGTGGCATACCTATTCAATCTTACTTACGAGCAGGTAACCTTTATTAGCTCAGCCCTGTTTGCCATGCTTGCAAACTCTTCCATCCTCTTTCCAGATGCACCTTGTGATGGAATGCTAGAAGAAGCAAATATGCATTATAATTGCATTAAAAAAATCTGTAAGTAAAACTAGTACTAAGGAGATGCAGTTAAAAATGAAAAAGGCAGGAATACTAAAGTTAATATTGTATGCGTTAGAGGCATAACAGCCAGGGTCTGAGCCCTGAGTGGCAGCAAGGGTAGGGACAGAGGCAAGGTCCAAACTGATTGCAGTGGCTGGGTCAGCAGTAACTGCCATTCATGATCCCCATGTAAGTGGGTGCCTGAGGCTGATGTCCTTGTCACCCCTGGCTCATCACAGTACTGATATTGCAAGCGCTAATGGACCTAGTTCACCACCTTTTTTGTAAATTAAGAATTATCGCTAGGAAGTCTGTGAAGTCACACCAGTATATTCTTGATAAAAGACAAGAATCAGGCTTGATGTATGTGATGGTCCATCTCCTCATGCTGGTTGTAGTTACTAAAAATTAAGCATGTGCTTAAGGACCCTTCCTAAATGGAGATACTTCCCTAAATTGGGGCCTTTCACAGCTGCTCACCACTTCCCTTACAATACACATTTTTAAAGGTTCACTATCCTAGTTTTTAATAAATATAAATTATGCCAGGAAAGGAGCTTGTTTTCTCTTCTCCTTGGGGATTAGGCACTTGATTACAAGTCATTATGTAGGAGTGTTTGTTTCCAAATGCAAAGACTTATAAGAAGCACATTAAAGGTGCAAATTTTGTTACATGTATTATAATGTTCTGTGGCTGGTATCATTTTACTTTTGGTATTCTTATCTTTACACATCATTGCAATATGGAATATCATTTACTTCCACAACCATAGTACCTGCCTATTCCATTAACTGACAGGCTGGATATTGCATAAATACATAAGAACTATGTGTACATGCTATATTGATATATACCATATATATACAGTCACCCATTGCTTTATGTCTCAATTCAGGAAACCAGTTATGCACATCAGTTTCATAATGTGGAGTGGGAAATTGGGACATAAACCAGGCACTGCCTAAGGGAAGGGAACCAGAAGGATAGGGAAGGGTGTGCTTTACCTTGCCTTACTGTGACTGTGAAACTTCTCTGAGAGGAATAAACATGCTTGAACCTAGAATTGGCTGGCCTACATAAGAAAGATGGTTGAGTGACCCACTTACACCATCCCTATTCAATAAAGCAACACTTCAATGGGACTTAAGTAAAACTTAAGTGCTTTGCTGACTGAACTTTGTTCTTCTCTATTATAGTTTCCCTTTTCATATAGTGATTCTGCCTCACTATGAGATTCTGTGTCATTTATTAAGATCAGAGGTGAAGTTGAAAGTAATGATTTAATGTGTTCATGAAAAAATACTAGTAATAAGCAGCGAGGATCCTGGTTTTCTTTGTTTAAAAATCACAAATTCTCTGATTTAAAAAACTCTGCATATTCTCTGATAAAAACCCCAAAATCCACAATTAAAATAAAATACCACTATATATACATACATACATACACACACACACACACACACACACACAAACACACACACACATGTATCAACTGAACACAATGTTTTATTGCTATATTTACAAATTTCAAGTCATTTGGAAGCCTACCAGTGCCTTAATCACTATAACAAAATAAATTCTAAGTACTTATTAATTTTGGTATTTGATTTTGGGTTCTTTATTACGGAAAATCAGAGCTCCCACTTTGCTTACTAGGATGCGGGTCCAGGCCTCTAACTCCCCAACAGCAGCCTCCTAGCCCTGCTGGTGACCCTTGTCTCCCATTCACAGTCCCCTGCCCCTCCAGTCCTGCTGCCAGGGCTACAGGGCCAGGGACCCAGGTCTGCAGCTCCCTGCCTCCTGCAGCAGCACCTGAGCCCGAGCTGTCATGGGAGTCAGTGGCTGCTGTGGCCCAAGCAGGGAGCAGAGTGCAGAGCCTGGTGTCCCCTTCCCCATGGGCGACAATGGCCACAGTTCAGCCCATGGGGGGCGGGGGAGGGGGTTGCCTGCTGCAGGCTTGGGGCTCCCTGCCCTGCTGCCCTTCCCCTGGGGCCTCTGCAGCCCAGAAGGTGAAACCCAGCACCGCAGGCAGAGTGGGGCATGTGGGGAAGCTCATTACTGCTGAAAGCCCTGTTCCACCCTGACTAGGCACGCCCTGCCCTCCCAGCAACAGAGAGATGCACTACTCCATGCTACCACCACTGCTGCTGCCAGGCAGGCAAGGGGTGCCTTGCCACGGTGCTGTGGGGCTTGCAGCAGCAAAGAGCTTCCCTGCTTGGCCCTGCTCTGCCCTGCCATGGCAGGTCCTGCCAGCTGGGCTGCAAGGGCCCTGGGATGAGGAGGGCAGCAGGGCAGGGAGCCCTAGCCTATAGCAGGCAGCTAACCTCCCTCCCACACACGTATCTGAGGGGCACATGCCTCCTAACCCCCAAGGTAAGCCACCCGCAGCCCCATCCTACTCCCCACTGTAGCCCTGCAGCCGCATATTCCAGCTCTGCCAGCCTGTAAAGAGCTCTTTGTAAAAGTACAAAATCTCTGTTTCCCCATTAAAATAAGAAATCCATGTTTTTCTCAGTTAAAAGGGAAAATGGAAACAGATCCCTAGTAATAAAATGTACTTATTAACTACTGTATATGTAAGGAATTACATTCAAAGACTGAATTATTTTAAATTTTGATGAAATTTAAACACTGTAAGCAGCCAAGAATACATGGGGTCACTGCTTGTCCAGGCACGTGTAGCTCAACGCTTTTTCTGTGAAAAAGGCACTTTTATGCTCTGCTATAACCACAATAAGGGGAAATTGCACATTTCAAAAGTGCCTGTTTTAAAAAAAATTCTAAAAGAGGTGGACCAAAACTGATTTTAATAACTACCCATCTAAAAATATTTTTGTCTTTTTTTTTTAATATACACTCCAATTCAGAAGAGCAACTAACCATCTTTAATTCAATATTTACTTAAGTCTTAATGACATTGGTGGGACATTAACCCCTTCTTTCTTAAAATGTGCATCAAGTACTTTCTCAAATATGTTGTAGGGCTGAAATATAGATGGTTCAGGAGATGTTGAAGGCTTACTTTGCTATCTTTTATTGGACAAACTGTATAGTTAAGAGAGCTTTCGGGCAAGATCTCAGGCATCAGATGTTCTTCCTCAGGTCTTTCCTGAATATGGGAAGTTGTCTGAATTGGGAGTTAAATGTCAGATAGGTTTATGCCTTTCTTAAGCATTCAGCTGAAAACATAGCCTTATCATAGGATCCATTATACCATGCATACAGAAACTTTCTACTTGTACACGAACAAAAGTGCAACTCATTATCTCACAAAACCATACATAGTTTGCTTCATAGCACATCCTATAAGGCTATTCTGAGACTAAATCAGAAGAAGCTAATGGCTAATCTCTGTATTGTGGATGTAGTGTACCACTAAGATGCACATGTATGCATGACCACAAAATTTAACTACAATTTCTTTACATTAGATGCTCGGACTCACTAAAGAAAATAAGCCTCTAAGTCTGTTGCATAATGTGCTGTCTCATTAAATTTTATCTATACCATAAAGTATATCTACTCTGAATGGGCTTCTTGTACAGTTAAATCTCTAGAAATACAGACCCGTTAAAATTTATTTGCCTGGTTTTCATATGTGCTAAGTACCTCCAGTTCTCTTTAACTTTAGTGGGAACAGTTGGTGTGTACCACTTCTGCAAATCAACTGCTGAGCGTTTCAGTGCATTAGAAACATTTCCCCCATAGCTCCAAATTTTCATTTGCTATTACAAAAAGTGCTCTCCAGACCCAGCTGTTTGTGAAAACAACAAACTGCTAGTATCACCAATTGTCAATACCTTGACACATAGCTCAGCTCTCCCCCATGACAGGCCCATCATCACAATTTATTGTAATAGATTTATAGGGGCATAGATTTTAAATTCATATGGGACCATTATGATAATCTAGGCTAGTGTGTATCTACCTGAGATGCTTTACTGCGCAGTAGACTAATTTACTGCACACTAAAGCATTACCATCTACATGTGCAGGTGCTTACTGCACAGTAAATTATTTTACTATGTGGTTCATTTACTACCTGCAAATGCAGGCAGTAAATTAACTGTGCACTGGTTACTGCATAGCGGCTCACAAGTTTGCTTCCGGTCACCAGCCAGCCCCACCACTAGGGAACCAACTTCAGACTTGCCCCAGGGGCACAGGTCTCAGAGTTTGGCTGGGGCTGGGATGACTCTTTGTCTGTCTTAGCCTGACCTTTAAAACTCTGCCTTGCCTCCAGGGCCTGTGTCACTTGTTGCTTGTCTCTGGGCATTGGGTCCTGCAGTAGTGGCCCTATCCCAGCCACAGCAGCCTTATGGCCCCAGCAGTGGCCCCCAGGCCAGTTTCACCACCTGCCTCCTTCCCATGTGCCATGCCCCTGTGCTGCAGCCAAGTGGAAGCACCCAGACTCGTAGCTGGAGCCCCTCTGGGCCATCAAAGGAGCCATGCTGGCATCATCCCTGATGCCACACACTACATCCCAGGTCCCCAGCTGGTCCTAGGAAGAGACTTCCCCACTTGCCCAGGCTACATGCAGCCCCTACTCAGGAGCTGCCCACAGTGGGACCAGCACTACACACAAGCCCTGCTGGCCCTGGCCCCATGCTGGAGGAAGGAGAGCAAGCTGTGCAGGCTGAGAAGTGGCCACCCTCACTCCTGGGCAAGCCCCTCAACCACCAGCTTCACCGCGGGGTCTGCACCCATGGTGGTGCAGTCAGAAACCAATGTGATGGGTGCCTGTCCCCAGGTTCTGCCCCATATGCATCTTCACCCCACTGTCCCCCACCCCAGGAAGGCACACAGAGAACAATGTATATAGTTCACATTGCAAAGAGGGTGCTTTGTGGGTGGTGAGTTTTGTGTTTGGGGAGGGAGGGTGGGAGAGGGTCTGTTGTTGGGAATGAGGGGGTAGGAAGTCTATTTTTGGGAAGGGAGGGTGAGATGGGGTCTGTGTTTCTGGAGAGAAATAGACTTTTGGTGGAAACTGTCTGCAGTGAGCATGGTGCTGGGGATGTGCAGTGGGCCTGAGGTTCATGCCCAGCCAGCCAGGTGGCCTGAAGTGGGGGTGTAGGAGGAGGTGGTCCACCAGTGCCTTTCACACACTGTGCCCTGGCCCCACTGCCAGGTGTGTGGCTCATATGGGGCTTCTGTATAGCCCATCACTGTTGCTGCCACTACAGCTGGTGCTCCTGCTGCTAGGTGTCCTCTGCTTTCTGCACCTCCTTTGCCCATGCCTCGTGGAAGAGGTCTCTCTGGACCTCACACATGTTATGCAGTAGACAGGCTATAATGATGACCTGGGGGATGTTGGCCTCAGCTATCTCAAGGCAGATGGTGAGGGTGCACCAACATCCCTTCAGGCACCTGAAGGCACACTCCACAAGCATGTGGGTCTGGCTCAGGCATCTGTTGAAATGTGTCTGGCATGGGTTGGTGTAGGGCCACATAGGCCAGGGCAGGAGTGTATAGGCAAGGTCCCTGATGAGAAGTGGTGGGACAGTCACCTAACCCAGTTGGAGGTTTAGGACAGCTGGCGTAAAGTGCCTGCTCTCTACCAGGACTGGAATGGCAGAATTCTGGAAGACACAGGCATCATGGGTGCTGCCAGCCCAGCCAATGATGACTTGAGTGAAGGTGCCCTGATGGTCCACCACACCCTGAAGCATGACCAAATGGAAGCCTCTTTGGCTGTAGTATGAGTGGTTTCCACTCCCCCACTCCCCCGGGTGGACAAGTGACAGGGATGTGGGTCCCATTTAAGGGCTCCAGTGTTTTTTGGGAAGCCAAGGGTATGGCACCCCGGCACCAGCTCAAGTGGATCATGGACCCAGAGCACAGTGTGCCCCAGCACATCCTGGAGGGTACCATAGATTTCCAGGACAGCCTCCCCAGTAGTCGCCTTTCCCCCCCAAAGAGGTAGCCAACATAGTGCAGGTTGGTGGGTTTGGCCAGCTTGGGTCTCCACAGGGAGGGGCAGCCACATGGTACTAGGCTGCTGTTCCAGGTGTGGGCACAGCTGGTCCAGGAGGTACTGTTCACTAGGAAACGCATGCAAGCCAAATGTTAGAACAAGAAATCTCAGAAAAGATTATTACACTGTATTGGCAAAACCACAGTCTGTTACCTAAATTAAACCAGAAACCACCCTAAAGAGCCAAATTAAAAAAAAAATCCCTCCACCCACATGATGATATTTATACTTGGAATAATGCAAATCCACAAATGCAAACAATTACAGGTGGAATATACAGTCAGCTCACATAATGGCTTCTGGGTTAAAGGAAGTGGGCTAAAAGAAGCAAGAGGAATTTTCACAAGTTCTTCAGTCATAGTTTCATAGTTAGTAAGGTCAGAAGGGACCTGAGCAGATCATCAAGTCCGACCCCCTGCCATGGCAGGAAAGAGTGCTGGGGTCAAACGACCCCAGCAAGGTAATCATCAAGCCTCCTCTTAAAGACCCCCAGGGTAGGAGCCAGCACCACTTCTCTTGGAAGTTAGTTCCAGATTCTAGCCATCCTGACAGTAAAGTAGCGCCTCCTGATGTCTAATCTGAATTTACCCTCTGCCAGCTTGTGACCGTTATTTCTAGTGACTCCTGGTAGTGCTCAGGGGAACAGGGACTCCCCCAATGCCTGCTGGTCCCCTCTGACTAGTTTGTAACAAGCCACTAGATCCCCCTCAGCCTTCTCTTGTAGAGGCTGAATAGGTTCAGGTACCTGAGCCTCTCCTCATAGGGTCTACCCTGCTGCCCCTGATCATACAAGTGGCCCTCCTCTGAACCCTCTCCATGTTGTCCGCATCCCTCTTGAAGTGTGGAGCCCAGAACTGGACACAATACTCGAGCTGCGGCCTGACCAATGCCACATAGAGAGGGACCTGCTCCTTGGACCTGCTTGAGATGCATCTGTGGATGCGTGACAAGGTGCTGTTGGCCTTTCTGACTGCTTCCCCACACTGCCGGCCCATGTTCATCTTGGCATCAGCGATGACTCCAAGATCCTTATCCACCTCTGCAATGACAAGAAGGGAGTTCCCCAGCTTGTAGGTATGATGCTGGTTCTTCCTTCCCAGGTGCATCACCTTGCACTTGTCAGTGTTGAATCCCATCCTATTCTTATCCATCCACCCCTGTACCCTGTCTAGGTCTAATTGCAGCCTATTCCTTCCTTCTAGCATGCCCACATCCCCCCACATCTTAGTGTCATCAGCAAATTTGAACAGGGTGCTTTTTACCCCCTCGTCCAGGTCACTGATGAAGATGTTGAACAGTGCGGGCCCGAGGACTAAGCTTTGGGGGACCCCACTGCCCACATCCCTCCAGGTCGAAAATGACCCATCCACTACCCTTTCTGGGTGCAGCTGTCTAGCCAGTTGGTGACCTATTTGACTGTGTAGGTGTTGACACCATAGTTCCCCAGTTTTTTAATGAGAAC
>NW_017728931.1:110748763-110760750 GCF_001723895.1 Crocodylus porosus | reverse complement strand
GAATTCCAGCAGGCGATGATCACTGTTGCCCAGGTGGTCGAGCACCCACAGCCCCCTCACCAGGTTGTCACCCGTGGCCAGCACCAGGTCCAACAAGGCATTTCTCCTAGTGGGGATGTGCACCTCCTGGGTTAGATGGAGGTCCTGCATTTTGGCTAGGAACCTACACGAGCAGTTAGACCTGGCTGACTTCTCTTTCCAGCAGATGTCTGGAAAGTTTAGGTCACCCATGATGATCACGTCCTTTAACTTAACTACCTCCATGAGCTGACTTAAGAATTCCTGGTTTAGCTCTTCCCCTTGGTTGGGTGATCTGTAGTAGACCCCTACCATTAAGTATCTTTCCCCTCGACTTCCTTGTATTCTAACCCAGAGCACTTCAGTGTGCCCCTCATCTGACTCTGTGCTACTTGATGAGGATGTGTATTCCTCTTTAATGTAGAGTACCACACCCCCGCCTTTCCTCCCAGTCCTATCCCTCCTGTACAGCCTATAGCCCTTGATATTCACTGCCCTTGATAGTCATGCGTTAGGTCCCACCACGTTTCAGTGAGCCCCACTATGTCTGGGTTGGTGTCAGCTAGCAGGAGGGTAAGTTCTTCCTGCTTGTTTCCCATACTACGAGTGTTTGTGTAGAGGCATTTGAGGCCTCCTGAGGATGTGTGCACTGGCCCCCTAATCTCAGCATTGCCTTGGCCCCTGTTGCTTACCTGTGTATATGTTCCACTCAGCTGTCTAGGCTGGGCTGTACTTGTGGGTGCTGCCTGGTTTAGCGGTCCAAGGCTTCCTCCGCCCTTGTCTTCCCCTTCCCCCGACCAGCCTAGTTTAAAGCCCACTGGAGGAGATCTGCCAACCTAGAACAGAACACACATTTACCTTTAGGGGAAAGGTGGAGCCCATAAAAAGTCATTTAAAGTCTTTTCTTTGTTCACTTTTGGGCAACCTGACTACTTGTTTTCTTAGACCGACACAGCTACAACCTTTATTCCTCAGCCATTTAAAAGCACATATGTAGTGTAGTAAGCCTCGTGCTCCTAAACTCTTTTGGTACTACGGTATTTGAAAATCTTCTGTGTCATGATTCGATTTGATTAATCAGTATGGTACATTGCACTTAACAAATGATGAAGTGAACCTGGGATCACAAAAGCTTGTGCTTTATATCTTATTTATTTAATCTGTAAAGTACATCTCTACCCTGCTTTCTGACTGACTTTAGACTAACATGGCTACTAGGGCTGCGCAAAGCTTTGGTCACTGATTCGATTCAGCGGAGATTTGGCCCAATTTGGTGGCCGAATCTCCGAATCTCAATTGAATCAGGAGACACTTTAATCTCTCTGAATTGAATTGGAACCCTCCAAATCGACTCGGAGAGATTTGGAAGAATTCAACGATTTGAACATAGACACAGCTTTAAATGTTTTTCCTACATACCTCAAGGTAGCAAGAAGCTCACGAATGCTGAGATGCTGGGGTGGATGGAGCATCCCACAGGAGTGCAGGGGGGTCCTGAGCACACTTGGCAGCAGACCTGGAAATGGACCAAAAGCACTTCTGGTCCACTTCTGGGTCCACCAGGGAGCATACTGGGGGCCCCCCAGGCTTGGTGACTGGTATCTCCTGGGTCTGGGGAGGCACCTGAGGTCCCCTCTCAAGCCAGAGGGGTATAGGGGGGGCCACCTGCATGCTCCCCGGTGGGCTTCCAGTCTTCTTATGGGTTCACCACCAAGCATGCAGGGGGTCCCTCACACTCCTGTGAGGCACTATTGCCCCGCAAGCTGTGCCTGGTACCTCGAGGTATGTAGAAAAACATTTAAAGCTGTGTCTATGGCCGAATTGCTGATTCTTCAAATCAGCATCAAATCTTTAGATCTGGATTCAGCCAAATCAAATCGGGGACAATGATCTGAATCAAATAGGGCCCGTTTTGCACACCACTAATGGCTATCTACCTCTCACATTGCACTATATTCAGACACATTTGCAAGTGGGCTGGCCACATGCTGTCACTATCAATGTTATTTTCATCCAGTGAGAGCTTGTTCTTAATTAAGGTATCCCCATTTTTGAAGCCACTCAGCAAAAGGGCGATGCAGCTTCATAGAAGAGAAGTTTGCCATTCTTTCTGGCCAGGATCAAGGATTTTCTTTTTAATTTTCTCTTAAAAAATAATTGCTTGAGTTTTAATAATGGATAGGTGGCACAATTGGTTATGAGAATGTTGTTAGTATTGCAAATGTTGTGGACATATCAGGATTGTTATATGGAGTCTGTGATGATTTTGAAGGTGGAGGGGATTTACATTTTAATGTAATAATCACCTTTGGTTTGTAGGCTGAAGAAAAAGTACTTTGGAAGTTAAGAAAGTCATTTTTGTTAACCAAAGCAGTCAATGTAGAGAACCTGTATCATGATACAGATGATGGTGACCTGCAAACATTGAAAATACCCACTTGCCCTATAGCATGAAACAACAAATAGTATTCAAAGAGGTGTTAAAACTTTAATATTATTTTATGGTGGTTCTAAGCCTACATGTGGTGGCAGAAGTCTGACTCTACTGAAGTGTTTATCCAGTAAATTACAAAGTCCAGTTATAGAACACTACTTTAGTTAAAATCTTCTAGCATGGTGATCTATGAAAAGTTTAAAGTTCTATATAAAGTTTAATTATTAGAAATATTTCTAAAACTAATTTGGAGTCTAATGTATAATCTAGTGGTAGCTGCCCTTTGGTACCTTCTTTGTCTGTTGGAGAGCAACCTGCCATAGACAGAATGTAGCCTGACATTGTTACACTTGTGCCAGGTACAAACATTACACTTTTACTGGTATAAGTAATTGACACCACTCTATACCCATAACAGAACAGAAGTTCAACACACATAGATGGATTTAAAAATGGTAGAGCCTGGTCTAAGGTTTGTGCCACCACCAAAGAGAGTGTTCTGCTTGCTACCGATCTAAATGAAACTGCTTACAGAAAACTATGCAGCTTAGACGGATTCTGCCTTGGTTTTTTTGAATATTTGTACCTAGCCTTAGAAAGATAGAAAGACCAAGCAATTCAGCATGGCTTCTCCACATCTAGAAGTCAAATAATCAAGACTAATTGTATTTTCACACCTTATTAACTTTGTGTATATACTCAAGACACCAAACCACTTAGTGTGCCAGATCTTCAGCATCTCCCTGTCCTGTCATAGACTTTGCTCTGAGTTAGTGAGTACACTATTGTGGCAGCCTTGAGAGCTATGTTTTGCTCACCTTCAAACTTGTGCAAAATTAGCATTCGAAGACATAACATACTAGCTATAAAAGATATCAGTATTCATTACAATACTGAATATCTATTTGTTCATTTTTGTCAGTGTTTTAAAAGTACATTGCCTCAAATGTTGGTCCATTTCAGTTAGGATCTGTTTTATCATGAAAATTATTACATATGCTATTTAATAAAATACACTAAATATGGAGAGATACGTCTTATAATTTGCTTTCATTCATAAATGGACTATATGTGCATCCAAAATACTTGAAGACTCATAGTAATCGTTACAAGTTTAATTAGTACAGCATAAAACAAATCAGGGTTCTAAATCATTCTGATCTCATGATCTGCTAATTGATTAGCATAGAGTGAATAAATTCAGCTATACTCATATAATGTTGACTCATAGGTAATCCATAAAGCATGGTATTTAACATTATGAAATGACCTGTATAGCATCTTTTGCAAAGACAAATGTGTACAACAACAAACAGTGCTTTGGGGTCCAGTAGCAACTCTTTTAATGTAAAACAAACATCAGCAGCATCTGATAATGGCTCTCACAAGCAAAAATTTGGAAACTGTGAATTTTGAACATGCTGCTTATCAAAAAATCCAGAGACAGAGCTTTCCATTCATGATGAGTTCAAAAAAATGGTAGATAAGTGTCTCTTGTGTACACTGGTAGAAGAGAAAATTCTGCAGTCAAATGTCAGTAGGTACATAGTACTAGAGAGATGACATGACTAAATACACAGAAATGCCTGGGTTTATAACGCTACATATTTAGTTGCATTCCTTGCTCAAATGACAATTACAGCACCAAGTGTTTGAACTGGCTGTATCGAGACGGTGCACTTGCTTTATCCTTAATATATTTTTACTGTTATATTGCCTGCAGAAGTTTATTGGCAGACACTTAATCACATTTTTTGTAATCATTTAAACACTTAATCAGACTATCAATATTTCTTGGATTTGTTATGGTACCAGATACACGTGTTTTCTTAGCAAATCTCTGCCAAATGGAAATAAACGGAAACAAAAATTGTGCATAGTTTAACATTACTATGATCAACTTCGTATCTTACAGCACTCAGAAGCTACAGCCAGGGCAGTATCCTTTATGGTACTGAACATCGTAAAACAATATAGAAAACAACAGTCTCTGCCCCAAAGAGTTTACATGACAGGTGGATGAGATAAATCAGTAAGAAGAAGTAAAACAGGATAGACAACCCATGTAAATTTTCAGTGTCATTTTTGTCTTATTTAGTATGCCTCTCACACTGGACCATGTAATGATCATACTTATAAGTGGCATAATTAGTTAAATGTCAAAAAAGGAAAAAGTGTTTCTCTTTAATCGGTGTAGCACAATAGTTCTTTAAAAGCTTATCTAAAATCAACACTAAACAACTCAAAATATCATGTTGAAAGAATCATTTTATGGCTTTCTAGAATCTAAAACCAGAAGAAACCATTTTCATTGTCTATTCTGACCTTCTCCATAACATAAGCCAAGGGTGCCAAACTCATCCACCCCTGTGGGCCAGATGACTTGTGGAGGTCTGGTCTGCAGGACAGATTGAGCCTATTGGTTAGGTACAGACAGTCAAAAAGCCTGAAGCTGAATCGATTCACTCTTGGCAGGTTAGTCTAAGCTGCACAGCTAAAATTGAAACAGAAGTGAACAGACATTTATCTTTGATTCAGGAAATGCAGACACATGCCTGCAGTGGCTCAGGCCAGAAGCCAGAGGAGTACTAGAGCACAGCTCTCTGGCTATCTGTTCTTCCTATTCCTGCTGCCCCTGAGGTCCCTGGGATTTTCAGTCCAGAGTTACAGCAGCAGGACTCTGCAGAGTTGCTCATCACTTCCTCTTCCTGCTTTCAGGTGCCTCTGGGATTTGTAGTCCACAGTTGCAGCCAGCAGTAAGTTTGAGCAGGCAAAGGGGTGTTTAACCCCACTCCCTGGCCCCAGGCCCCAGCTTGGGTTTGTCTGTGGGGGGGCAGTTCCCACTCCCTACACTGTGCTGTGGCTTTTGGGAGCCTTTGGCCAGCTCCAAGCACCAATCCCCTGCTGCCTCCATTGTGCAGCTGGGACCGATCTGCCCTGCCACAAGAGCCAACGGCTCTTGACCAGCCAGTTTTTGCCTCATTTGGGAGGCAGCTGAGCAGCACTAGCCCTACCCCTCACAAAACAGCCGGCCCAAACAAGGGATGCCTTCAGTGCTGGCTTCCAGCTCCATGGATCATCCCTGCACCACCAGGGGTAGTCAGAGACGCCTTCTCAGTTGTCCTGGCCCTGCATCAGGACTGGCTGTGTGGTAAGTCCAATGCGCTCAACTGGTCAGGTTGGGGGTGTAAGTGGGGTTTTTCCTTTCCCTTACCCCCTCGGCTCTGCCACAAAAGGTTTAAAAGCATTCCAATGCATGTAGCAGAATGGGCAGGGGAAACCAGTAAAGCTGAGAAGCATGGGAAATACCCATAGTAGAACAGAGGCATAACTATGGTTAGATTATCCCCTGACTAGTGGCTGTCCAACCTCTTTTTGAACACCTCCAAGGATGGAGAATGCACAGCTTCCCTAGGCAGCCTATTCCACTGCCTCACTATTTTCATAGTGAAGAAGTTTTTCCTGATATCCAATCTAAGTTTACTTTGCTGCAGCTTCAAGCCTTTGGTCCATGGCCTCCTCTCTATAGCAAAAGCGAAAAGGTGATTTTCCTTTTCTTTATGGCAGTCTTTCAAGTATCTGAAGACTGCTATCATGTCCCCTCTCAAGTGACTTTTCCACAAGCTGAATCTGCCTGGCTCCTTCAGCCTCTCCTTGTATGACTTGCCTTCCAAGCCCCTGATCATCTTTGTTGTCCGTCTCTGGACCCTATCTAACTTCTCCATGTCATTTTTAAAATGTGGAGCCCAGAACTGCACACAGTACTCCAGATGAGGCCTAACTAGTGCTGAATAGAGAGGCACTTTCACCTCCTTTTTCTTGCACCTAAATTTTCTATTGATGCATCCTAAAACTGCATTGGCTTTCTGGCACACTGCAGAGTCATACTGAGTCTGTGATCTACCAAGACTCGCAAGTCTTTTTTCATAGTGCTACCATCCAGCCAGCTGTTACCCATTTTATATTTGTGTTTCTAATTTTTCCTTCCAAGGTGTATCACCTTACATTTATCCTCATTGAACTTCATCCGCTTAGCTATCACTGAACTTCCCAGTCTGTTGAGAGCCTTTGGAATTGTGCTTGCATCTTCCAACATGTCCATACTCCTTCTTAGTTTTTTTTCATCTGCAAACTTGCTCAAGAAGCTTTCTATGCTTAATTGTTAAAAAACATGTTATAAAACAACCCACAGACCCCCATGGGACTCCATTTGAAACCTCCTGCCATTCTGACATGGACTTCTTAAAAATTACCCTTGGCCTGCAGCTATTGAGCCAGCTATCTGTCCACTTTATAGCAGTTCTATCTATCTCACATTTTCTCAATTTGTTTATGAGAAGGTCATGTGGGGCCTTCTCAAAAGCCTTCCTGAAGTCCAAATACATCCATCTACAGCATTCTTTTCATCCACCTATGTAGTTACTTTGTCAAAGAAGGAGATCGGGTTTTCTTGGTTTAGCATGTGCCGTGCTCCGTGTAGGTCTGCTTAGACCCAGAGGCAGCGCTGGGGGCTGGATGTCAAACAGGTCAGATGTTTGACATCCCTGATATAGACTATATAGACTTTCATGCAGTCATTCTTATGGCAATGCTATATCTTGTGGTTGGGTGACAGCAGATAGCTCAGTGTTAATTTAGACCTCTAGTCTATCTTCTCAAATGTATTCATCTAAAAACGCTTAGATTTTTAAGATCCAAATAGAACAGCTTTATGCATACTTATGAGAACTGAGCAAAAAGGTAACCTTTATAGCTATAATCTAGTTGGTGAAGGATTGGCCTAATTCTTTTTTTTAGTACATACAATTTGCAAAGCCTAATAACAAGGCACACTGAGCTTTAGGGCATCTCTCCATGGCTTCAATCCTGTACCTGAGAGTGCTGCTAAAAAGCATGGTCTGCCCATTTGCTCCCACTCTACACATTTTGATTCCCTAAAATGCAGCAGTAAGCTGCTTCAAGGCTTTCTGTCTCAGGCATGTTTTTGCTCATGCTCAGGGCCACTTTTAGATCTATATTAGCTGCTGGTCTTAATTAGGCTACTGTGCTATATTGTCTCATTTCCAGGATTTGTTTGACGCAAGATGGAAGCAAATGAACAGGGAATACACCATAATGGTGATCCTGGGTGTGACATGAAAGCAGTGTAGACATGCCCTGACTGACACTTGTAAATCAAAGCTAATGCATATTGCATATGTGTGTGTGTGTAAAGTATTATATCACACACACACGTGTGCATGCATGCATGGACATATATATGTGCATGCGCGCACATGCACACAGACAGACAGACAGACAGACAGACAGTTTTCCTTCCTAACCTCCTTATGTGATCCTGGGAGCAAAAATTTCAAGAGATAAGAGGTGTGGATTAGAGACAGCAGTAGAGACAGCAGCCCAGTGTCACATGGCAATCACCATAACAGTTGCTCTATGAATAGCATAAGTGACAGAGTTCTTGTGTCTCTTGTAAGAAATGAGCAAGAAAGAGGAGATACTAATCCAGACCTTACAGACATACTGGATACTGTAGCATTTCTGCAGACTACTAGTTACACTGGGGGCTGCAAACTTGGAAAGAAGCATGCATTGTCAAGCTGTGCAGAGTAGTGGGCCACAAGAACGCAGAGAAAATGAAGGGGTTGAAGTTCAGGGTGATACTGTTGTATGTGCCATTACTGCACAAGTGTGTAGGCCTCTACCCATGTCCTCTTCTGCAGGTAGGAAAATCCCATACCCTAGAGAAAGAATGATGAGGAAGTTCAGTGAGTGGAAGTAGTCTTTGTAGGACTAATAAGGACTTTTAAGCTATTGTGTATTTAAGAAAAAGAGGAAGAGATAAACTGCATGAGTTACCTCCCCAAAATCCCCTCTGTTGAACTACTGTGGCTTTTGGACAAGACTCTTGTCTTTGATGGTGGTGTTGCCAGGGTTTCTGTGCTATGCATCATTATAAATACTGCATGAAATTCTGCCTGGTGGAGTCAATAGCAAAATGTGTGGTATTCCAGGAATTGTTTGTTGACTTCATCTGGTAATTGTTCAGATTATTTAAGCAATTGTAAGTGTGGCAGGGCACTGTGAGTGCCTGCCACTTTAAGGGCCTGGAGCTGGCAGCTGCCAGATGCCTGATTAGGGCAGCCATTTTGAATCTGGGCCTGCCCATATAAACAGGGCAGTTTTGCTACTAGAGCCTAGGCAAAAACATTGCCTGGCCAGAGGGCTGCTGGTATCATCTGGAGGTTGGGGAGGAGCTGTAGGGAATGGTCAGGAGGTTCTGGGTCTGGGGTATGACCTAAAACTGCACCCTGCTGGGAAGTAGGTGGCCTGGTGGGGCTCTCAGTGGTGAGGGAGCCCCTAGGAAATACCAGGCCAGTTACCAGGTGGGTCAGGGTGCCTTAACCCCTAGCCCTACAACTGGGTGGGTTATCCCTTTGTAGGGTGGATCCCAAGAGAAAGAGAGTGAGGCCACAGACTCACGCCTGTCTGGACTTCCCCTGACTAGTCAATGCTGGGGCCAGGACCAGAAGGGTCGAAGGGCCGGGTCCCACTGCAAGGAACACCCAAAAGCTGTGTGCCTGGAGTTGCAGCTGGCCTGGAGGTGGGCCAGGGCTAGTGAGCCAAAGGTCCTGGGGGAACCACAGCCGTGAGGGGGAAGCAGCTCAGGGAACTATATTGCCAAGAATGAAGGTGGATTAGCCTGCTGGAACGGAGGGATCGTAGAGGGGTTCAAACAGTTGGATTCTGGAGCCCAGCAAGGGGCTGGTGATATTAAGAAGTATGGATGCCATCTGCAAGGCTTAGGCTGTGGGGTAGGGGGGGAACGGAGCTGCAGATAGTGGCCTCTGGCATCGGGGCAAGAAATGGGCAGCCTCCCACTTATTAAGATCAATTAAACTATTAACAACAAGGTGTAGTGGGTGAGAAGACAGGTAGCTAGCCCAGAAACAGGTGGGCGGGCCACTGAGAAGTTGGCCCCAAGAGGCCCCCCGTTACAGTAAGTACTGTAATACTATCATGCTTCCTCTTCTGTGTAACTAACACTTTACGTTCACCTGGCTAATCTCCCACTACCTATGTAGGATTATTCTCCAAAACATATGATATGAGAGAGTACACAAGTAAATACCCTTTGGAAAATTGAGGGACAGCAATACCCACAATGAAGCTTTTTGTTCTTGCTGCCCTGGATGAACAATGGCAGACTTTAAAGCATGATTAAATCCATATAATTCATAGTACATCTTTTGTTATAAAGCATATTTTTGCCAATAGTTCTTCTTTCAGTGTTTGAGTTGCCTGTTATGCTTTCATTGCAAAATGTATTTTGTATGCCTAGTGTTGTTATAAGAGTTCGACAACTTAAAGCATACAGGTAAGATTTCTTTGAGATCTGCCATATGGATGCAGCCCAAATAGCTGAAGTTACTGCCTCCATTGCTGCTGCTGTGGGAGGAGTGGGAAGAGTCAAGAGCAGCATAAACTTTCATATGCAGCTCTCTGATGCCTGCATGGGTGGTGGCAGGGTGAGGAGAGCTGCTGGCAGGGGAGACGACAGATTTTGGGTGATTAGTCTCTCTGGCAGGCTTCCCTGAAGTCAGAGGCAGCAGCCCCCTGTCACCCCTTGGCTAGAGAGGACTCCTCTGAATGCCTTTGGAGTGACTTTGGTGCACCAGTATACACTTCCATAACACTATTTTTTTTTTTTGTAGCACTTTAAAGTACTTTAAAGTACTGAGGCACTTTGTAACCAAAAATGAATGTATGTTAAAGGCCTGTAACTTTTCCAGTGAAATGGGCATTAACAGCAAGAAATTTCTATCAGAGTTATGAATGAACTTAACAGATGTAGCCATCTTTTTTCCCTGTACTATACATGATTTTGGTGGGCATGTCTACACATGCAGTTATGGCATCTGAATAAACTGAAGAGCAATAAGTTTTGCAATTTATTTGGGTGCAGCACATGGAGCCAGGCAGAGCAGCCTTGGCTGGCAGGGAGCTCCAGGGGTCATCCTACCACCTTGGGGTTGCTCCCCCAGCTCAGTTAGCTGCAGAGGGGCTGAATTAGGTATGAGGGAGCTTCAGTGCGGGACTAGCTGGTAGGCAGCCCCCACTCTGAAGCACCTTTGTGCCCCAGCCAGCATTTACATGTGTGCTACTGTGAAGTTTTTTTATTCTGTAGCAGGATAGAACTTGTATTTACTTGGATCTACAGGTGCATTAAGATTCTTTTCCTAATGTCCACTAAATTTGGTACCTCTGGCCATTTTTACTTGTGCTCCAGGTGGTGGGTGTTTTAATTAAAGTGGCTTTGAGCATTGCTCTAATTAAGTGCAAGGAGTGTCTTGTGTATCAGTATTCCCACACTTCAAAATAGCATCAGGGATACTTTATCTAAAGCTCATCAAATCAGCTTTAAAGTTCACCCTTTTGAAGTGCAGGGATGCTGATGCATGAGACACAGTGGTTGACTGGAATACGGTAATCATCGCACTCCAGCAGACTCAATTAATCAAGCATATCTTCTCAATTAATTGAGTCTGCTCCAACGTGCTATAATTACAGTGCATAAGAACAGCCTCCATGCTTGTGTACAGGCACCCTAAAATGTGAAGTACTAAATAAAAGTACATTAAACTGCCTTAATGCACAGTAACAAATGTGCATGGTTTTTAAGTGATGCTTAATATGCAACAGTCTATTTTACTGCTCATTAGCATAATTGCATTTTAATGTGATTTTAATGCTTAGTAAAATACCCTACTGCATATTAGAGTGCAAGTGTAGGCACACCAGCAAGTACTATCCTGACACGGAGTAAATTAGTTTATTCCAGCCTTATAGGGGTGCATGTGTAGATGCTGAGACATCTACTGAGCAACTAATTAATATACTATGCACTAAACATCTCATCTCACCCAAAACTACTACCAAGACATTAGAACAGTAAGCTGTAAAGTATTTTGAATATCTTAATTATGAAAGGAGCCAGTGAGAAAGTTATATACTATTTACATTTAGGACTAGATTATATTTTCACTGTCAACCCTGAATACGGGGCAGTATTTCAGCAGTGATTGATCTGGGGTAAATCTCAGAACAAATTGACTCATATTGTAGTTTTTGGCCCCTTTCATCCTCTGGGGAAGGTCCCCTGTTACTTGTCTAAGTGTCTAGTTATTTTGTCTGCTGGATCAGGGCATGAGGAGTCAGAAATAAAGCTGTTCTCTCACTTGCTGTGTCACCCATGATATGGGTAACCTGTGCAAGAAAATAAGAGGTCCCTTTATTCCTTTGTATGGTGCAAAAAAAAATCTTAAGCCTATTTTTTTTCAGTTGAAAGCAATAAATCAAGATACAGATTAAGAGGTTCCCTGATACACAGAGAGGAGAACTAAACTACCCGGACATCTGTTGGGAGACACAGACAGCAAAGTCCCACCGCTCACGCAGGTTTCTAACCTGTGTACAGGACCTCCACCTGACGCAGGAGGTACATGGTCCCACTAGGGGGAATGCCTTACTGGAT
>NW_017728931.1:110726650-110748752 GCF_001723895.1 Crocodylus porosus | reverse complement strand
CCTGGCATCTATGAATCTATATTTGCACTGTTGGGAAAGCGTTCACATTATTTCACTGCAAGTAGTGAGTGCCTGTGCAAAACAGAAAAGCCTCTATATAGCATGTGGCCAAAGTAGGCTGTCACCTATGAAAGCTCAGACCTTTCTGAACCAAATGTTCTAAACTGCCACCCTGCCCTGCCTTCTCTTAATACTTCTCTACATTTTTCTAGTATTGCATTGCTGTTTTGTTTCATTTCAGAATTCCTCTCTGTCTAGCTCTATTGCATGATTAAGATTGGTAAATTGAAAGGAAAAGTTTTAAGGATAAATAGTAATAATCCTTTTGTTGTTGTGTTTGTGCAAAAATAAAATTCCCTTTGCTTTCAGATCATGTTACTGAATCATTTGAGTTAATGAAGAGTCTCTTATTAACTTCATTAAGTAATGGATTTAGCCCCTGGAACTCAAACCTGATGTACAATATGACCCTAATCCAGCAAAGCTATTAAACGTGTTCTTAATTTTAAGCAAATAAAGTAGTCCCACTAGAGCACCTTGTAGAGCCTCTGAAGAGTAAAGAGTGAAAAACCTGGATATGTTCCTATCAACATAACCCCTACTCCATCAGCTACTAGCCCATGTAATGGAATGATCAATAACTCTATTTAAAGCACTACCAAGTTAATCATTGCATAGTTAGAAACAAGTCTCAGATTAAGTGAAGTGCCTGCTTGAGGAATGTGTTTGTGCCATTCACACAACTAAAGATAAACCTCCAACCGTGACATTTAAATGCAAAATTAGTGAGCCTGTACTGAGAAGAAACTGTTCTATAAATGGAAAGATTTTCCTAAAAAAGAAAATCAACGGAAAAGCTTATTGTATGAGTACTTTATCTTTTTCCACTTAGAAGATCTTAACATGTCCATAGATTGCCTCAACAAATTATAATTAAGACTGTGGTGAGGAAAGTTTAGTTTGTACAGTCTTCTATTCTCATCATTGTCCCAAAGGTAGATCTGTTCCTATTAATTTCTTTTCTTATCATGTTCATTTGTTAGAAGTGGTCTTCCTATATTAATATCTTATATACTTTGAATTTTGTAATGCAGTTCTGCTTCAACTTTTTATTATTCTGTAATATGATTTCTTGTCCATTGATGTCCTTCCCTGTGTATGCCTCCTTACATTCTTTGGAAGGGAGAATAAAGTATACTAACTAAAATCTGTAGTACCTGTACTGGGAATGCCCATGTAATACAACATTACAATCCTCTACAGAATTCACAGTAAGTTAAGTACTAAAATCCTGATAACAGTTCTCATGTTGACCAAGATTATATTAGTTAATAGTACAACATGAACTTGTTCTGATGAGAGTGCTTGCAATAAAAACAGTTGATTGAATGAAACTTACCTACTCTTGATACAATCTTTAGATTATGACATAATGCTAAGCTACCTCACAGTTCTGTAAGTAGACTTGTCCTACGGTCTTTTTTTATTTGTATGTTATGACCAGAAAAGTGTCTGATAAAGTGAGAAAAATGATACAATAAAGTATCAAGATTTCATATTTAATGTACTGTGATAGCAGACTTTAATTTCTAAAGTCCATTATATTTTGCAGATACAGTGGACTGATCCTGAGACAGAATAGACCCCTGACTACTGAAATCAAAAGAACTTGTTGACACTCAAACTCTCAGGATTTGACACTTAAAAATGAAAAAAAGCTGCTAGCTAGAGAGTCATGCCCTTGGTCTGTGACAAAAGGGAATGATACATGTATGGGTCTGACTTCACCATAGTCAAAGTAGGGACAAATCACTTTTTTGAAACTGCTGTCTTTCATCAAGAAGAAGATGACCTTGCTTATAAGATGACCCTCCAATAATCAGATTCTATATATGGAAAATGTATGAATTTGTTCATAATTTTCCAGGTATAGAATCTAATTGGAGGTTTGCCCTGAATTTGTCCCCTTCCTGCTGCTACAGCAGGGAAAATATACGTGGGAGGTTAGATATTCCCTTTGCTCTCTCCTTTTCCCCCATTTTTTTCCTCCTGGTAGCCTCTTCCCCCTCTTCTTACTATCTTTCAGTCCCCACTTTCCCTGAGTACATGGAAATGAAGAGCAAATTTGAAAACAGCGACCTTGAAATTAGACATGCATATAGTACCCATAGACATAATTCATCCAGAACTGATGCATGTTACATTTTTGGGAAACCACTGCAAGTTTTAGCACAGGTACTCCATAAACTCACTTTTGAACATCACGTTGACACCTACTTATATGTAATACAAGTGATGCATGATATTAGTTCAAAGCCAAAGGCTTGTCATTTACTATTTGATTCATTGGGCTGAGCCCCACCAGAGTCAACAGTGTTTGAAGCCCCACAGTTCAGCACTGCTTGCTGTGTGTATACTCCAGATAACTGCCCCCCCACCCCAGAAGATCAGTGTGCTAATTAGCCCCCACTCATGACTGGAACTCCATATTCTTGTCGTAAGTCATGGGATCCTCCAAAAATGTATATGCAGATGAGATGAAGGGCAACCTGATCTGGATTTGCCTCATGGAGGCTGGAGCCACACTAATCTTATGCACCAGTCTGAGAGAGGGGTGACAGAGGAATTCTGTTTGGGGCCCTGTTTAGTGATGTTTGTCAGGCATTTATGGCTAATGAAGAAACAGGACTCATTGGAAATGGGAAGGAAAGGTGCAGCTTAGCTACGTAAGTGAAGAGGAAGTAAAAAAATGTATGCAAGATGTGCAGCAGCTCACCATGACTTGTAAAAAGAGTAAAAGATGAGGGAGTCTGCACCTAATGGGCAGTACCATATATCTTATTTAGATTGGCTGCACTGATGTATCCTTCAGCATTTCAGCCTTTTGGTGTGTGGAGGAAAGTATTTATACATCAAGATGGTGACAGGGATCACAACAATGACCAGAGGCAGGTACCACAAAGGCACCTGACCTGTTTAGGCAGGTGCTTTTGTGGCACCTGCCTAAACAAAAGGGGACCCTGATAGCTTGCTTCAGCCAGTTCATTTCCTGCTTTAGAAATGTTTTATGGAACCTCACATATAGACACACAGACATCTCAATAGATGCCTGTGTCAAAATAGGACTGAGCAATATGCAAGGATACTACAAGAAAACAATGGAAGACAACAGGGAAGAGGTGGCAGGGATCATCTGGAAGAGGATGGACTGGCACAGACTTTTTAGGGATAGACTCCCTGAAGAGATAATGATGACAGTTCTGATGAAGGTGGCAGAACTGACATGAGAGAGAAAGTAGCAATGACAGTGATGACTAAAAGAACTGGAAGGAAAAATAGATGGGGAAGGAATGGGGGAGGGGGATGGAGTAACTTTAGAATGTAGTGAAGGGTGCGAGTCTGAGATGGACAAGGGTGATTGATGGTCATGGACTTGAAGGCATGGACACAGGAGTGTGGTACAGATTTTGTGATAGGAAAATGTATGATGTAATAGTAATGACATGTTTAGTGGACTGCCAGGGGAGCCACAGAATAGTATTTGGGTAGAAGCAATGTGTATGTATATTCTTGCAAAAAAATAAAATAAAAATCTCAGCCTCTTGGCTGAGATCATTTGGCTGATCAAGCATTTTTGGCACAAGAGGAGGGTATCAGGGCTGGCCTTGGCCCTCGTGGTGTTGGTCTGGTATTGCTTCCAGGCATGGTGCTGGCCTGGTATTGCAGTACCTCTAGACCCAGTGCCAGTTCTCCATGGAGGGAACACTTGCCCATTTTTTATTTTTTTGAAGGGCAAAAACAAAAAAAAATCTCATCAGTATGTTTGTCCAATGTGGGTCATGTGTTTTATAGTCCTACTCTGTTCTGGCTGCATTTAATCAACTTTATAGTTGGTTTCCATTGTTGAACGTGTGCTGCTTTTGGCAGTAGTTTAATGATAGAGAATGTATTTAGTGAGATTTCCTTGTATGGAATTGTAAGATGAGATGCTTTTCCCCCCCTGCCAACTCAGGGGGGAAAAAAATCTCATCTTGTATTTGAATAAATACAGTACCTCTCTTTTTATCTACTGGATTGAGTCCTTTAGGTAAGATTGTAGCTTGTGAATCCTGGAAGTGTTTAGCAATGAAGTGGGTGTTGAATAGAGTGGGATTGGATTGTCAAGATTTAGGTAATCCTGAGTATGCCCAGTAGAGGAAACTTTTGGTAAGTTGACATTTCTGGGGGAAGGATTAAGGTTCTAAACTTTAGATTTAAGGAGTGAGAAGTATCGGTTCCAATGGTGACATGATCCATTAATGGTGGTGATGGGTGAGGGGGAGGAGGGAAATAGATTTACCTTTTGGAACAGATGAGGCAATTTGTAGCTCAGGTGATAGAGCACTTGGCTCATGAAATCTGATCCTGGATCAGCTACTGATCTGCTGGGTAACTTTGGGCAAGTCACTAGACATCTCTGAGCTCTGGTGCCCTTACAAAAAACAGAGCAAATAATACCAACTTCTTGTCAAGTGCTTTAGGATCTACTGATGAAAAGCACTACATAATAGCATAATCAACAAACCCTACTCCTGTTGAATTTCCTGGGCTTGATACATTATTACTGCAGTGTTTCACACAGGTGTACTTTCATGGTGGCACCTATAGTAATATGCTACAGCCTTGTTGTATTGCAAGTATGCTGTCATAAAAAATATCAAATCTTGACAATTCAGAAAAGCAACAAAAAAGAACAGAGTAGAGGTGAAAGACAATAGACAATCCTGTTAAAATGATACATTTTATTATTATTTAGGGTTGTCCAGTTTGAGTGGAAGTAAGCAGGAGTAAAAGCATAAGTAATACCCATTCAAGAAGCACTACTTCATTCATCACATACTCATCCAAATAGTTTTGGGTCCTCTGCCATGGCCTCCTCATCCTTTGAGACCATGGTAATTGAGACAGCAGGGAGTTTTCTAAAAGCCATGAGGTTGGCACACCCATACTTTACATCCAGAGGATTAACAAATAGCATTACTCATGCTTTTATGCTTGCCTTCCCCCCCCTCCCCTCTTCTCCATCCCATCACTAAATAAATAATACAATTTAAACATTGATAATTCCACCTGTCTTTATAAGCACAAATTTTAGATAATAGCATAGGTGCTGAGTCCCAAGAAACTCCTATACATTGAATTAGGAGTTACCTTCTCTTTTGTGTATGCACATGTATCACATTCACTATCATTGAAAAGAATTACCTACCTGCACTGAGACACAGCATATCAACACCTTTCTACAGAAGACATTTCTCAGTATGCTGTACTACCCCAATGCAGTCAGCTGCTGTACATGGCTGGAGCTCCTGCAGAGTCCTGTTGACTCCGCAGTGGGGCTCCATAGGGGTGTAAGTGTATGCCAAGAGAGAACTTTGCTGGGCCAAGGCCAAAGTTTGGTCAAATATCAGAAAAAATAGTCCTAATAAACACAATTAATTTTTACTGTTCTCCAAATAGAGCTCCATAAATAGCATTCAACTAAGTAAGGCTGAATATGATGCAGATAATTTGTGAGATGTATTCACTGACCACCAGAATTTACCAAATAATGTGTTTAAAAAAATATTAAAATTACTAGTGATACCTATTGTCTCCATACTTTTGCCATATGCCAATCCTGCTTTGACTTGGAAGGAATCCCTTTATGTTAATTATGTAGCTACGGATTCCACTGAATTTCCTTATCAGTTTATTTGCTTTATGTAGAACTTCAGCAATTTGACTCTCTAGCAGCTGTAATATGGCAATAATTCATGCTTGGTAGGAATGTCCTTTGAGAACAAGTTATCAGTAACTTGGATGAACTGAAAGTGAGGGTCACTTACTTTTATGTTGTTTTTCCAATAGGGTACATTTACCCAACCAGTGATAGAAATAGTCTAAATATGGAAACTATGTAATTGGACCCTAGATGTTTTCTACAAATGACTTTATAATAATTTGGGTTCTTAGTTTTCCTGCTTAGTTTTTAAAAAATAGCTCAGATGGTTAAATCATATTGTTTATAAGAACTGTGTTTATAAGCAATGAAACAGGAAAAAAGGAGTATGAAACCTTGGTTCTAATATGGTTGGAAAACTGGGGCTCTATAGTACTTTCTAAAGACACACTACAATTTATCAGATAATTTAAATATATTAACAGTTGCTAGGTGATAAATAGTTATTTAAGATTTTTTGTACATCTTTCTAAGTATTGTATTAGTTGTATCAGTCTAACTGATAACTTTATTGAAGCACTTAGTGCCTTTGAAATAATTCATTTATTACATTAAAAGCAATGTTACATTGGTCATATATTTGCTTTATATTTACTTATTATGTGTTTATGGTATCTTCAGCATTAATACCATCAGTCTTTACTTGTACCACAAAGGTTAAAAAATAAAACATTTTTTCTGAAATATATATGGTAATTATAACTCACTCACAGACATTCTTAATTTAATTGCTGCCTTGCAAGTGTCTCATTTGTCCAAGCATCTGCTTTTGCTGAATTATTATACTTTGCTCTTTGACACCAGATTTAGGAGAGACAATGATACAGCCTCATAGAACTGTTTCCTGCACAGTATTCTACTTATCACTACAATTATTGTCACGACCACTGGCTTCTGTCATATTACATTATTGGTCACATTACATTTGTCTTGAAGGATGTAGAACAAATTGAAACATGAGTGGCTCACATATTCTATAAATTGAATTGTTTTCAGTAGTTAATGCTTCTGTTCTTCAGATGTTCATTTCAGGGTCCCTCGTTTAAAATGGTGAGCTTACAAAAAACACCGAGGGATTAACAGTGAAGTTCTGCTATTGGCTGGAAAGGGACATAGTTTTTATCTGAAAATACCTGCTGGATCTTGTCAATCTTCCTTGCAGAAGCTGAAATAACAATGAAACTAGAAAGAGACTAAATTATGGTGTACATTTTTGTAGGTTGGCTTTGGATTGGACCAATTCCCTGCCTGCCCATGATGCAATGGTGCATAGAACTTATGCCCGAAATGAAAAAGAAGCCAGGGAAAATAAAGGTAAATGACAAGTCGTAGCTTACTCCTCCTTCAAATCCCCACCCTCATTTACTTCTCAGTAACTTGCTCATGGTGCTCAAACCCTAACAATACCCATCAAAGGCAAAATGAAGTACATCAATATCTCATTAGTCATTGTTCAAGGATCATTGATGTGATCCCCATGAAGTCACCTAATCCTTATCCCTATCAGTTTTCAGAGTGTTATTCAGTATGCAAACTTCAGGTTATTTAGGATCAGTGAAAACAGCCAATGTCCTTTTTTTTACATTTACCTGTGCAATCTAGGGCCTGTATTTTAGATCTCCAGTCCAAAGTATGCATCTTGCAATAAATAAGTCTACACTGAATAGGTTAAAAATTGTTTCTTAATTAATATTCAACATATCTCTGGTACCTCAGGTTTATGTTAAAGATAATGTTGTGATATAAACTTAGTCATATGATGCAACGAGGCCAAACCAGAGCCCAGGACCCTGCTGGTCCCAACTGGAGGGTCATTTTAATTAATTCCCAAAGCTTCAGAGACAAAGGCACCACCTGCAGCAAACCTGGATCAGTGGAGGCAATCAGGGTGCCCAATCCCCTGAGGCCATAAGCAAGAGCCTCCCCGCCTCCCCTCACTCTAGCCCTTAAAAGCTAAGCCCCACTCTCACAACTCTGCCCAGGGAAAGACTTAGGGATTTGGTCTTGACCTTCATTGTTTTACTTCTTGGATCTCTAGCCCCAACTCCTGATTCACTTTAACTTGGCACTGGCTCCTAATTCCATTTCTAACTCCTGGTTCATCCTGACCTTGGCACTGGGCTGCTGATTCCCCCTGACTCTGGCTTTGCATTCCTGCCGCTCTGGGAACCTGGCCCTTGGACTTTGCTTGTGTATCAGATGATATGTTCAGACTGCTCACTTCCTGGTTCCTAACATGATACTTCAATAAAAGTGAAAATTACACTTACAGAGTCTAACTTGGTTACAATGTTATTATCTTAATTATATTATAATTTTGTGGTCCCTCCTAAAACACATGCTGGTTTAAACTGGTATACTTATTATATAGTATGCTAAAAATAGGAATAGTTCTTGGATATGGGAAGTATAACTAAGCCAATATTTTATTAATATTTGACTATTCACCCATATTTCATCTATGTCAAACCACAGTGGATTATGAAGCATGCAACAACACAGGAAGTTAATGTATTGCAGTTATAACCATATACCATGTGTATTTCATTATCTTCAGAGTACATTTAACAATATTTGGACACATTCCAAACTCTTATAAAGATTGTTTTAACTCTCATTAGCATTTTGAAGATGTCAGCCATTTTGATAAAGGGTAATAGAAAGTAATGTGCCAAGGGAGCTAGTTGGCATATTGCTTTGTGTCAGAACAAATATGATTAACATTGTGCCAGATGTATGTCCTCATGAACTCCCAGAAGGGATCAGAGAATTAGACCTTGTAGTCAATTAATGAAATTGGAAGGGCTGTGTACCTCACATTAGTGTGCTCTATCAAGATTTTGCACATAGACCACTGTATGTATGTACGTAGTACACGTGAACAGATACATTCCCAGCATTTCATCCACGTTATTCTGTTTTGTGAAATATAGTTGCTTTATTGGAAAAGAAAGGAATGTGTAGCACTTTCTAATATAGAAATACAATGATTTCAAAGTGGTAAATGTGACCTGTATTGTTTACATGTGGTTGTTTATATCTTTGCTCTTATTAGCAGTCCAGGAGAAGAATAAGTAAATTAATTAAAAAATCAGTTCAATATAATATGAAAAAAGAAATTCTGCAGGTGTAAAAATATGCCATGTTTTAACCTGCTTTCTTATTTTGGACTATTCATCTCATCTAGCTGTTTAATCTAATTTTCATTTTAATTTTTAAAAAAATAACTGTCCCATTATGAGAAGAAAAATTATAGGACAACAAAATTTCACAGTTATTTCATCTGTAAAAGTAGACAAGATGTATTTATTTTGTTTCTCATGGTAACTTATTAACATATATTTGCAGATTTGTTCATTAGTTTCAGATTCCTGTATGCCATTCTTAATGAAACTAATGGAATCTACATAGATAGAAAGATTACTAGGTTAGTTCAACTTTCATTAAATTTCTATTCATGATTTCTCCTTTAACTGAAATTTGGTTATCAAATCAGTGCCCCTGGTGATGTACATGTGTCCAAGGAGAAGGGGACCAAGATACAAGAGATGAACAACTGTCAATTTACATAAGCTAATCATAGAAAATTAGGGTTGGAAGAGACCTCAGGAGGTCATCTATTCCACCCCTCTACTCAAAACAGGACCATCTCCAACTATACTATCCTAGCCAAGGCTTTGTCTAGCTGTATCTTAAGATTCTCTAAGGATGGAGATTCCAAAATGTCTCTGGGTAACTGGTTCCAGTGCTTTACTACCTTCCTAGTGAATTTTTTTCCCCTAATATCTAACCTAAAGTCTCCCTGCTAGAACTTGAGACCTTTTCTCCTTGTTCTGTCATCTGCCACCATTAAGAACAGTCTAGCTCCATCCTCTTTGGAACCACCCCTCAGGTACTTGAAGGCTGTTATTAAATCCTCTTTCAGTCTTCTCTTCTCTTCTCCAGATTAAATAAGCCCAGTTCCCTTAGCCTCTCCTTATCTATCACGTTCCCCAGCCCCTAACCATTTTCATAGCTCGCTGTTGGACTCTTTCCAATTTATCCACATCCTTTCTGTAGTGCGGGGTCCAAAACTGGACACAGTACTCCAGGTGTGGCCTCACCAGTGCTGACTAGAGGGAAAGAATCACTTCCCTCAAACTGCTGGCAATGCTTCTACTAATGCGGCCTAGTATGCTGTTAGCTCTGTTGGCAACAAGGACACACTGTTGGCTCACATTCAGCTTCTTGTCCACTGTGACACCCAGGTCGTCTTCTGCAGAGCTGCTGCTTAGCCAGTCAGTCCCCAGCCTGTACCAGTGCATGGGATTGTTTTGTCCTAAGTGTAGGACTGTGCACTTGTCCTTAAGAGATTGAACCTTAAGAGATTTCTTTTGGTCCAATCCTCCAGTTTATCTAGGTCACTATGAATCTTAGCTCTACCCTATAGTATATCTACTATGCCCAGATTGGTGTAGACTGTAAGGTGGATAGAAAACTTGGTGTCAAGGAATTCCTTGGAGTCTCAGACCAGCAGAGATTCCTTATGACTGATGGAGGGTGACTGTGCTTGCTAAGAACTTTTTTCCAACTACTCAGTTGGTCTAATGAAAGACATCACATTTACACAAAGAACCTTGCCTGCTACTTTTATAAAGCACTCCTTGACGGCTACTTAGTTCTACCAAGAGGACTAATTAGCCTGCCTAGGGTACTGTGCAAACATGGCTACACTGCTTTTGGTTCAGGAGGTAACATGCATGGAGCATGGCAGTGTGTTTTAAGGCCTCCACAGCCTGAAGTTTAAGGTTGCTGTATAGATGTGCCATTGGTATATGTCTACTCAATTCAGTGCAGTTCCATGTAGAGATACCCAAACTGTAAATAAGTTGACTCAGATACCAAAAGCAATAGAAATGTAATAACACTTCAGCTCAGTTCAGACTAATTACATTATAGATTTAGCTCAGATATTGAGAAAGTACAACACTATAGAGTACAGACATCTCTTTGGAGGTGAGAGGTTCAGTATTTCCAAACTTCATGGATAGCTGCATTTCTGGTCGTCTCCCTCCCACTGTCTCCCTTAAATTTGCAACAGCATGTTGATTTAAATTCTGCCATTGCTACAGAGCACAAAATTTCTTCGAAATTAATTGTGTTCTCTGTGACAATGGAAGAAAAGATATTTACAGTGGAGTTACTGGGTGCATCTACATGTGCAGTTAATGCAATGCAACAACCTTCAGAACAGTTCAAGCTGGAGTTAACTGTTACCAGGCACAATGTCTACGTGTGCACCTGGGACAGAAGCAATTTGAGCCAGGGTGGAGCAGGCTTCCAGCTGGCTGGGCTGACCAGGTGCAATGTACACCTTCGGTCAGCATCTACATGTGTTTTGACAGTAAAGTGCTTCACCATAAGATAGTACTGTCAGGGAGTTAATTAGTTTACTGCCCTGTGCCCATAGCTGGTCAAGCCATTGGCCCGCCCACCGGTCTAGAGCAGTCCACCCACCTGCCTCACTTGCTATGCCTTTGATGTATTTAATCAGTTGTTGTTTGTAAGATGGGAACCTGCCCATTTAATGCTCAATGCAAAAGGCATAATACATGGCTCCAAACCATCCCTTATACCATATCCCGTGCCTCACAGATGGGATTACTATGCAACTCTGGCCCTACGGTGGACCTCCTTCTATGTCCACCTGGTGGTCTACTCCCCGCTCATTCTGGGCTGCTAAACTCCCTGAACCATTCTTCCTCTTACCAGTGGCCCCCTTTGGGACCTTTGGCCACACAGGCCCTGACCTCACCTCTAGGCCAGTTGCAATCCCAGGCCCCCTGGCACTGGGTGTCCCTCATGATGGGTGCTCTAGCCCTTTGACTGTTCCAGTCCTGGCCCCAGCATTGACCTGTCAAGGGTTTCTGTGGTCAAGTTAATGAGCCACTATCTCTCTCTCTCATATAGAGCTGCCTTCTCAAGCACCTGTAGATGCAGTTCACTCGGTCTCTAAAGCCAGGCTATGCACAGTCTTTCAGGCTCATTCATGAAAACCCTACTCTATGCAGCCTTCTCACATGCCCACACTGGGCCCACTATTCTTCCCCCCTTCACTGGGGCTCTCAGCCTGATGCCCATTGGGCCTCAGACCTGATGACATGCCTGGACCTTTTGCCCATCCCCTCTATGGGGTAACCTGCCAGGTCATGGGGACTGAGGCTATACAGCATCCCATCCTCACCTTTCACTAGGGAGGAACTGATGTGGCATTTCCTGGGGACCAACCCACCAGAGGCAGCCCTGCCACACCATCCTATCCTAGCTGGGTGTAGTTTTAGGTCATTTCCTAGGACCAGGAACCTCCTTCACCCCCATAGCTCCTACCCTTAACCACCAAGTGTTCTGGAAGCAGCAGCTCCAGCTGGCAATGTTATCCCTCTAGCTTCTTTCAGCAACTGCCAGTTCAGCTCTTAGGTCTTGGGTTTAAACTGGGGCTACTCAGCCTCTTCCTCCAATCCAGGAGCCCTCCTGCAGTCACAGGACCTCCTTATTAGGCTGCACCACACCTGCCAGCTGCTTCACAGCCTGTTTAAGCCTTTTAAAGTGGCAAGCACCAAAGGTGCCCTGCCACATGCCCTAATACCAGTGCACATGTAGACTGTGATGCTTTACTGCAGAACTGATTAGTCTACTCGCCAGTAAAGTGCATATCGAGATGCACCCACTGAGATCAGAAATATTTAGAAGTATGTGTATAGTTGAGAGCAGAATTATGGATCTGAATTTTGGTTCATGAATCCTGAAAGGACTATGTAATGTTTCTTTAGAGACATTAACAAACTTGTGATTTGTTATTATAACGTTTTTAGTTAATATTAAGTATTGAAAACTCACTGAGGTTCACAATTTTCCAAATATATAGAATATCTAACCTGTTTTGATGTTCAATATGCTTATATTGAAGTAGTAGCTTCATTGTTCATTTAATATTAATGGCATGTCCAATGGTTATAGTACTAATCACCTGGGTTCAATTTCTGACATACAGGGTATATCTACATGAGACGCTGACTGTGCAGTAGCCTGATACTACTGTGCAGTAGCATTGCATGAAAAAAACTGTGACGCAATACTAGTGCACAGTAGTATTAGACGATTGTGCAATAGCATCACAAAAAAGGCATTTCCAGTGCGACTGCACTGGAGGTTACTGCACATTTATTGAATACTTGCATAAACATGTTTATACAAGTACTCAATAAATGTACAGTAAAGACTGTGCAGTAGTGTTTTGTGTAGATGTGGCCACAAATTACAAATGTGGAAATTATTTAGACTTTCTGTCTCAGTTCCCTTTTTGCAATTGCACTTCCTTACCTCACAGGAATTTTGCAAGGGTAAATACATTAAAGATTTTGAAAGGGGTCAGATAAATATGTATGATAGATTAAGTGAATTCAATGGTGATACAATGCTATACACATATATATATACACACACACACATAAAATATTTGAGTGCCTATGCACATGCAGTGAGGCTGCTCTGACACACTATAATTATGGCATGTTAGAACAGACTCAGTTAACTGAGCCTGCTGGAGCCTGGTAATTATCTTACTTAAGCAGACTCCAGTGTCTCGTGTATTAGAGTCCCCACACTAAAAGGTGCCCCTGTCACCATTTTTCAGCGCAGAGATGCTGATACGTGAGATGCTCTGAGCACTTTAATAAAAGTGCATTATTTAATTATTATTTAATTAAAGTGTGCCCCCCCCCCAGCATATGTATAAACTGCCTTTGTGTGCAAATTTGGTTTACCTGTACAAGGTAGCATATATAGTAAATGTATAGTTATTCATACTATAAGAGGAGATAAGAATGTTTGTATTATAGTTAGAATGATATTTGTCATTTAAATATATATTCAGCACCAAAATGACATGGCTATTATATATAATCATAACTATGCATGCATATATATCACTCATCTTATTTGCATTTCATTTTTCAAAAACAAAGTATTTAATCATTTTAAAAAGTCTGATGAAAAAGCCTGCATAGGTTATCAACTCTGAGAGTCTTGTCACCTGTAGTGTTCTAGGTTTCCTTAGATCTTTCCTACTGTTTGATTTTCCACTCTCCTCTGATCTGTTTTAAGTCCAGCTGTTAGAGTTTGACCAGCTGTAACCCTCCTAACCTCAAATGCGTCAAGGTATTAACTCAGGTAGGACAATGGAAACAAACTGAAGTAGAAACCAGTTGGTTATCATTTTCTTTTACTTCTTTCCTTCTAAATAAAAGACAATAGTTTTGGAGGAGATTGAGGCTTTACTTGTACTAAAATATTTTAATCCACTTCAAGCTAAATGCAGTGATAAATTTTGTGCTGTGCCTATAGCAGGGACTTGACTGAAATATCATTGTAGACAAGAACTTAGGAAAAATGGATTATCATTAACATAGCTTCCCAAAAAATTTAAAAAAGCCTTGCATAGTGCAGATAAGAACATAGTGAAAATGTGCTATTCTGGTTTTAGTGCACATTGCTACATGATCCAAGAAGCCAAATATATTTTTCTTCCTTGAGCTTTGAAATAGCTGGATGGCTTGAGTGATAATTTGAGTGCAGTGGATGAACTGCTGGCACCTAAATCCTTCAGGAATTGTGAAATTTGTTTTTTAATTTCACAAATCTAGAAATCTAGTTTCTGACCCTCCAATCAGTTCTGAAGATGCAGATCCCTGTAGCAGGCACAGAGTCCTGGTGAACTCAATGGTTCAGAGGTTTGCGTGCACTGATCAGCTTTATATACTTGAGGCCCACTTGGCAGATCACTTGTTCCTTTTTGTGATTTACACCCAAGTTTGGGGGATTTGGGGTTTATCTTGAGTTTTCCCCAATGGTGATTAAAACTTGAAAATGTAGGAAAAATACAAAATCCTTTTCTAGGCAAAGGAAAACATATTTTAGTTCAGGGGTGTCCAACTGGTGCTCCACAGGCTGCATGCGGCTGATGAGAGGTTAACCTGCAGACCCCCAATTCCAGGTAGTATTCCTGCTATCACTGTCCTGCTGCTGCCATTGGGGTCTCCAGGCTTCCCCTTTCTCTTCCAACTTCTGCTTCCTGGTCCTATCCCTGTGGGCAGTGCAGTGCAGCACAAGCCAAGGAGTCTACAGTCTGGAGATTCAAAGGGATTTGGGGGCACTGGCATGCTGCGGCATGGGGAGCCCACACAGCATGGCAAACTTCAGCAGGGAGAGGTTCAGCAGCCCGAATGGTGTGCGAGTGTCCAACGCATAAGTTGGGCAGCCCTGGGCTAGGCTTTAGGAGCAGGGCTGGCAGCACTATCTGTTATTATTGGAGTTGTCTGTTATTGCCTAACACTCTCCATTACAAGATTAGCTGCTTATAGCTGCAAAAATCTTAGCTGTTTGGCCTGAAATTTTGTATGTCAGTTGTCTGCTTCAGACAGAAATTTTTATTTCAGCTAACATAGTTCAGACTTTTCCAAGAGCATTGTTTCACATATGTTAAATGGCCCTTTTGTTCGCAGTATCAGAGCAGGGACTTAAAACTTGGCAGAAAAGTAATTTTTGCAACAGGGATGTATGTGCCTTTTCATCCTTGTGAAAAATGCCCCTATTCAGCCAAGTTGTAACCCTTTGAAAAATCACAACTCTTATGTGCTCATTGGAGATTTAATAGCCAAAAGCTTCAGATTCTGTCCTCACAGATCTGTCTCCACAGAGCACCAAGTGCAATGAAGCCCACAGCTATGGAGACCCACAAGGAAGTTTGCTGGAATGGCTGCTCTAGCTGGATAGAGATAGGGACTGAAAAAGGGAATGCAAGTGGGATTCTAGCCACGTCCATCTCACACAGTTCTGGTGTGATGCTCAACAAATCTTGTAACCCAACCTTTTCAGTCAAATACTAATGAACTGTTTATGGATGCATACCGGTGTTACCCTTGTGCCACCATAACTTTTTATGGCAGTTTAAGTTGCAAATCAACAGACATCCTAGCCCCTTGTTGCACTACTATGTGACTAAAAATATCGTTGCACTCAAAGCTAGTCACAGCTTATGGTGCCTTAAATGGGAGGAGGTCTGTTTGTTTATTATGTGCCACAAAAATTCTTCAGTAGTGAATTCCTGGGGTGTGTGTATCTTAATGCCATGCTCCACTTTGAGGCACAGCACCTGGGGCCACTATCCTTCAGGATACAGCAGGGCCTTCACCTCGTGGGACAACACCCCTAGCTACCTCTATAGACACCAGTGAAGCACATTAGTTGTATCGGGACACTTCCTGACACAGCTGATCCTGCTCTAAAGTCTGCTTATAGACAGTGATCCTCTTTTACTGGGCACCTAACCTTATAGTTTGGGACCTCTGCATTCACACCTGTAACTGAAGTTACTGGGAGATGTATTCAAATACATTCCTCAGAAAAATCAGGTCCTACGTGTCTCCACTTGGGGACTAAAAATTATTGGATTTTTTTTTTACTTTATTCTCTGTGCCTTAGCTCCTATTAGCAGAGATAATATCAACCCCTCACCCACTGGAGGTTATGAAGATAATGTCTGTGAAGCATGCAGGTAGTTTAGTAATGGGCAGCATAGGAAGGCGGATGAAGAAATTAATGCATTCATAATAGTGCTTGAATTTTGTGCAGTAAATAAAGCCAGGGGCCATGAATTGAACAATCAGGATTAAATAAAATATTGAATAGCTGCTAATTAAGTGAGCACCCTTCGTCCTTTGCAGTGAATGAGACAGAGATTTTTTGGGTGTGAGCAAGTAATTAGAAACTGTATTATAATGCAAATACATAAAGGGGGTGAATTAAGGTTGCATAAAACCTCAATCCTGGCAATTTCTATTTTTTGACTGGGTGACCTTGCTACCTTACTATAAGTCAGGGCAGCGTGACCCCTTATAGACTGCCAGTCTGTGAGGGGTCACACCACCCTGCCTTCTGGCTAACAAGGCTAACCACTTCTCTCAACCTCAGTACAGTTTACTACTTTTTAAGATCTGGTTTGTGTGTGGGTCTGTATGCACATGTGCATAATTAGAGATGTAAGCGACTGTTACATGTGTGGGTATTCGATACCTATGCTCGCTCTACATTACCATTAGTCTTTATTTATTTTCACATCCCTATTTTTCTTCTTAACATGCCTAAGCATTATAGGAACCCACATATGTTTTTCTACGTGTTTGATCCTCGGATCCAGTTCGTTTGGTATATATTGGGATAGCTGACCCAGGATGTTTGACTTGGTGTGAAATGAAAAAAAAAAAAGAGCTTATGCATCCTATTTGAAATGCAATCTTTTAATCTAAATTTGGTATGCTGGATTGGGTATTATCCACTTGCTGACTTATTTGTTTTTCCAGTCTCTAATCTTTAGAGAGTGTATTGTATGTGGCAGCAATTGCACAGGTACACTTACTGCCAGGAACACACATTACTGCCCTTTGGTAATATAGCCTAATTGTTTTTCTCCTGGTCAAATTACCCAGAAATACTTGGTTTCCACAAAATTCCTACTGCTCTGTCGTGACAGTTTGTTATATTAAATGACTGGCCCCCATTACATTTCATCAACATCAGACAAAATTCAAACAACAAAGCTCATATTACATGCAGAAATAATATCAAGTACAAATTTCCTTGTTTGGGAAACTATTTTACCTCCCCAAATTTTGGAATCTTTCAGATCTCTACAAATGGAGATTCCTGGCTGGGACAGTCACTTTATTTTGAAAAACATTCTTGTCCTGTGGATGTGTGGGTAAAGCACTGCATATCATAACTGTAGCCTGTAAAAGTTATAGTGGGAACATAGGAGCAGTGGGTAAAAATAAAAACTACACTTTTTAGGGATAGATTCTGCCTGGTTAAGTGGGAGGTCAATTAAGGGGTGCTACATGATTGTGCATTTTGCATGGCGAAATAAGGACAAGACTAAATTGTAGCCTGTGCAGCCTCTTTACTCCTCTGGGGCACACTTCTTAAGAGGGTCACTGAGCCATTGTACTGCTTTCTGCCCTCCACGTGATGGCCACATGGGGAGCACACATGCAGGGAGCTTTGGGAGGCAAATATCACTTTCTGCTGTAGAAAGGAACTCCCTCGGGGCATTCAACATTATATCCTACCCTTATATGGTATAACGGAGGCTTTAGACTGCAAAGTGTGAAGACAATGTTTTCAACACTCAAAACTAAGCAAAATCAAACTCCTCAGTCTTGCTGGAAAGTGGGAGGCTGCTTCCTTTTTTATCTCTGAATGACCTACCACTAAGCTAAACTTGAGCAAACATAAGACAATGCTGTCTTTTGAGTAAGATTTTTATAGGGGTTGTGAATCAAGTACTCCTTTATATAATGCTCTTAATGAGCTCAGAAAGATTTTTTCAGTTAGTGCTGTAATTTAGAAGCATTGCTGATCCTACATATGGAAACTGATATATTGATTAGCTGTACTAAAGTAATTGAAAAAGCAAACAAAAATGACTCAGAGTTAAAGGCTTCTTCAAGGTGAAGATAATAGGAAAAAATAAGCATTCTAAATTGATTTTTTTTAAATAAAAAAATTTGCCATTAAAACCTGTTACTAATTAATTTATTTCCCAACATAAGGCACAAACACTAGGTCTCATGATAATTACCCACATGCTATGACACAAATGAAAATTTTAGAGTAAAGCCAGCAAATTATTAGAGGTATCATGGGTATAACTCTACATTGAGTATTTGTTCACAGGAGAGTCATTCAAAATATATATGTTAGGAAATGAAACTGATCTTGAAAACTTAAAAATACATTTAGTTTTCCAATTGTTTATCCAATTCTTTTAATGTCAGCTTTATTTTTCTATAACTTATAGTAGGTCTTCTGAAATGGCAAGTATTTTTGCTAATTTAATATGCTTTCTAGGAAAAAGGGTCAGAACTGTTGTTTCCAATGATTCCTCTTATGTAGTTTCACAACTAGTTGTTAGAATTTGTTTACAATAAATTATGTAAAGATGGCACCTTCCTGTTCATAAGACCTTGGCTTTCTTAATTTAGGTCTAAAACTCTGCATTAGGTGCCTAGGTTCCATATACACTGCATGTGGAGAGTTTGGCTTTTTAGGAGGGTGAGTGAAAAATGCACACGTTAAGCAGGAGAACATCCAGAACTAGCCAACAGTAACTACTACCTAAGCTCAGGGGTGTGTTTGAATTCCATCTGTCTCCTGTACTCAAGTGCTTCAGACCGCTATCTCCATCGACGCAGGCTAATGAGTGTAGAAACCAAAAATATTCTCTGAAAGATTTTTTTGTTTTGTTTTTTTTAAATGTAACCAGGAGAATCGATGCTTCTACTTACCGTTAATATAATAACCTAATGTTAGAGATCTGAGTTCAAGGCCATCTTCACCTTGAGAGGATTCATACACACTTCTTCCATCTCCAGGAGAATGCTTTAGCCACTAAGATATGAGTTGCTTTAGGTGACTGGGCCTCTTTCTTGTGCCACTGTGAAGAACAGAATGAAAGGCATCTGACAGACATTCAGTTAAAGGTGCAATGGGACCTGATGCGCATACCTCAAGGTACCAGGTGACTTGTAAATGCTGAGATGTTGGGGTGGATGGAGTGTCCCATGACAGTATAGGGGGTCCACAGTGCACTCAGTGTCGGACCTAGAAGTGGACCAGAAGCACTTGCAGTCCACTTCCAGGTCTGCTGCAGAGTGTGCTGGAGACCCCTCTGCACCCCTGGCTTGGGAACTGATGGCTCCTGGGTCTAGAGGGGACACCTGGGGTCCCCCTATGGCTCATCACCAAGCTGGGAGAATGTGTGTGGGGGGTCCCCCATGCACTTGGTGGTGGACTCCAAAATGGACTGTAAGTACTTCTGGGTTTTTTGCCAAGCATGCGGGGCCCCCCCGTGCTCCTGTGGGATGCTCCATCCACCATCGCAACATTCATGAGCCACACTGGATACCATGAGGTACACAGAAAAAACATTTAAAGCTCTAGCTGAATTGCTGATTATCTGAATCAGCATCAAATCTTCAGATTCTGATTCAGTTGAATCTAACTGGGACAATGATCTGAATCAATGGATCATATCACTGTCCCCAGTTCAAGCCAATTCTGAATCGGAATCGAATATGGCCTATTTCACACATCCCTGATTGAGTCCCTTCTCTCAGGCAGCAGTTCTCCTAGGCAGAGGGGTTTCCACCCTTGCCTCCCTGTGGGGCTCTGTCTCCCTCCACTGCCATAGCCAGTTTCCTTCCTCTGGCCTGGGGAGAGTTTATATCTTAGTCAGACATGCCCCCTTCAGCTGACCAGGCTTCCTGCTCCCTGGGTGTAGGTATGATCCATCTTTTGCTTTTCTCCGCCTGCTGGGTCCTGCAGCTGGCTGATTGAGGGCTGGACTTTGCAAGTGTTAGCCTTCCACCCAGAGTCTTTCCCCTTTGGTGGTCCCTGCTGCCCTCCTACTGCTGCTCACCTGCTCTGATCCAGCTGGGGGTTTCCTTGACAGTTGAGGTACTCGCCTCCCCACCTGTGTGCTAACTGGTTCCTTCCTCTGGGCTACAAAGGTTTGGGACTTAAGGGGGCCCATTGTCTTTCCTTCCATGCCCCCCCTCTCCTCCACATCAGGGCTAGGGTCCCCTGGTATGTTATGCATGACCAAACACACGATTGTGGGATTGGGAATCAGATCCTAATTGTGTCATATTGCTGGTGCAGGGAAAGCCCAGGTTCCCCCTGCACTGGCAAGTAGAAAGCCACTCAGCTGATTTGTGCTCCCAGCCTTGGGATTGCATTGGAGTCATGGGCTCTGATACATCCCTGAAGCTGGGAGTGCTTAGATCAGTAGAAAGTAGATGAAAAATGCTACTGTATCAAAATGATGGTGTCTTAAACTCAATGGCCTCAAAATGCACCAGAGGCAATTTAGTTAGGAAATTAGAAAGAATGTTCTTACTGTTAGGTGGTCACGCACTCACACTGGAACAGGTTAGTTAGAGAGGTTGTGAATTCTCTATCCTTGGGTGTTTTTAGAGAAGTTGAGAGAGACTGGGATGGCCTAGTCAAGATAAATAGGACTGGGAGGGATCTCTAGAGGTCATCTAGTACAACCCCCTGCCTAAGGCAGGATCATCCCTATCCAAATCAATCCCCGTACACCCTTAATCTAAACTCTATAGAAAACTGCCTTCAACCTTGACACAATATAGACCTAACACCCAAACCTGCTGCAGGTAAAGCAGGGGAACCACAGTAGCCAGTGTGCTGCTTCTATAAAATGTTGTTAATATACAGTCAAGAGGTCCTGGGTAGAAGGCCAGGGCCCCCACTATAGAGTAAGGCAAAAACCCCCTAGAGTCAAAACTAATCTGACTGTGTGGTAAAATTCCTTCCTGGCATCAAGTATGGTAATTGGCCTGACCCTGAGCAGAGGGGCAAGAACTTCTAGCCAGGAATCTCTGGCTTTGCTCCTAGCAGGAGAATTGGCATGTTCCAGTTGAAGTCCATAGGCTTAGCTGTAGCCAACACCCGGTGTCTCTGGGGAGGCTTTGAAACAGCCTGACACGTATAGCAGAAGAAAGTGTGTGTGTGGGCGGGGAGGGAGGCGGAGGTGGGACGGGAGCAACTAGCAAAGGCCAGAAGCATGGGAAATATGAATAGTAGAACATAGGCATAACCACACCTAGATCATCCCCAGTCAGTGGCTGTCCAGTCCCTTCTTGAACACCTCCAGTAATAGAGAGTCCACAACTTCCCTAGGCAGTTTATTCCACTGCCTCACTATTCTCACAGTGAAGATATTTCCCTCTTCTTTATGGCAGCCCTTCAAGTATTCAAAGACTTCTATCATGTCCCCTTTGAAGCGCTTTTTCCACAAGCTGAACATGCCTAGCTCCTTCAGCCTCTCCTCATATGACTTGCCTGCCAAGCCCTTGATCATCTTTGGTGCCTACCTCTGGACCCTCTCTAACTTTTCCACATCCTTTTTAAAAATGTGTAGTCTAGGGGTGTCAAGCTCTATGTCCCAGGACAGATCTGTATCCAGACCCAGAGGCAGTGGCAGAGTGAGAGGTTTAACACAGTCAGGCCCCAGGGGAGGCACACCTAGGCCAAGGGTTAGTGAGGAACTAGTTAGGGAGCTTCTGGAGGGACTGGACGTATTCAAGTCAGGTGGTTCAGACGACCTCCACCCTAGAGTACTAAAGGAATTGGCTGAGGTCATTGCAGGACCCCTGGCACAGCTTTACAAGCACTCATGGTGCTCTGGTGTGGTGCCAGAGGACTGGAAGAGGGCCAAAGTGGTTC
>NW_017728931.1:110684310-110726205 GCF_001723895.1 Crocodylus porosus | reverse complement strand
CCAAGATGAACATGGGCCAGCAGTGTGGGGATGGAGTCAGGAAGGCCAACTGTACCTTGTCATGCATCCACAGATGCATCTCAAGCAGGTCCAAGGAGGTGATCCTCCCCGTCTATGTGGCACTGGTCAGACCACAGTTGGAGTACTGTGTCCAGTCCTGAGCGCTGCATTTCAGGGGGGATGTGGACAACATGGAGAGGGTCCAGAGGAGGGCCAGTCGCATGATCAGGGGGCAGCAGGGCAGGCCCTACGAGGAGAGGCTATGGGACCTGAACCTGTTCAGCCTCCACAAGAGAAGGCTAAGGGGGATCTAGTGGCCTTTTACAAACTAGTCAGAGAGAGGGGACCAGCAGGCATTGGGAGATTTCCTGTTCCCCCGAGCATTGCCAGGAGTGACCAGGAATAACGGTCACAAGCTGACAGAGTGTAGATTTAAGCTAGATATCAGGAGGCGCTACTTCATGGTCAGGGCGGCTAGGATCTGGAACCAACTTCCAAGAGAAGTGGTGCCGGCTCCTACCCTGGGGCTCTTTAAGAGAAGGTTTGATGAACACCTTGGTGGGGTTGTTTGACCCCAATAATCTTTCCTGCCATGGCAGGGGGTCAGACTAGATGATCTACTCATGTCCCTTCTGACCCTAGAAACTATGAAACTATAAAATAGCATGCCAACATCAGGGTTCCATAATTATGAATTTTGTGGCAGGCCCTTGCCCTGCTTTCCCTGCTCCCAAATTCCCAGCATCTCTGGAATGCCTATGGGTCAGGTGAAACTGCTGTTGATGCTGGATCTGGCCCACAGGTATATGTTTGACACCCCTGGTTTATTCAAGGATGACTCTGCCTTGACCTTCTGAGGTCCCTTCCAGGCCTACTTTTCTATGATTCTATGATATAAGATTCATGGCAATGTGGAATCAGGTGTGTATATGACACACAAAGCAACTGTTTTGTCTGTTCACCTGGTAGTCATACTTATCCTTGTAAAGCTCTTGAATTGCCATCTTCCTTACAAGGACACTGGTTAGTTACCCTTTTTCTCTTCGTTCTTTTTCCTCGTCAAAAAAGTCAATCAAATTTTCAACTGAACCCAATGCTGCTTCAATTTGGAATGGCATTGTTTTTCTAACGTGTAATAAACATTTGTTTATTAAGATTTCAAAAATAATGAATAGGGCTACCTATGTAAGGTTGTCAACGCTTTTGTCATAAATTACAAAAATAACTCCAACCTTATTAAAGCATTGACTGTAAAGCAGTGTAGATGTAGTAGATGCAATTTTTAGCAGACATTGACATTTCTTAGTTTCTATAGTGTATTTTTTCCTCCTCATCATATATCTGAGGATACTGATTTTTCAGGTCAGGCCAAATTGAACTTAATTTAGGAATTGACGGTTTGCCTACACAGAGATGTATACTTACGTACTTCCCTCATTCATCATTGCTTACACATTCATCTGTACTTTTTTTCAAATTGACATTAAATCATTTTGGGGGATATCCCGTAAGACAGTTTTGTTCTGTGTGGCTCAATACATGCAAAATTTTTTCATAGCAGGATGCCTACCTAAACTTATAAGTATTTTGGAAATTTTGGATCAAACTGAGAAACTCGTATGATTTATTTTTGCTATTTCATAATTGTTCTGTACTTTTCCAGTACCCCATTTCTGTTAGACAAAACCAAGGAGACTCCGAAGTGCTGCAAGCATGAATATCATCATCAATATGAACAGGAAGCTGAAGATGCACTGGTAGTCATGTTACCTGATGGACTTGGATCACTGGCTTCCATGGGTTTTGGATGATTCATTGATACAGCTACAGGTAGATGAGGAGCAGAAATGTAAAATCAATCAATGACTCTGAAGGATATTTTTCTGGAGCATGGATGTGATAGAACCCATCTTCTTGATTTTTCTCAACTGCCAGTGAGTCATGGGACATGGCAGTGATGCAAGCCAAGTTTATCACCAGTCACCATTACTAAATGTTGTGTTGTTCAGGATGTTCAGATCTCTAGAAGCACCAGCAAAAAGCATTTCTATTTGCTTGTCCCACTCTAGAGTTCACTCTGAATGGGCCCGCTTATCTTCCTCTTGCATAGTATCTGTATGCACATGCAAATTACACGTGTGTGGGGTAAGAGGGGCTATGTATTGTTGTAGGATCTGTAAATGGGGGGTGAGTTCTGGGGGTAAGGGCAGCTGAGAATGGTTTAGTAACTATATACAGGCATACTTCAGAGATATTGCGGGTTCGGTTCCAGACCACCGCAATAAAGCGAATATCGCAATAAAGCGGGTCACACGAATTTCTTGGTTTCCCAGTGCATATAAAAGTTATGTTTACACTATACTGTAGTCTATTAAGTGTGCAATAGCATTATGTGTAAAAAAACCAATGTACAGACCTTAATTAAAAAATACTTTATTGCTAAAAAATGCTAACCGATGGAAAAATGCTGCCGATAGACTTGCTCAACGTAGGGTTGCCACAAACCTTCAATTTGTAAAAAATGCAATATCTGCGAAGTGCAATACAGCGAAGCGCAATAAAATGAGGTATGCCTGTATATGTAGTTAGCTAAAGTAGGCTATCTAGATGTTGAAGGGTGTTATCCTGAGTTATGCGTCCAGAAAATGTAGAAAAGGTAGACCAGAAAGATATGGGGTACTGTTATCTACTAAGATGGAGTCTCCCTGACCCATACAGGAGCAAAACAAAGTGGTCACCAAAATGATCAGCCCTGAAAAGGTTTAATTCCCATGTTTGAGTCAAAAAAGATGGTGATATTTACCCTACATTTCCTTACATAAAGCCCAGTACATTAGCACATATTGAGCCTTTAGATTAGTTTTTTTCAGCAGTTGATTTGAACACAAAAAGTAAGGGAATGCTAAGTGAATGACTGCAAATATTCATGATTATCTTTCAGCCTGTGCACATTTTGAAATATCTCTGTCACCAGATTTAGACACTTTATCTCATGAAATATAAAGATAACTAACATCTCAGTGCACTGACACTAGCCACCTGCAGAACATTTTCTGATACATCTTCTGAGTGTTGCTTTATCTGCTGTTACAGTAAGCAAACCTCCTATTTAATGTGTTTGATTATTTAATCCCCCTCTTACTATCAGCATCATGAGGGGATAGAGTGCTGTGTGCCATGGTTGCCCTGCAGCCTCAAGGAGCTTGAGAAAAGTGTAACTTTAATTGTTTTAATTCTCCAGCAAAGACATTTTGAGCGAAGGAGGACAGGGAGGCAGATGGATTATCATCAAACAGTTTAGGAAGGAGAGCATGCAAATGACATTTGGCATATGGTTCTGTTATGTGATACCTTGTGGAAATAAAACCTTCAAGTCTCAGATATAGGCACTATTTTGGGTGAAGGTAGCAAAAGCAGAGAAGGCAGAGAGCAGGAAGATACTATCCTGTGGGGAGAAAAAAAGTTTAAATCCCCTTACATGGTTGTATTGTAATATGGCACATAATCCTTATTAGTAGAGCTTTCCTCCACAGCCATTTCCAGCTCTTTCTATGTAATGGGTTCATACATACCTTGGTTGCTTGGGGACATCTTTTCTTGGTCTGATTCCATGTTAAAGGTAGTTTCTTGGATGCCTCATGGAAAACAGTCCACCTCATGTTTCTGGGTGCAATTATGACATAACTTGGGCTGCAGTTTTACAAGCTAGTAGGAACATTATCAAATATCTTGCTCTTGTCTCTTGACTTCACACACCTTTTCAGAGTTCCTTTGTCTTGACTTGATCCTAGACACAGTTCCTGTAAATGACCTTCTTACTTTCTCTGAAAATGTTTTATAGGTATCTGTATTTTAGTGACTGTTCTCCTAATGCAAATGGATCTGCAGCTCTCCAAAGTGGATCTATGTTAGAAGTATGGTGGTGCTTAGGCTTGGCTTTTATAATGGCTATTTGACTCCTGGTATGTGATTTTACCACTTACGTGTGTAAGGATGTGGCGTATATGAAGGCTCCACTACCTTGCTATTGCAAGGAGGCACAGCTAGCTACATCAGTAGTTAAATGTGAAGGAGACATCTTATCAAGGTATCTCCGGAGCACTGGAGAGCATGCAAGCACACAAGCAGGCTGAAGCAGCAGTAAAGTAAAGCAGCATAGGATACTTGTGGGAAGGCTACCAGAATTAGAGTAGTTAATCCAAATCAAGAATGTATCCACATCAGCTCTGATCCACAAACTCATTCTAAAGTTGATTATCTCTTTAATGCCCCCATTACTTCCCCAATCCTTTGACTGGGCTGGGAATCAGTTAATTTCCAAAGACAAGTTAAAATAGTCTTAGACATCATGACAACCAGGGACAGTACCTGCTCTTGGTATTAACCTTTCAACTCCTGTAAACTTGAAAGTGAATGACATGGGACTGACTGCACTGCCTTTGCAATTCATCTTGTTCAATTAAGGAAGCTTTAAACTCTTTTGGGTTTCTGGAGATGCAATAAGACCACATCAGGACTAAAGGAATGGCCCTTTATTTTAGGCCAAGGATTCTCAGTCTTTCAGAATCAAGGCACCCCTTGGAAAATGCCAGCTCTTAGTTTTCTTTTGTTTTTTGGCTACAGAAAAAGAATAAAACAATTCTTCTGTTGCTTTATTGATGAACTGTGAATATTGTTGTTATAAATTACTTCTCACAGCAGTGAAAGAACTGAGAAAGATCACAGCAGGTCAGTATGTATTAAGCACTGTGGATTCATATTTGAAATCTCTGGCTACTGGCCAGGTTTGGCACTGCTGCTGCCCCAGGAGGCTCCCAGACCCCCAGGTCAGGCTGCTGAGGCCAGCACAAGTGCTGGCCCCAGCCGCAACTTCCCCACCCAGGTCACTTTGCTGCAGCCTGGAGCAAATATGTGCTGCTGCTAATTTTCTTGCAGAAAACGTGCATCTCTGCATGTGGGTGCTCATTGGGACAAGTCCTCTGGGTTTATCCTGTGAATCATATTTGCACACCTAACAGTACTCACATTGCTTGGCACTCTACAGCATCCTTAAAAGGATCTTAAGGCACCCCAGAGTGCCACTGCACTCTGGTTAAAAATCACTGTTTTAAGCCATAGAGTGGTAACATATTTCTTTGAATTTTTTAGGAGCATTTCAGACAGACATTTTCTCAAATTTTATAATAGTTTGAAATGGAAACTTAGAACACAAAAAAGCAGTGGACTCTTCCTATGCCTGTAGAAGGGTGTTTGTGCCTGAAAGCTTGCAAAGAACAACTTTTCAAACTTTCATAGATTTCATAGACATTAGGGCTGAAAGGGACCTTGTAAGATCATCAGGTCCAGCACCCTGCCCAAGGGGCAGGAAGTCAGCTGGGGTCAAATGATCCCAGCAAGATAGGCATCCAAGTGTGTCTTGAAAGTGTCCAGAGTAAGCACACGCACCACCTCTGGGGAGAGTTTATTCCAGGCCCTGGGGACTCAGACAGTAAAGAAGTTTTTCTTTATGTCCAGCCTAAAGTGGTCTTCCAGGAGTTTGTGACCACTGGACCTTGTCTTCCTTTGGAGTGCCCTGGTGAACAGATATTCTCCCAGTTCCTGATGCATACCCCTTATGTACTTATAGGCTGCCACCAAGTCACACCTGAGCCTATGCTTTTCCAGGCTGAAGAGTCCCATGGCTCTCAGGCTCTCCTCATAAGGCCTGCTCTTTTGTCCTCTAATCATGCATGTGGACTCTTTCAAGTTTCTCCACATACTTTCTGAATTGTGAAGCCCAGAATTGGATATAATACTCCAGCCATGGCCTCACCAAGGCTGAGTAAAATGGAAGGATGTCTTCCCGGGTGTTTCTTGAGATGCATCGGTAGATGCAAGCCAGAGTTTTGTTTGCTTTGCCAGCTGTGGCATTGCATTGGTGGCTCATGCTCATCTTGTGGTCAGTTATGACCTCCAAGTCTCTTTCAGTTGTGGAGCTAGCAAAAGTAGCACTGCCGAGCCTATAAGTGTGATGCAGGTTATTTCTCCCAAGGTGGAGCACCTTGCATTTCTCCATGTTGAACACATCAGGTTTTGATCCACCTATCATGCAAGCCTGTCAAGGTTGGCTTGGATTGCCAGCCTATCCTCTAGGGTGACCACACTTCCCCATAGTTTGGTGTCATCAGCGAACTTAGCTAGTCTGCTTGTGACACCAGAGTCCAGATCATTTATAAATGTACACATCCAAGAATGGAGCTGTGGGGGATGCCACTGGTCACCATGCACCATGTTGATTCGGTTCCATCAAATATCACTCTCTGGGTCCGACCACAGAGTCAGTTCCTCAGCTATCAGTTATTGAAGCCACAGTTCCCCAGTTTTACTATGAGGACATCATGGGACACCAAGTCAAAGGCTTTCTTGAAGTCCAAATATATGATATCAACCTCTTCTCATAGAAGGAAATGAGATTTATCAGGCAAGACCTACCCACAATGAAGCCATGTTGGCTCTCAGAATGTTGCCTTCTGTTAGCCTGTTGGTAATGGTTTCTTTGATTTTTTTCCAAGCTCTTTCCAGGGGATCGAGGTCAAACTGACTGTCCTGTAGTTCCCTGGATTTTCCTTCCTCCCTATCTTGAAGATAGGCACCAAATTGGCCCTCTTAAAGTCTTCAGGTACCTTGCTCAAGAGCCACAAGTTCTCGAATATCTTTGCCATTGACCACACTGTGATGTCAGCCAGTTCCTTTAGTACTCTTGGGTGCATTCCATCCAGGCTGGTTTGTGGATGCCTAGCCTCTCAAGGTGTTTCCTCACCAGATCTATGCCAATGATGGCTTTATGTTTGCCCTTTCCCTAGTGATCCTGCATCTTGTCAGGCAGGGTGATCCCCCTGAGCTGGTGGAAGACCAACTCAAAGTAATCATTAAGGAGATTGGCTTTTTCCTGAGTGTCAGTTATCAGCTGTCCCATGTGGTTTAGCAAGGGTTCAATGTTGCCCTTGTTTTTTCTGAATTCCCATGTATCTGAAGAAGGACTTTTTATTGTCCTTGATTAATGTATCCAGTTTGAGTTGAGTTTCAATCTTGGCTTTCCTAGTTTGTTCTATACAGGTGCAGGCCTGCACTGAATACTCCTCTTTAGTGGTGTTTCCTGTCTTCCATCCTTTAATAAGTTTTTCTTTTTAGATACAAGAGATCCATGAGTTCCCTACTGGGCCAAGAGGGTTGCCCATCCCTTTTGCTACTTTTTATATGGGCTGGAATGGACTTCCCTTGTGCTTCAAGGATCTTATCCTTAAGGAACAACCACTCATCGTGGACTCCCCTCCCTGTCAGATTATGGCCTCTCAGGGCCTCCATACCTATTTATTTATTAGACTTATTTAGTTGGTCTAATAAAATATATTACATTTACCCAAAGAACCTTGTCTATCTATAATAATTGTGATGTCCCCAGTATTCTATGCCATAGTTTCAATGGCAAATATAAATCTAAAATGGCATTCTTCATTCATTGACAGTTTACAAAATTTCATGACCGTTGTTCAAGTTTTGTAGCACAGTTACATTCCTATAACAAGCACCATCTCCAGCAACAGCCCTTTAACATGAATTCTCTCTATAATGTTTTTTCTTTATTTAAAAACATAGTAATAACCTGAAACCCCACAAGTAACTAAGTTAATTCCAAAGGAAAAAAAGGAGTTCTTATTGTGCTATGGGACATTTCACTTGTCAATTCAGTCTGTGCTACAGTGAATGGTTTGAACATGTTAAATGCAAAAGGGCAAGTGGTAAAAATAAATTCTTTTCTAGAAGAATAGAAGAAACCATGGACAGAATGTTTTGTTGCTTTGGAGTGTTTCATGCCAGTAACTTTCAGTTGAGTAGAGAAGGTGATTTTAGAATACCAGCTACAGCACTGTAAAAACAATGCTTGTGAAGGTACCTGGCCATGGTGTACACTTCATAACTTTGTATTCTACATTTCACCAGGAGTAGATCGGAGTTGTGGCTGCTTCACACTGCTACATTCTCACTCCTGTGGCATCTTGTCTTCAAGGCTCCCTCCTCTTGGGTCTGTGTCATATAAGCTGTTCATTGCCCACCCCTCCCAAAGAGGGAAGGTAATATTAACCCTGGATTCATTGTGGGACAGACCTTTAAAAGAAGCACAGATGCCTGTGTGAGAAACTCTCTCAGCTTTAATTTGAACCCATTTCCTTTTATTCTGCAGGCTTCAGGTATTAAATAGGGATTGCCTTTTGCTTTCTCTGCAAAGTGCTTAGTCCAATCAGGGTTGGGCACTCTGCAAGCTATTGATATTATTATTTATTAATATATACACATGTGTGTATTTCAGATGAGTTTCTTAAACCTATTTCTGGTATTACAAAACCAAAGTAGGAGGCTCATTTATTTTTACAGGTTGCAACTGAGAATGAAGGTCCTGAATTTATTCTTAGATTATCAATTCTTCTTAACCCTAGGACAGAATCAATCAACTTCCCCTAATCCCTATAAATGCTTTTCCTTTTAAATTGTTACTTCAATTTTTCAAGTCTTCAGTTCACAAAGGAATAGGAATTAGTTTTGCAGACACAACAAATTAGTCTAATCGATCCTGCCAAATGCCCTAAATTATTAATAATTGGCCCCTCCCTATGTACCAACTTTAGATTTGCAGGAAAGGCTTTGTGAAATCAGTGATACTACCATATGGCAAACCCAGGAAATCCAGTTTTTTCCCAAGTCTGTTACATACTCTAATCTTTTACACTGATTTATGTTGCTTAAAAAATAAATGGAGTAAAATACAAAAATGGATTTTTCAATTGTGTTTCATATTTTGGGAGGTGACTAGAATTCTTAAATGCGCTAATGTTCCACCAAAGGGAAGAACTTAAAAAAATAAATGAGAAAGTCAATATTCTTTAATGGCATTCCAGCTGTCTTCGTTCTCAGAGCCTTGTTTGCAGACAGCCGTGTCAGCATTCTAAGTGAAATAAACTTTATTGGCCTGAAGTGCCAATAGTGAATGGCTATATTACAATTGCTGATATGCACACTTTGGTGCCAGAGATTGCTTAGACAGAATGAATATTGTTGTTATAAATTACTCCTCAGAGCAGAGAAAAAAAAGTAAACACTTCTGCTTCCTTCTTTGACAAGTGGCTTGTGCTAAGGTTTATGTCTTTTAGATTTGCATTAGAATTAGTTGTGCTCCTTTGTATAGTGCTTCAGGAACATTATTAAGGAAGGGTACCATTCAGCATTTCATTTCCCATTGGAAATGTTCAGTCTAGTACAGTCTGAAATAATGTGTTACAGGATGTATGTAAGAGGATTAGGGTCTGGCCACAAGTTATGGTGCTCCCCTTCATGATTTCAATCTTGTTATGTCAATGCTAATGAGATTGCATTATTAACACAAGACCTACTGACTGATTCAACATGAAATCAAAACTTGCTGCATTTAGTTTCATACTTTTCCATCTCCACTTCTGAGAATGTCCCACATAGTTCTAATTTACGTGTCCACTGTATTGCCTCTATAGGTAAAGCACATTGACAAATTCAAATTAATAGAGGAAAAACAGGTTTGTATATGTATATATATGTGTATATATATGTATCATGGCCACATTATGTTCTCAATTACTGCCATCTCTGACCCAAGATTCTTTTACTTTTTTCCCGTGTTTTGAAGGCTATTATAAGTTTAATTGCTGTCCCTATAATATGAACAGGAAATATGAAACTAAAACATAGTAGCAACCAGAACTGAAAACCACAGCTGAACACAGCCAATATATATTAATATTCCACAAAAACCCAAATCAAAAGAATATTAAGGTTTCAAAGTCAATGCTTAAAAAGTTAGGAAATACCACAATAAAGTCTGCTTGTAGCTCTAATTAGGGCTTCTGGTATGTTTGTATTTTCATATATATGTGACACACTTGCACTCTTTATTAAAGCCAGATTATACAACCTAACTCGTACTGAATTGTGCATTGGTTTGCCAATATACTCATTAGCAAGTGGAATATCTGGGTTCTAGGCTCTTCTCAGCTAGGGAGAGTTTGAAACCCACTTCCTAGGTAGTGAGTGCCCTAAGCACAAGTCTGTTGGCTAGAAAGGGCCGAGGGTATTTTACATCCTTCCTGCTGATGCTTGGACACTGGATGATATGGAATATGAGGGGCACTAGGACTAAAAAGAAAGCATACAAAATGGAAACAGGGAGCAGTACTCTATTCTCCCCTTATCAGGAGACTGAATTCCTGCCTGGCCTACAATCAGGCTTAATGGTGAGGAAACCTACCTGGAAAGTGGGAAATGAGGGTTCAAATTCCTTCAATCCTTATCTGCCTCTTCTTCCAGGAGAGGACTCAATCAAGCTGCTAGGAAAGTGGACCCAACATGGACCTTACACCTCCACAATGTAGATTTCTCTCCTCTGATTGAACTGGATTCTGTCATGATAGAAGTTTGCCCAGTAAATGAGAAAGCTGTCTCCCTGTTCATGTGGAATAGGTTTGTGCTCTCAGGAGGAAAGTCATGTTTCATATTAGGATAGAATAGGATGAATAGCTGCACCTTTGATGGCGTACTGGACTGCCTCTCAGAGAATAGAAGGGCTATGTGCCCTTCTTATTGGAATAAGTGCACATACCTGAGGCAACATATGATTTTTTTTGGCCAAGACTTAAATCTCTTAGACATAGACTAGGATATGAGCCTCTGTGTTTACCTGTATCAAGCTGAACACTGTATTTAAAATATGGGGGGGTGGGGAGGGGAGTGTTCTGCCTTCTCTGTTTTCTCTTTACCTCTTGACTGGACTGAAATTCTAAGGAATGGTGACAGGCCATCGCATGTTGATTATCTACTCTATGCATTGAAGTGCCTTTGGACAAACCATTGAGTATTGTCCAAGGCAAGTCAGTCTTTCAAGGTTGAACTTTAAAGGGAGGGTAATTCACCAAACAGATCACTGGATGGAGGACTCTGGATCTGAAGAGGTTAATCTAGGAGTCACCTGACAAAGGGGACTGGATATTATAAAAGGGAGGGTCTGTCACTGGCACTTGTAGAAAGAGGGGGAAAAGAGACCAGAAGGAGAAAGCTCTCAGTCAAGAGAAACAATTCCATGCTCCAGAGGAGAAGCTATGTGCAGGAGAAAAAGGGAAAAGGAGAGGTTCTGAAGTTGACCCAATGGCTATAAACAGACTTTGTCTTTGGAGTGGGATCTGCTGTGCTGGGATGTGTCCCACCACAGCTGATCCACTTCATTGGCATTTACAGACATCACCAGGACTGTTGTCCTGTAGGGTCAGTTCCCTACAGCTGCCAGGGCTTTAGAGGCCTCATCCTATGGGACTATGGCCCTGGATGCTGCATCTCAACTCAAGATGAAGCAGTGAGATATGTGTGTTGTGGGAATCCTCTGCAAAAAGTTCTAATGGCATACATCTGCAAGTGTAAATTTTTTTGTTGCCTTGAGGGTAACATCTGTTTTCAGCCTTCTGGTCCTGACTTAAGTCAAAGGAAAGCTCAAGAGCAGTGAGAAAACTGATTCAGGGAGACTGTAAGCAGGTGCTAGTAGAGTTGTCTCGCCTGCCCGCACTACCACCCCAAGTCCCCTGTTCTCTTGTCTGTCCTTCCTTGGTGTTTCAATAAAAAAGGAGGTGAGGTGTTAATAGCACCTTAGTGGTATAGCTAGATGGTGGAGATTTTCTTCACAGGGCTCCTCCATCCCCTCCACCGTGGCACTTTCCCAGCTCAGCTCATCAGCATCACCACCACTAGGCAAAATTAACTCAAACAGCTGTCATTTCACATTGTTTTCCCTCATCAATCAGTTTCTTGTTACCTTTGGGAGGGGCTTGTTTTGTCCCCTGTTATCCTGGTTCTTCCCAGTATATTCTGTTGGAGATCTCTAGTAACTCTCTTAGGCTCACCACTCTCCATGACTTTTTCTCAGCCTGGCTTTAGTTCCCATTCCAACTCAGCCTTGGCTCCACCTTTAGCTCTGGCTCGGGCTCCAGCTCAGCCCCAGCTCTGGCTCTGGCTCCATGTCTCCACATGGCTCACACATGCATTCCCCTCTTTGGGGCTTTCAAATGTGCCAGTAGCCTTTTTGAGCATCCAGCAGAATTTGCTGGGGCCAATGGGAACCAACTTTCTTGGCACATGGTTGCACGCTGTCTGTGTTGGCTTTTCCAGTCTCAGCCTGCATCTGTGCTCCTGCCATCAAGTCTTTGGCTTATGTGCTGCACTGCCCAGTGCCCTGATAAGTCTTTGAACCATCCCTCAGATTTGGCTGGCATTCATGGGCTGTAACAGAGTCAGGGACCAGTGCCCTTTTACAGAAACATATACAGGTGTTTTTCTCCTTATTTTCTTGTGCTCTCTAAAGCCAAGAATAAACATTTAAAAAGCCTGTGAGCTATATGTTTCATTCTTATATATCACTGAGGAAGTAAACCAGGGTGTGCACAGGTTTGGAGTTATGGAAAAATGTGTGCAGAAACAACTAAGAAATCTTGTAGAGGAGGAACAACACTGATTTAGGGGATCCAGATCAGCTGAATTTTGAGATCCCACTTATGTGAAGGGGTAGTGGACAGATAGAAATTAAAAGGAAATATGCTGGCAAGATGGAGGCAGACATTCAGTAAACCTTAGAGAACAAGGTTTTAGTATGAGGATGAAATTGAGGTATTGGACAATAATGAACTGGCACAGGGTCTGGTAGGACTGAGATTGGATGGGGATCAGGAAAAGAAAAACTCTGAGTGAACATTATTTGGTAGAGACTGAGAATGAGAACCAGGGAGAGGTAAGGTGGTGGACATGGGTGACTGGTACCTTATGACTCTGGGGGCACACCACTGGCTGATCGCTGATTGCCGAACAGGCCCAATTGCAAACCAGAGGGTTGGGGGTCCCCCAGCAGCTGCTCGCCAATCCCAGAAGTGCCAGTACCAAACCAGAAGTGCTGGCGGTACTTCTCAGGGGAGGCACCAACTGGCGCTCCCTACTCCCCGGCCAGCAAGGACCAATCATGGGGGGGTGTATAGCCCTCTCCGTGCTCCCCCATGCTTCACCTATGGTGGTGGGAAAGCCATGGTAGGCTGGGCAAAGAGTCTTGGCCTAACGGCCAGTGAAAGAAAAGAGGAGGGGAGCTATTTGAAACAAAAAGAAATACTTGGATCAGGTTGGTAGTAGAACGTATGATTTTTGATTGGGATTGCCATGTTAGTAAAATCAAGGACCGGTGGAAAGGGACGGAAGAAGAAGAGGGGAGAGAAGATGATGAAAATTTGAGGCATGGAGCTTCATCCTATCTCCCTGACCAGATTGATATTATCTGAGCAAAGGGAAAGGGACAAAAATGCGAAAGTATGTTATCCACTGGGCTCTTTGGCAGAAGGTAAGTGAGCTCTCCTCCTTTCTCTAACCTAGATGGGGGTCTATATGGCCTATAGATGTCTTTTGTGGTATCTTTGTGGGGTGGAATAGCATTGGATTCAGTGAGTTGCACACCTAGAAAGGTGTACACAAGTGCCTTAGAAGTGGAATGGGATCACAGAGAATGCAATATTTAAGAATTAAGCTGTATATTGATGTATTTTCCTCAACTTTCACACTGGTTATAAAACAATACAGTGTTTATTTGGCAGCCAGCAATGTATACTCAACGGGTTAGAGAGATGGGCGGATGAGAATAGGATGGGTTTCAATTTGGACAAGTGGAAGGTGTTGCATCTGGAGAGGAAGAACCAGCAGCATGCCTATAGGCTGGGGAACTCCCTTCTCATCAGCACAGAGGTAGAGAAGGATCTTGGAGTCACTATTGATTCCAAGGTGAACATGGGCTGCCAATGTGGGGATGCAGTCAGGAAGGCTAACCACACTTTTTCATGCATCCACAGATGCATCACAAGTAGGTCCAAGGAGGTGATCCTCCCCCTCTATGTGACACTGGTCAGACCGCAGTTGGAGTACTGCATCCAGTTCTGGGCACTGCCCTTCAGGAGGGATGTGGGCAGCATCAAGAGGGTCCAGTGGAGGGCCATTTGCATGATTAGGGGCAGCAGGACAGGCCCAATGAGGAGAAGCTATGGGACCTGAACCTGTTCAGCCTCCACAAAAGGAGGCTGAGAGGGGATCTGGTGGCCACCTATAAACTTGCCAGCAGGCAATGGGAGAGTCCCTGTTCTCCCCGAGCACTACCAGGGGTAACAAGGAACAATGGCTATAAGTTGACTAAGAGTAGATTCAGGCAAGATATCAGGAGGCACTACTTCATTGTCAGGATGGCTAGGAAGTGGTGCTTGCTCCTACCCTGGGGTCTTCAAAAGGAGGCTAGACAGCCACCTATCTAGGGTCATTTGACCCCAGCATCCTTTCCTGCCCATGTCAGGGTGTTGGACTAGATGATCTGCTTAGGTCCCTTCCAACACTACCAACTATGAAACTATGACTATTTTAAATTATTGATTTATACCAGCTGAAGATCTGACTCAACACAGTTCTGCTAAAGTCAGTGGAGTAGCACTGATTTCTATCATTTAAGGATCAGCCCTCTATTATTTATTAATAATGGTACTATCTGCTTTGTGGAAGATTTTTTTTATTGACTGCTATCAGAAATGTGGTCACATGAGTAAATAAATCTCCTAAATAGATAGTGTTTAAATGTATCTTCCCAAAAGCTTAGAGCTCCATTATGGACTATGATGTTGTTTCTTCTGTTTCTTGGGCTATTTATGGACCTTAACTTATGCATACGCTTTAAAATGTCATAAAATTGATGGTTTCTGAACTCAAACAGGGAAATGTCAACATAGTTTCGGTTTAGCTCAAATGTAACAGACCTTTGAAGTTTACATCTGCTTAGATTTTTTTCCCCCAACTGTTGGCCTAGCCCTAGAATACAATGATATAAATAGCTTGGCAGCATCATGTAAACCCAAACCATCTACACCCAATTTAAGTACATTTTCTGTTTTTGCTGATTAGTATTTTTGGAGCTTTACCATTCTGTGCAGTTAAACCAATGAAATCCTGCCAGTAAGACAGACATTTAAAACAGTGGAACCAGTATTTGCAGCATTTGAAAAGCCTGACTCCTGCCTGTGTCACACAAACTGCATTTATGTTTGTGGCAGCTTCAGTGCAAAATTCAAGGTTTTCATGTACTTTCTAAAATGCTGTTTGGAAGCTTTAAGGGAAACACAGAACTGTAAAATAACAAGTGGTATCCAGCCTAGCAGGATTAATATAAAAAAAACAAAGCTCTTTTATTCTTCCAACTTAGGCACCAAAAAATTAAATGACATATTAAATATATTTAATTTATACTCTTCCATTAAAGAGGTTCAAGTCTCCAAGGACTGACCAAAGAATATAGCAAAGCATATATATGCTTCAACAAACATTATTCTTTTACTTATTTCCATATTTATATTGTAATGGTGTCTAAAGGCCCAGGCAGGATCAATTCCTCCTTGTGTGTTAGGCACTGTACCAATACTAGGATATGGAGCTTAATATTCTTCTAAAAACATACTTTTGAATACAATTTATCTGTATACTTTTGTTGTGAATGTACAGTTAAGCTTACAAGGTACTAGACATGTGTACATATAGTTTAATAGTTTGTAGTACTTATGAGTGTAAATTATGGATGTAGTTATATTGAAATCAACATGGCTCTGTCAGTTAAAGCCAGAAGAGGAGGTGATGGGAACTGCTGAATTTGCATCTCTATTAAATTCTCATGAATGCCCTGTACACTATATTTACACCTAAGCACTAGTAAATAATTACAACTGCGAATCTTTCAATAGGTAAATATATCAGGATAGTATATTTCATTTACAAGCTGACCTTAGGCAAAAAAAAATACAGCTGAACACTTTTAAAATGGACACTTCAATTACAATTACATGGCCTTGCTAAAGGAATACGATCAAGGTAAGTCTATGTTTTGACCTATTTTCTTCTTATCCCTTTAGGCAGACTTGTTTTTTATGTGATTTAAAGTCAATTTACTGCTTGGGAAAAGTATTAATCTGAGAACACTGAAAATTGAACTGCCAGGTATCTATATGGCACCACCAGAGAAGTATAAACACAGCAGTTTAACTCAACTCTGACTCAGAAGGATCTCTCCTGGGTTTCTGAGATAGTAGCTCCATCCTATCTCAGGCCCTACCTGTGAGCCCCCTAGGGAAGGCAGTCCCAGCTGCAGCCAGCCTACCAGTGGCATGACATGGATTGGCACGCGCCACACCCCAAGGGTTCCCTTGGGGCTGTGCCCTGCCATTCCCAGAGGCCTCCACCCAGATGGAGACCATGGTTCCAGGCTCCATGCAGACAGATCCCCTGGCTCTCGGCTGTGGGGGCTGCCTGTCACTCTTTCAGGCTCTGGGGCCCAGAAGCATGGCTACCTCCCCTTGTGGGGTCTGCTCCCTACTGAGGTCTCTGGAGTGCCAGCTGGAGAAGTCCAGAGACTGCGTGCTATCAGGGACTGTGAGCAGAAGATTGACTCCTACTGCCAGGCCCTTCTCCCCCAGGAGACGGAGGGTAGACCACGGTCTCCCCCCAGGACAAGGGAGAACTTGGGGACCTCCCTTATTGTCCAGCCCAGGGGTTGGACCAAGGTGGTAAAAGGCCCCAAGGCTCTCTGCATGAAGGCCCCTGCCCTGCTGGAGCTATGCAACAGGTACAAATCTCTTCCAGCCCCAGCAGAGCCTGCTGAGTTGCCAGCTCCCACAGGCAACATGGGCAGTAGTGTTTGTCATGGGAGACTCCATCCCGAGGGGGACTGCGGGGGCAATCTTCCACTCCAACCCCTTAGCCCAGGAAGTCTGCTGCTTCCCAGAAGCCCACATCTGAGACATTGCAGAGAAGATCCCTAAACTCCTCCAGCCCCCTGACCACTACCCCATGCTCCTTATCCATGTGGGCACCAATGACACAGCTTGGAATGCACCCAGATGGGTCATGAGGTGCTACAGGGATTTTGGGAGCAGTGGTGCAGGTTGTGTTTTCTTCAATCCTCCCAGTCTCGGGTTACGGGCTGAGGAGGGAGAGGAGGATCCAGGTAGTTAACCAAAGACTGTGGTGCTGGTGTCATCAGGAAGGCTTTGGCTTTCATGACCACAGTCCGCTCTTTGGTGAGAGAGGCAGTGAGCTGCTGGGAAGGGATGGCATCTACATCACTCCACTGGAGGGGAGGCTCTTCTTAGCCAGGCTGGCTGACCTGCTCCACCGGGCTTTAAATTAAGCCTGCTGGGGGGACAGGGTGACTACCACTGCTAGCCCACTAAGCAACCCTTGCAAAGTCAGCAGGCCAAGGTGCTTAAGGGAGCCCACTGATTGTTCCGTGCCCTAGCCCTGGAACAATCAGTAGGCAAGGCAAGGGTCCCCAAGGGGATACTTGTCTGCCTGAACACAAATGCCAGGAGCCTGGGAAATAAGCAGGAGGAACTTGTCCTCCTGCTTAATGAAAATAATTATGATGTCATAGAGATAACGGAGACCTGGTGGACTACACTCATGACTGGACCATGGGTATAGACGGCTATACCCTGTACAGGAGGGATCATGTAGATAAAAGGGTGGGGGTGTAGCTCTCTATATCAAGGAGAGCTATGCATCCTTGCAAGCTGACAAGGGCAACCAGGGTGGACAGCTGGAGACCCTCTGGGTTAAAATCCATGGGGAAGACAGCACAGGGGACATGATGGTAGGAGTCTATTACAAACCTCCCACCCAAAGACAAGAGCTTGACCAGGAGTTCGCCAGGGAATTGGTTGAGGCCTCATGCTTCAGGTCCATGGTTGTCATGGGTGACTTAAACTACCCAGACATCTTGTGGGAAGAGCGTTCAGATAAATCTGAGTGATCGCAAAGCTTCCTCTCATGTGTGGCTGACCTCTATCTGACACGAGGTCTACGGGCCAACGAGAGGTAAAGTGCTGCTCAACCTGGTACTGGTAACCAGGGATGACCTAATCAGTGACCTAATGATCGATGGGAAGCTGGGTGACAGTGACCATGAGCTGATCACCTTCACCATCTGCTGTAAAGCTGGCAAGTCAGTCATCAATACAGAAGTCCTTGACTTCAGGAAAGCTGACTTTGACAAGCTCAGGAGGCTTGTCAGTGAGTCCCTAAGGGACCATGACTCCAAAGGGAGGGGAGTTCAGGAAGAGTGGTTGCTCCTCAAGGGAGTGATCCTCGATGCACAAGCTAATGCTAGTCCATCTTGGAGGAAAGGCAGCAAAAGGGCACAGCAGCCCCTTTGCTCTCTAGGGAGCTAGCGGAACTCTTGAAGCTAAACCGAAAGGCCTACGAAGGCTGGAGGACGCTATCCACCTCCAAGGAGCAACATTCCGCACTGGTCCAGTCCTGCAGGCAGAAAACCAGGAAAGCCAAGGCTGTGACAGAACACCAACTAGCTACAAGTATCAAGGACAATAAGAAGCCCTTTTTTAGATACATGGGGAGGTGGAGGAAAAGCAACGGCAACATTGGACCCCTGCTAAACCAGATGGGACAACTGACAACCGACGCCCAGGAAAAAACCAACCTGTCAAATGGGTCTTTCATCAATTGCATGGGATGCCCACTAGGTACAGGGAAGCCTGGTTGAGGGATATTCCCTGCCCTCCAGCAATGCTGACCTCGTGAAAGAACACGGTGAGAGGCTGGAAACTTTGAAATCAGCTGGCCCTGACAATCTGCACCCTAGGGTACTCAAGGAGCTGGCGAGCATCATAGCCCAGACCCTGACACCGATCTTCAAGAACTCCTGGTGCTCTCGTGAAGTGCCTGAAGATTGGAAGAAGGCCAATGTGTAGTGTCCATCTTCAAGAAAGGGAGGAAAGTGGATATGGCAAACTTCAGACCCATCAGCCTGACCTCTATCCCGGGGAAGGTCTTAGAAAAGATTTATTAAGATTAAAAAGATTCTTAACAGACTGGCTGACAGTAATATCTTGAGGGATTGCCAGCACAGTTTTGTTGTCGGTAGGTCTTGCTTGACCAATCTTATTTCCTTTTACGACCAGGTGAACTATCACCTGGACAAGGGAGAGGACATTGACATCATATATATCTTGACTCCAAAAAAGACTTTGATCTGGTATCCCATGATCTCTTCTTGGCAAAATTGGCCAACTCTGGCCTCGGGTCCACCACAATGCGCTGGCTGGGAAATTGGCTCTGTGGTCGGACCCAGAGAGTGGTATTTAACGGAACTCAATTGTCATGGTGCCTTGTGACCTGTGGGGTCCCCCAAGACTCTGTCCTTGGACCTATGTTCTTCAACATTTTCATTAATGATGTGGACATTGGAGTCAGAAGTGGACTGGCCAAGTTCGCCAATGATACCAAACTCTGGGGTAAAGCATCCACACCTGAGGACAGGAGGGTGATCCAGGCTAACCTTGACAGGCTCAGGAAATGGGTAGATGAGAACCTGATGGTGTTTAATACTGAAAAATGCAAGGTTCTCCACTTTGGGAGGTAAAACCTGAAGCATCCTTATAGCCTCAGCAGTGCTATGCTGGTTAGTACTATGGATGAAAGAGACTTGGGGGTCAGGATTGACCACAAGTTGAATATGAGCCTTCAATGTGATGCTGCAGCTAGTAAAGCAAGCAACATACTGGCTTGCATCCATAGATGCTTCTCAAGCAAATCCCAGGATGTCATTCTTCCGTTCTACTTGGCCTTGGTGAGGCCGCAACTGGAGTACTGTGTCCAGTTTTGGGCTCCTCAATTCAAAAAGGATGTGAAGAAGCTTGAGAAAGTCCAGAGAAGAGCCTGCACATGATCAGAGGTCAGGAAAACAGACCTTATGACCACAGGCTGATTGCTATGGGACTCTAGCTTGGAAAAGTGCAGGCTCAGGGGTGATCTGATGGCCACCTATAAGTTTATCGGGGTGACCACCAGTATCTGGGGGAACCTTTGTTCACCAGGGTGCCCCAAGGGATGACGAGGTCAAACAGTTATAAACTACTGCAAGACCATTTCAGGCTGGACATAAGGAAGAATTTCTTTACTGTCCGAGCCCCCAAGGTCTGGAATAGCCTGCCACTGGTGTGGTTCAAGCACCTACATTGAACACCTTCAAGAGAAATTTGAATGCTTACCTTGATGGGATCCTATGACCCCAGATAACTTCCTGCCCCTTGGGCAGGGGGCTGGACTCGATGATCTCCCGAGGTCCCTTCCAGCCCTAATGTCTATGAAATCTCTGAATCCTCAAACACTTTTACTCCTTCACCTTTCTACAAAAATATCCAAAACCAGGGGCCAAATGTAATGGTAGATTTTTATCATGTGGCTATATATCAACTTGGACTTGGACTGCTCATATCAACATTGTAGACCACAGAACAACAGGTATAATAGTTGAATTTTACATACCATTTCCATTACCAGTTTCTTTCAGGATTCCATGCAATATATTTTATTTTTTCCTAAAAGCCAAGAGAGGGCTTTTCAGTTGGTAGAAATTCAGTTGGGTACATGACCTGATCCACTTATTCTTTTTTCCAGCTATGGATCAATTATGTGCATTGCAAATTATATAAAAAATAAAGGAGATAATGAAAAAGCAAGACCATTTTCATCAAATATTTGCATATCTCAGGTGCTTTAGAAAACAAATGTGTACAGTTTTGGGATAATCAAGTTAACAGAAGTGGGGAACATGACAGGGAGGAATGTTTTGAACATGCCTGTTCTTCTGTCAGGGCATATCTACACATGCATTTACTGCTCGGTAAATTACGGTGCAGGAAGAGGCTTTTACACCAGTATCTACAGGTGCAGGTGGTACGGTGCAGTAATGCTGTGGGTTGACTGACTTTGGACTAAAGTTAGTGCCAAGTCAGTCCACACAAACAGGGTTACTGTGCAATAAGGCAGCTACATTTACCTTACTATGCAGTAACTACTTGGGCATAGATTTGCTACCTGCATGATGCAGGTAGCAAATCTATGCCCAAGTTAGCATAAGTCACCATGGTTACTGCCAGTACGGGTGTGCACATGTAGCTGCATTCCCATACTGCTCAGCAATTTTGGGTAATGGTGCACATGTAGACGTGCCCTCTATCAACTGCCAGCTTCCAGTTTAGACTTGTATTCAGTTTTGGGGCCTTGTTACACATTAATTTTAGGTGGCTTCTAGAGCTCTTAACCCCAGAATTGACCACACACTGACACCTGTAAGTAGCTTTATGAACACTTTAGGTGGCTTAAAATTATGCCAGTCCAGGGCACGTTTATTATGCCAGTCCAGGGCAGCTACCCAAGCTACAGTCCTCCAGCATCCCAGGATTCAGCATCCCCTGATATTGCTATTCCAACATGCTGGAGTGTGGCAATTGCATGTTGAATGAGCTTTAGTGCAGGTGCCCCACCACCATTTTTAAGTCAGGGACACTGATACAGGAGATGTGGCAGCACTTCAATTAGAGCGGCTCTCAAAATTGCTCTAATTAAAGTGCCACCACCCCCAACCCTTGTAGCATGTGTAAAAGTACCCTTAGTATCCCATTTTCTGGTCAAGAGCTCTAGCCCCTAGGATAAAAGGCATCTGTGACTGCCACCTTCTCTGGCTGTCTGTTAAAGAATAAGCCTTGCTTAGCTCTTTCAAAGAATGCCTGTAAATGCCTTCCTTCAGGAGTGGATTCTGGATCACAAGGGAATGGAGGTGCATCATTTTCATCCCTGACTCATGTACCAAAGTGAGGTGGAATCCAGACACAAGGCTGCACACAGCATTTTTTATTGGTTAGCTTTAGGTGGTTCCTCATGCAGTATACAGGTTTTTTGGATCATCCTTCTGAGGCACATAACACCATATAGGATACCTGGATATTTTGGATTCCATTCTGCGGACCAAAGCCTAAAATATACACGTTGCAGCATCTAACTTATAGAGTCTAAATCAGTGGTGCTCAACCTTTTCATACTCAAGGCATGCCTCATTAGACTCAATGCACATCTCATTAAACTCCAGGAGCCCTTTGAAAAATGCAAGCTCTTAGCTATCACTTGTTTTTTGACTACAAAAAAATATAATAGAGTAATTCTTCTGTTGTAGAAAATTCAGAAAGACACAGCAGGTTGGAATGTTTTAACACTATGGATTCCTATTTGAAATATCTGGGTTTATCTTTTGACTCATGTTTGCACACCTAACAGTGCTAGTATTGTGGGGCATCTGACAACACCCTTGAAGGATCTCAAGGCACCCCAGTGTGCTGCAGCACCCTGGTGGAGAATTGCTAATCTAAACCCTTTGTTGGAACTGACTCTTAGGCATATTGATGGCAATGGAATTATCCACAGGCTTAAAGTTAGGTACTTCACAAGAATCAAGACTTAATTGAACTTAATTGGTATTCTGGGAAAAAATATCATATAATTTCTCATAAATAAGCAATCACTGGTAGTTTTTCCAAATACAGCACATTATGGAGTACATATGTTCTCCTCCTTCACATTATGCCCTGTATTGTACCCATCAGGCTGCTATTTCTCATTTCTCTCTGGAGCTATCATCTTTGTTCCATGAAAAAAAAGATGTACTTCATCCTCAAATTAGCATGCTTAAAAGCCAAATCACTTACACTGGCTTTGTATGCATTATACTGCCAGTAGTCAATTATCTGTCCCCCCCCCAATCCTATATTCAAAAGGGAATAATTCCTGACTGCCAGCTTTTACCTAGTAAGCCGCACAAAGTAGACTGACATTTCTGTTTGATAAATCGTTGCAGTCTGCTTCAGGCATAAGTGCCAAGAAGTGAGGACAAAGTTTCCGGCATGCATTTTTAATTGTCCTCTGGCTTATCAAATGTGTTGTTTTTTCAGTTCCCCTTTATTTTTCCATTGCTATACTTTTGTTATTGTGTGTGCTAAAGGAGTGCAAAGACAACTAGAAATGTGACAGTGCTTATTTAACACAGGACAGACTTGTTCTAGTGTTCCCTAGACCTTAGCCAGTTCTTGGACATGGAGGTTATTATTGAGATATAGTTGCATGTTCTTTATCTTAGAGCATATGGGCTAATGTTTTTTTTAATTGGATCATGTGACAGAAAACTGAAAACTAGTCAATTCCATAGTTTCACTGGGTAGCCATATTGGTGAAATGTTGTATATGGGATAGGACAGCATATAAAAATCAAGGTTTAGGCATGCAGCATATATAAACAAAGAAGACATTCATAATTTTTGCAAAAGAAAATACAGCCAGCTCTAGTTAATATCAATGAGTCTTGTAACAAAGACATTTTAAAACCCATGAAAAGTATCTAAATTGCTATTAACTAGTTATGCTGTGACAAGAAAACTAACCTGTCCAATTTTTGTCTTAGTTTTATTATGGAAGAAGTATTAATGGCCTGCCATTGGAAGTCAGTTTGATCTATTTTGTCCAGAAAAGTGTGTTACAAATGGAGGGGAGCAATGGCCACTTTTACATGTGCTCCAGGGATAGCAGGGGTGGTGCTTTAAATAGAGCAGTTCCAAGAGCTCCAACAGCTGCTCAACTTATAGTGCTACAGTGTCTCACGTATCAGCATCCCTGCATTTAAAAATGGCAGTAGGTGCACTTGAACTAAAGCACGTTCAATGAGCTTTAGTTCAAGTGCCTCTACCCCCATTTTTAAGTGCGGGGATGCTGATACATGAGACACAGGAGGCTGCTGAGTCACAGTAATTGTCATGCCCCAGCAGACTTGATTAACTGAGTCTGCACTGATGTGCTGTAATTACAGCTTCTGCACTCATGGACAGGCACCCTGTGTTCCTACATTTTGAATTAAGGGGCTAAGGCAAAACTAGTGTGTGGGTAGTCAGCAGAGAATCTGTTTTTGGGGGTCTTATCTAGTTTCTTAAAGGGAAGAAAAATAAGACAGCAGGATTTTTTGGAATTGGGCAGAAATGCCTAGTTCAGGACTTCAACAGAAGACAGTTACCTGCATAGAGGCTTGATCTTATAAAGGCCTTGTCACATATTCACTTGAAACAGTTGCAAATCATTGGCATGCTGTATTAAAGTTGGCATTTGTTAGAGGGGTATCACACATTCATTTGCAATAGTGAGTATCATTGGAATGTCGTGACCTGTAAAGGTAGCATGTAGATGAAGATACACAGTATATTTAGACCATACTAAATCTGTGGCATCTTAAGTGGCTTTGAGGTTAGGACATATTGGGCATTTATACACGTACCTTTGTTCTGACACGCTGGAAATCCAGCATGTCGGAGCAGACTCATGAGTCTGTGGAGCATGTGAATTGATGCACCCGGTGCTGCATTGCATGCATTTGTGTAAATGGCAAAATGCATGTTAGTGCACAGAAAATGGTGGCTGTACACTTTTGAACTAAATACCTTTGATGTGTTTTAGTTCAAAAGCGTGATGTCGCCATTTTCTCAGCACAGACGTGCATTTTGCCATTTATACAAATGCATGTGCCCCAGCTCCAGGAGCTTTTAAAAGTTGTGTGGAGCATACAGGTATGCAAATACCCATTGAGAGCAGTCACATGTTAAGAGTTAATATTGTTTCTTGCCTGCACAGCTCTGACTTGCTACTAAAGGGCTGCAAACAGGGGCATGGCTAGAAGCCAGGACACCTGGTCTCAATCCCTGCTCTAGGTAGGTGGGGCGACAGAAGTGGTGCATCAAGAGATGTTGGGGGACTATAGATTGCTTATTTTATCTCTGCAGAGCAGACTGAAGTTACACTAACATGAACTAGGTAGTTTAGCCCAGAGTTAACCCTTGCCTGACGTGGCATAATTTTGAGATGCTCAGGGGACATTTAGAATGAGTTTATGAGCTTTAACATACAGACACATACATTTCAAATGCTCTTAGTATGGTCTAATGTGTAATTTCACCCTGTATTAGCAGATAGCTCTGTCCTAAAATGGAGCAACTTTGCAGTGCCACAAGAGCAGGTAATGTGCCTGTTTGCATTTTAATTGCACTTAGTAAGTGTTAAGTCGAATGTGTGACACCACCCTCAGTATCCAGAGTAACAAAGATTGCACTCTTCATGACTAGATGAATTACGTTAAGGGAATGCATTGACTAAATATCATTGATTTCTCAGCAAAAGGAAAATTAGCTTGCAAGGCCTCAAATGTCAGCTACCATTCAGCCGCAGGGGCAATATCTGTGGTTAGAATTTGTCAGGGGTGTTCTCTCATCTGGTCTTTACAGCTCCATGGCATAATTTAGCTAGACAGTCCAATTGACTTATGTAATTTATGCTTGAATGCTGTTTTACATTTACCCCTCTATAAATGGGAGCTGACCGAGAAACCTGTGGAAAGCACATCATACTTACATATTTGGAATATAACTCTGGATTCTTAAAGGGTGCCTAAGAAGAAAGTTTCTTTCATTCTCACTTTGCACAACTATCCATACTCCTATATGTACCAGCCACAACTTTTTATATAATGTTCTATCTTCAGAGCCCTTTAATAACAAGAACTCATTAATTATAACTCTTTCAGATGTGCAAGTATTCATTATAATTACCCCTATTTTACAGAAAGGGAAAACAACACAAATGGTTGCCCCAGTAGTGTAAATTGAAGAGTGGGGATGAGTGGTGAACCAGCTGCAGATTCTAGCTCTGAGGGACTGCCAGAATGGAAGCCTCCACACAGCCCGTTCTCCCATCACAGCAGCCCCTATTTGGGAAGTTTGTGATGAGGCGGCAGCAACTTGTGCCGCTACCAGAACTGCAGCAGCCCCTGCATGGGGATGTCAAGTACCCACTTTACCACCTACCCCAACCCATACCACCCAGGATGCCAACATTTCAAGTTAAGCTTCTGGCTTGCTCAAGTCAACATAGAGAATCAGGAGCAGAGTCACCATTACACCATGGCACTTTTATCTCTCAGCATGGCTGCAATTAACTAGAGGGTGTTGCCTCTAATTCACTGCCAGTACATTTCCTGCTTTTTTTGACACTTTCACATCAAGACACAATGAATTATACCTGGGCCACTGTTGGTGAGATGTTTTGTTCTAGAACATGTCATACTTGGCAATCTGATGGGGGAACAAAGATAAAGCTGACACAAAGGGAAAGAGAGCTGAAAATACTCCACTATGTAGCAGTTCTTATAAATACTATACAGATTAGAGACACATTTTTAGCTCCAGTCCAAGGCTTCATCATTGATTTTGTATGGATGACTAAATTCTTTCTTTTGCAGGCTAAAATGTGCACAAGGACTGCCCTTCTGCCCAAGTCCTAACCAGAATAAACTAGTGTTCTGGGAGTTTCCTTGAAAGAGCATACTGGAGTAGCACTTCCATTTCCTTGCATGGAAATGCTATGTCCTCTTCTCTGTAAACTTGTAGGTGTAGTAGCAGGGACAAGGGATTGTTGGTAGGCTGGTTTCTGAAAGGGTGTGCAGGATGAAGATTTATTTTATTCTCATTTTACACAATTACCCATATTTGCATAAGAGAGAACCACAATCAGACAGTGACAGTGTCATTAACCTTTGCTATCTGCTTTTTTTCTGTCCTGTAAAACACATGGTTAGGCAGATCTGAATACAGGACTGGATGGGCCTCCTGGGTCAATGAATAGTTTCTCAGGAGATCAGATCCCAAGAAGAAGGACCCATGATGCAGTAGGCAAAAACATGGCCTAAGGGAAAATTCCTTTCTGACCCGCTATTTGGTGGCTGATACAATCCTGAGTAGAAGAACAAGGTCCTTTAGCCAGGAACCACTGGATTTTCTGAGAACCAGCAAGAGTATCTGTACACCTCTGTCACAGAGCACTCGGGTGCCCTGCGCCTAAAGGCAGAAATGGCTCAGGAGAGACCCCTAGTGGTGAGAAGGGGGAGGCTCAACTGCCAGTCACCAGGGCAGCACAGGTGCTGGTTGCTAGGGGAACCCAGGGGATCAGCTGACAGGAAGGGGCAGGGCTTGGCCCCTTCTTAAGCCCAAGCATAAGGCCAGGAGAGCAGTTCCTCTCTGGCAGCCAAGGAGCAGGGGGGGGAGCTTGGCCAGTGTGGAGAGAATGGGGAAGATAGACTGCAGGAGCATCCCCTGGTTGCGGCTGAGTTGGAGTATTTTCCCGGTAGGGACAGAACATGGTTTTTAACTGGACAGTTTAGTTTACATTATAGCCCAGGGGCTTTGTGTTCGTGTTTTGTGTTTACTATTTTACTGGAGGACCGGGTGAGGCTATTAGGGGTGGAGGAGGCAGATGAGTAAGCAGGCGGTTAGTCCAAGACAGGAAGGTGGAGCCACCAACAGAAAGGCTTCCGCGAGTTATCCCTGTTACAACCCCATATAATATCAAGTTGGGTAGAGCTGCAAACTATCTGAAAGGTAGAGTTAGGATTCAGGAGAAACTTGATAAACTAGAAATGGTCAAAAATACAGAGTCTGGAATGATTGGCTAGGCTACCATGATACAGAAAAAGACCAGGGAGTTATAGTGGACCATATGTTGAAAATGAGCCAACAGTGTACTCTTGTGCAAAAAAACCAGTACTAGACTATCGATAGGACCATCACTTGTAAGTCAAGGAAAGTGATTCTTCTATTCTGTCACTGATGAGGCTTTGCCTGGCATGGTATTCAGTTTGGGGACCTTTAAGTCAAGAAAGAAAAGGATAAAATATAAAACATCCAACAACAAGTAAACAAAATGATTAGATGTCTGGGAAAACATTACTTACAAGGAATGGCTGAAAGAACTGGGATTATTTAGTCTGGATAAGAGAACGCTGAAAGAGATTCAATTACAGTATTAAAATATATGTAGTGTAGTTATAAAGAAGATAGAGATACATTATTATCTGTGACCACAGTTGCAAGAGAGGGAGCAGTGGTCTTAAATTACAGAGAATTTGTGGAATCTCCATCACCAGTTTTCAAGAGCAGATTAGATAAACACTTGATGAGGATGGTTTAATCAGGGATAATCCATCTTTGACTAGAGGGTTGAACTAGATTGGCCTTCTGGGGTTCCTTCCAGCCCTACCTTTCTATGATTTCTTGGCTCTCGTCATTATCCCAGTCCAGTGCTTCAGAAGAAGAATAAAATAAAATAAACTGAAATGAAATAAACACAGAAACCAGTAGTATTTATGCAAGGAAAATGCCTTCCTGGCTCCTTCTTGGAACCAACCAATGCCTTGAAACCTGGAATTATCAGATACCTTCCACTTCACATAAATTACCTCAGTGCCTCAACGTGGGAGCTGTAAATCCATGGTTCCACGTATCATGCACATTACTGACCCAACATTCCATATGATCTCTTCCACTTCCCACCCCCCTCCTCCCATTTTCCTTGGAAAACCATTCCAAACTTGATTTTTTTTGATTAAACTATCCTAATTTCTAGTCCCTGTTTATCCATAGCCAGTTTTTAGAGATTTGATCTTATGCTGGTGTTGTTTACTCTGATTTGATCTGGGAACCTTACTTGCTGATTGCTCTCAGTGGAATCCATGTGTTATTGGGAAAGAGGCAGTGAAAGGTGGAAGGCTGGGCAGTGTAGAAGTCAAGTCAATGGCTTCAGATCAATGAAGCAGGCTGCCTGCTTTCCTTTGGAGCAATGTCAAATAATAGCCAGTTGTAATACCATTAAGTCCAGCCAAGTTTGGCTGACCAATATCAAACATCCACACAAGAAGTGAATCCAATCTTGCAAGTCAAATGAAATCACGTTTGGCCGCTGATAATGACCATTTGCATACATGAATGGGTTTTTCCTGCAGTAGTCTCATACAGGAACGTCTTTCATTCACTGCGCTCACGTCAGAGTTCTGAGAATTCTATTAAAGTGCAGTGACCTGCTATGCAAACACCATCTTTGGTAATCTCTTGAAGAGAGCTTTTGTTTGCCTGTTGCTGGTTCACGTGGCACTTTAAGATGTAATGGATGGTGGCTGTCAACTTTCACTTAGAAAGCATTGTAAACTCCTCTGTTATTGTTTTCTGTATTGCCTCAATAACCCACGTGCGATGGAATTCAGAGGAGGGAGAGGGATCTATGACCAAAGGGAGATATATTTACCAGAGCATTTGAGGTCTGTTGTGGTTCCTAATGGGATTTATAGGTAATTGATAATGTTGCTGTTCGGCCTTTTTAATGACGCAGAAAGATATTTCACCTCTTTTGGAAATTACTTAGAAAGTCAAGTTCACTTGGCCTTATTGTGCTTGATGCCTTTATTTCTGTCCTATGCACATTTTAGAAAGGCAGAAATATGGTAATATGTATGGAATGCAAGTAACTGTAGATATTATAGAAATTGTCCATTTTCCTATGAAAAGCAAATTTGCTAATGATGTGCACTGTTTAGATGCCGCTGGATACCTGGAATCCCAATTTGTAATTCAGCAATAATATGATGCAACATGACAGGAGATACAGTTGTTGCAGTTAATACCTAGATAACTCTTCATTATCTATGGCCTAATAGCTACTTGGATTCTCTTTGTGCAAAAATGATTTTCAGATAATTTGGCACAATTCTTGATAAAAGCAGACAAACAAGGTCCGAAAGGCTTCTTAACACAGATTTTGCAGAAGTGAAAGAAGCAGCACTTTATAATCTTCTGATTATATGATCTTTTTTTTTAAAAAAAACCTTGTCATACTCTTCAGAATATTAAATGCTTACTATCACATGTATTTATTTCTTATTATTTTTGTACTTATTTTGACTAGAAAAAGTAGTTGGTTTCATCATAGATAGTAGGGGTGTTCTTTGATTCTCCAGCTCATCTTTTGTAGTTCTAATTTGAACAACAGCTTCCCAGTTCATCCTTCATTCTTCAAAGCTTCTTCTCTCTCTATATATGTAGTTCTCTAGAACAATTTGATATTCGGGGGATGCATGTTATTATTTTAATTAACCAAATGGGCCAAATTCAGACACACACGCATTGGTTGGGATTTTTAAATCTAAGACAATTTAGCTACAAAATTACCACTGAAATGAATGGGATAAGTATGGTTAAATCCCAAAACTAGCTTTGAAAATGTCAGCCGTTGACTAGAATGCAAGTTCTTTGTGTGTGTATTTAATGGCAGAGTTTGATTTTGCAACTTGCTGTTTAATAAATGGTATCTTCTGTTTTGCTTAGTTCAGCCCAAACCTGGACTCACCTACTGTGGGTGATGCTTTAGCAATCCTGGAACAGAGAACCTCGAGAATTATTTTTTGCTTCAATTTATTTTCCATCTTATATTGCATAACTGATTGTAATATAATCTAAAATAATTACAGTCAAAATAAAACATTATTTTTTTTTAAATGAAACATTTTGGTGATAATTTTTTTACAACTTTCTTTTTATAGAAAATATCAGTGTTTTCAGGTGTTTTTCCCCCCTAATTACAATGAAAGCAAAAATCAAAATCTAGAAATCTGGCCCCAAATGGTGTTTCCATTCTCCAGATCTAATTATAAACCCTGGTTATATATATACTTCACATATTTTGGATTCTTGATCAGTTGATTAGCAATTTGTTAAAATATTTAATTAATTTTGAATTAATGCTGTATAAACTATGTATACTATTCATCAGCAATTGTCAACCAGAGTGCTGCGGCATCTTGGGGTGCCTTAAGATCCTTTGAGGGGTATAGTGGGTTGTCACAAAATGGTAGTACTGTTAACTGTGCAAACATGATGATTTCAAATAGAAATCTATAATGTTAAAAACATTTTGACCTGCTATCGGCCTTCTCAGTTTTTTTTGCAACAGAAAGATTTCTGTTATTTTTATGTAGTCAAAAAAACAAATGAAAATTAAGAGCTGGCATTTCCAATGGGTTCTGGTTCCTTGCATCTAACAAGGGGTGCCTTGAGCTTAATGAGGGGAGCTTTGAGTTTAAAAAGGTTGAGAACCACTGCAAGGGTTCCTTCGTGTGAAATCACCCCTTCCCTTACTGACTCCAAGGATCTGACAGCATATTTATACACCACAAGGCAGAACTGTGAAGAATTACCTGTACTAGGTCTGCATGTACTAGCACCTGAACCAGAAGCTGTATTCCCATGGTAGTGTACCTATACTAATTAGCTCTGCTACATAAGCTTACAGGAAGGGAAACAGGAGTGAACAGGCAATCAAGCACATTCTTGGAATGTATTGGGAATAACTTTTATGCATCAGGTAGACAGGCCAACTGGGGAGGAAGCTCTTCTTCACTTGCTGCTCATAAACTGTGAGGAACTGGCTGAGAATGTGAAAGTAGAAGGCAACTTGGGTGACAGCAGGCATGTCAACACATTACCGTAAAAATGCTGCTGGGCAGCAAATGCTGCCTGGGCAGGCTTGTATATGTGAACTCATTTGGAAGCAGATTTGCTGCTCCTGGCAGCAGTCTTCTCCCACCCACTGTGGCTCTGCACCAGCTGCCTACACCAGCCAAGGGGAGCTCTAGAAATTCCCTGACAATCTGGGGGCTTACTGCTAGCTGTCCTGTGGATGGATTGGGGTAGGGGGCTGGGACTGGCCCTTCCCCTGCATCTCTTTCTAAGCCCCATGTCTTGATTGCCCAATTGGGGCACAGGACTGGGAAAAAACTGAGGGGCTAGGACATGACCCTGACTGGGACAGTTCCCAGCCAACCCCAGTCCACATAGGGAAGTCTTTATGTTCAGCCCGTAGCTGGCTGGGGACTGCCTGAAACAGGGCAGTCCCAGCCACCTCCAGACCGCACATGCAGACTTCTTTGCACATGCTGAAGCTGTAGAGGAGGAGGAAACTTCATTGGGACACAATACTGTGTCATGTAGAGGCCCCAGCGCCAGTGAGGGTGCACCTTAACGCACACACAAAGTCACATGTCGTGAGTTTTGCTTGTCAGCAGCTTGAGGTAAAGTTTCCCGGAAACCCCTGTATCTATCTTCTTGAAACCTGAAAGGCTTCATGGCCTCAGATGGGGCTACCATGCCTTCTGTTTTCATCCTCCTGTGCCTTCACACTTACGAGTGACACAAGTTTTTCTTTCAAGACTTTGAGGTGCAGTTTTCCAGAAAGCCCTGCACCTATCTCTTTGCCAGGCTTTGTGGCCTCAGCAGGGGCTACGCTCCCTGCTGTTTTCATTTGAATCAGGCAATAAATGACAAAGTTATAGGCAGTTTCATGATTCCCCATTGTAGCCTATGGGTGAAATGTTGGAACAGCCTTCAAACAGCAAAACAGTTTCAACAAAACAAAACGGAACAGTGCTTCGAAACAAAACAAACTGTCTAAATGAAACACTGTCTTGTTGAAACGGTGAAGTGGAAGTTGAAATGAAATGGTGCTGTTTCGCAAAGCCCTGGTGCCAAGTACATGGGGGCCTGAGGGCCCTGGCCGCCCTTGGGAAGAGGGCTGTCACCTGAAATGCATAAAACTTCCCATATGTCCATCATCTTAGCATCCCCCCTCTCCCCCCATGCCTATGGCAGTGGATGTCAATTACTTTGACTTTAGCAAGGCTTTTGACACTGTCTCCCATGAGATTTTCATTAACAAGCTAAGGAAATACAGACTAGATGAAAACACTTGTAGATGGATATAAAACTGGCTGGAACTTTTTGCTCAACCAGTAGTCATCAGTGGCTCAATGTCTAGTTGGGAGGAGGTATCAAGTGGGCCTCCCCAGTGTTCTGTCTGGTACTGTTCAAATATCAGGGACCCTGATCAGGTAAAGCAGCCTGGGCCAAGTACTTAATCAGCCACACCTGCAATAAGTCATCAGCCAATGAACTCTGGTCCAGTTTAGGAACAGCAAGACCACTGGCTATCCATTTATACTCAGCTGATGTTGGGGGTTTCCAAGCTGGTCAGCAGTTCTGATTTAGTTTACAATCGCAAACCTACTGACTCTTGCACTCTGGTTTGCCTGGTTCCTGGCACTAGCTTTCAGCTTTTCTTTGAACTTCGGCTTTGGATTTCCCTACAGATCTGTGTTATGTTTCTTAACCCCTGGCTCAACTCTGTGTTTGGACTTTGACCTGCAGATTTCCCCTCGAATATGGCAGCTTAGCATCTGACCTTCTGGATCCCAACCCTGGCTTGTGTTGTGGTAACTTGGCTCCAGGATTATGGCCTAGCTCCTGGCTCCCCAACCACCCTTCTGTAGTCAGATCACAAGGTCAGGACCTCTATAACACATCCCACAACATCAACTTATTCATTAATGATTTAGATGACAGGATTGAGTGCACATATAGCAAACTGTCAGACGACACCAAGTTGGGTGGAGTTGCAGGCAACACTGGATGGCAGGGTTAGGATCCACAGTCAAAGAGATGAGATTCAAAAAGGACAAATGCAAAGTCCTGCACTTGGAACAGAATAATTTCATACCCAAATATAGACTGGGGAATGACTGGCTAGGCTGCACTATTGCAGGGAAGGACCTAGGGTTACAGTGGACCATAAACTGAATATGAGCCAACAGTGTACTCTTGTTTCAAAAAAGGCAAAGGTATACAGGGTTGTATCAACAGGAGTGCTACTTGCAAATCAAGGGAAGAGATTCTTCTGCTCTATTCAGCACTGGTGAGGACTCGCCTGATGTATTTTGGGTGTCACACTTCAAGGGGACAGATTGGAGAGAGTCTAGTGCAGACTGTCAAAAATTATTAGAGACTAGGAAGCAATACTTATAAGGAAAAGCTGAAAGAGCTAGAGTTATTTAGTCTGGAGAAAAGAAAACTTAAGGGTAGCAATTTTCAAATGTATGAAAAGTAATTATAGAGATGGACTTTTTTCTTTGGCCATAAGGGACAAGACTAGAAGCAATGGCCTGAATCTGCACCAGAGGCAATTTAGGTTGGAAATTAGGAGAAACCCTCTATGAGGGTTTCAAACATTAGAACAAGCTACTTAGAGAAACCATGCATTCTCCATCCTTGGAAGTGTTCAAGAGCAGGTTAGACAGACACTTGCTTGGACTGATTTATTCAGGGATGATCCTGCCTTGAGGAGGGGACTGGACAAGATGACCTTGTAAGGTCCCTTCGAACCCTACTTTCCTATGATCTTAAAGCACTTACCAATGCCATCTCCATTTTGCAGATGTGGAAACTGAGGAATGCAAAGGGGAAATAATTTGCATATAGTCACACAGCAGTCTTGTGGCAGAGCGAGGAGCAGAATCCAGGTCTCCTGAGTCTCCTGAGTTAGTAAAGTTAACCACGCTCTAGTAAAGCTAACTGCACTCTTGCTTGCATAAGTAGGTGCAGCACAAAGGTCTAGGGAGGTGATACTTCCCCTCTGTGTGGCATTTGCCAGGCCACAGGTGGAGTGCTGTGTCCAATTTTGGTCACTGCACTTCAAGAGGGATGTGGATAACTTGGAAAGGGTTCAGAGGAGGGCCACCCAGCTGGTTACAGGCCTACAGAAAAAAAACCTATGTGCACCGATTGGGAGACCTGAATCTCTTTAGCCTCCAGAAGAGGAGGCTGAGAGGTGATCTTGTGGCCACCTACAAACACATCAGAGGGGTCAGCAGGAAGTGGGGGATATGATGTTTACCAGGGCGACAGTTGGTGTAACTAGAAATAATGGACACAAGTTAAAAGAGAGCAAATTCAGGCTAGACATAAGGAAAAAGTTCTTTACAGTGAGGGTCACCAAAATATGGAATAGGCTTCCAAAGGAGGTGGTGGTGTCCCCTTCCTTGGATATATTCAAAAGAAGATTGGACAGACACCTGGCTGGGGTCATCTGACCACAGTGCTCTTTCCTGCCCAAGGCAGGGGGTCACACTTAATGATCTAATAGGTCCCTTCTGACCCGAATAACTATGAAACTATGAGTCTCAGTTAAGTTCTCTCTATTTGATCACACTATCACTACTGCCTTGGACTAGCTGAGGGAAAATATTACCCTTTCTGCCCAGAACTTTGTGCTTCCAAGGGAAGAGTAAGTTGGAAGTTTAACATAATTTAAATGAAGAGAATTTAGAAAAGTAGTTTTAGGACAACTTTTTACTGCATTGTCATCGCCAATGTCATTGTCATTGTCATCATCATCATCATCATGAATATTATTCTTATTTCTTTGTAAAGGCCTAGGATACTGCTTTCATCACATTTAGTGTCAAAACTTCAGTGATTTGGTAGCTTAATTTTTCCTTGGGTTGAATTTACTTAGCTGCCACTGGACTTCATGAACATTGTACATGCACAAAGGGCAAATATTGCTGATATGGGTTATGGACACCAGCTAAATCTGAGTCTTCACATTCAAAAAGATGCATGTTGCATATTGCCACTTCTACCTTTTAAGTATCTTTTTGATTAGTGGAATCCACAGCCTTGAGTTGTCATCCAGAATCTCTATCCAATGCATGGGGAAAGAGAGGTGCCTAATACTGGAATCAACAAAAAAGAGTCTGATTACTGAATAAAACTCATTTAAGCTAGCAAATAAGGACTGTCCTCTGGGAATGTCCCTGTCCCTGGAACCATCCTATGGGACTGTGTCCAACAGGAATTCACAACCATGAACTCTATCTTAGAATTAAGCATTTACACTGTCCCATTCTAACCCAGTGGAGGAAGACTTTTATTGGTTCCTTTTTCATCTGAGCATGAAGTTACATGTTATACTTATACCATACTAAAGCTGTGGAATATTAAGCAGTGTTAAACATAGAACATGCTATGAGTAGTTGCATGTTAAAGTTTAATACTGTTTCTAGAGAGCTAGAGAACAGGGGAGTGGCTAGGAGCCAGGCCACCTGTTTCTATCTCTGCTCTGCATGGAGGAGCATGAGGGTGCTAGAAGCACTTCAGATTGCTCATTTTAGCTCTGTGGAGCAGACCACAATTACTGTAACACAAGCTAGGTAGCATGGCCCAAAGTTACCCTTTGTCTGGTGTGGTGTAACTTGGAGATGCTCGAAGGGCACTTAGTGCAAGTTAATGAGCTTATGCCCATAGTGTAACATGTAACTTCACCTTAATAGTTCAGGGGTTAGGGGCACATGCTCTGCCTGAGATTATTAGAACCTGGAACTTCCTGTTCCAAAAAAAAATCTTCATTTTTCAAGCTACTTCCTGTTGAAACCTCCATTTTGCATGGAAAAATTGCAGATGAATTGGGCCAGAGACAGAGAACAAGAGTCAACTTGACTCTTTTGGTTAGTGGTTAGGGCAGTCACCTGGGAGTCAGAAGACAAGGGCCCCCTCCATGCTCTGATAATTATTTATGCAAAACACTTAAACACTGGGCATATCTACATGAGACACTTTACTCAAGATTAGAGCAAATTACAAACAGTAAGCATCACTGTCTACATGTTCAGATGCTTACTGAACAGTAATTTGTTCTCATTGTGAGTAAATCTACTACCTGTAAATACAAGTAGTAGATTTACTCCCAATTAGTTACTGCACAAAGTCCCCCTGCCCAGCAGCAGAGAGCTCCCAGCCCCTACTGTGATTGTGATGGCGGAGCGGGGGCTGGGGAGAGTGTTCCCAGCCTGTTCACAGCCCCTGCTTCAAGATCATCACTGGGGAGCAGGGGCTGGGAGCTCCCTGCTATCAAGGCAGGGGGCATTGTCTTGGTGTCAGAGCCCACCCTGGCAGCAGTAAGCTTCCAGGGGCAGAGATCCATCTTCCAGCACCCACCAGGAGACTGCTGTCTCCTGGCTCTGTGCTCCCTCCTAGGCCCTGAGCTAGGGAGTAGCTAATCTACTCTTACATCTCTGCATGTGTAGATGCCTGCCTGGGATGGGTTAGCTCTAGAGTAATTTACTCTAGAGTAAACCTACCCTGCAGCATTTCCATGTGTAGATGCACACACTGAGTGGTTCATGAATCAAGAGCATCCTACTCCAGGATACCTATTGTATTGTAACATTCATTTGGGAGGTGGGAAACATGGATTTAAATCCCTTCTGTTGGAAAAGAGAATTGAACCTCTCTCTTGGCAGGGGTCAGACTTGGTGATCTGCTCAGGTCCTTTCTGACCCTACCAACTATGAAACTGTGAAATTGCTGTTCCTAAAATCAGCATTTTATGTTTTTAATCATCAATATTTAACATCATTTATCTTGGAATAGAAAGATAGTGCTCTTCTTGATGAATTAGTGCTCCAACTAAAATACTGCATTTATAGGTCTCGCTACAGCTAGATGCACAGATGTCTCTGAACAGAATATTGTAGCAATGAGACCATCTTTTCATTTAATACCAGCAATACATTTAAAACCTTGCCTTACATTTTCTAAACAATGGTGTATTAAATAAATTTCAAATTAGTAAGCATTGGGACACACACATATTGGCCATGTAGCCCTAAAGTTTCCACAGTGGAGCATAAAAATGGATGCCCAAGTTGAGACATCTTTCCAGAAGGCATATGCACAACCCACTCTGAAAAAATCAGGATTCTGTAAAGTGTCTTAAGATGACTGCCTCAAAAGTGGGGCATTCATCTATTGCTTGACACCTTAAAAGTTTAGGCATGATGGTGGTCGAAATGATACATTAACAATTTTATAAAGGCATAAAATTGTAGTATAAGAAAATTATAAACTGATTATCTGTGTGTCTAACTGTGTTCAAAACCAAAGAAAGGCCCATATAGAATTAGCTACTTTTGCAGTAAAAAGTCAGTTGAAATGTTTAATTTATAAGTCTACTATTTTATGTCTAAAATGAAGGGTTCTATTACTTTGTACTATGTTTGCATTTTAGCTTCAGGATTGACATCTGAATGCTTTATCCTCTGATATTTTTGTCACTTACTTTAACCTCTAGGTGCAGTATTGAATGAACTGCAGATGTGGCTCTACCCCAATCGGCTAATAGAACCCAATAGTACAGGAAATAGAATAATCATATCTGAAGAATAAAAAATGCCATTTTTACAAATATTTGGGAAACAAAATTGTCTGGAAGGAAACTTCATGCTTAAAGAAGTGAGGGAAGGAGGAAACATGTAGGTTCTGGTTGAATTAACATTTGCTAGTGATTTCAGACAGAATCAAACTAAGCTCATGTGCTACAAGCACAACCACTTGATGAGTCAGCCTTGAAGTCCAGAGAAACTAGAAAAAATCTTGTTTCTGCTCTTGTCTCGACTTTGTGTAGTATGATTCTGGAGCAGGCACTCACCAAAATAATCAAAAAATCATAGGATCAGAGAAAATCAGACATGAACAGGACCTGAGGAAGTCATCTAGTCCAACCCTTTGTCCCTGTTTAAACCATCCGAATCAAGTGTTTGCCTAATACGCACTTAAAACTTTCCAAATGTTGGAGATTCCATTATCTCTTTAGCTGTCTTAAGAACCTAGTCACAAGCCCTTTCTCAGTGGGCAGAGCAAAAGATAGGATGGGCATGCTGATTCCTGTGTATGATGCTGATTACCTTGGGTATTGAAAGCTTGGGAGGGCTGCTTTGACTTCAGCACAATCCTTGGGCTGTCCCAAATATGCTAGGGACCTTTTTATTTCCCTGGAGTTGCCCAGGATTGAGAGGGGGCAAAGATGATTTACAGCTATCTGAATCTTCCTCTTTGTCCTCTACTTTCTAGTTGCTGAGTTCTATGCTGCTTCCCACTTCCTGCTTCTCTACTGATGGTCAGAAATAAATTGTCCAGTACTGGCTTTATTGTTTTGGATTTTGTACATCTACTTGCAGACATTTAATGTCAGCCCTGCACAGATGATGGTGACCTTAGCTCAGTGTCTAAGTAGAAAATGAGAACCAAATTTTCTCTGGGGTGTGCTCTAAGAGGTAACCAGAATACTGGAAGATGCCTTCTCATCTTTTTGAAACCAGATGAGTCTAGAGAAGAAGCATTATGGCTCCTCTGGCAAGTGCTGCAAAGCACAGCATACAAAGTTGGCATGTCTACACATGTATTTACACCAGCTTAAATTACTGTGCAGTAAGCAGGAATAGGCCAGCGTCTACATGTGCAAGCAGTATGGTGTATTAACACTGTGTGTGGACTGACTTGGTGAGCCCACACACAGTGTTGTTGTACAGTAAGGCATCTACACATGCGTTACTGTACAGTAACTAATTACACGTAATTAGGCATACCTGCATGATGTAGGTATCAAATTTAAGCTTAAGTCAGTATATGTTGCCATATTTACATGTGTAGATGCACACTCGTAATATGCAGTAATTTTGGTTACTGTACGGTAAATGCATACATGTAGACATGCCCGTTAGGTGGGGAGGCTGGAGGTCTGGACAAGACATCTGTCTAGCAATACCATGGCTTAACTTATACATGTCTACTTAGAACTGTGGCATGCAGGCTAGTATGTAACAGCTTAATATTTACCTCCTACCAGGGCATGAGCATGTGACAGATACTGCTACTTTTGTTTATTCTATTCCTCCTTTAGTTTGTTATTTAAATATAGATATTATCTGATTCTGGCATGAATGGGACTAGAATAAAGAAGGATTTTTTAACAATGCCTCAAGATTGCTGGTCATAATTGGGTTGCTGAGAATATTGAAAACAAATTAAACTGACTAAAAACAAATCAGAAGATATCATTATCATCCACATTTTTTTATATTTTGGAGTTACTGCTTTTCTAGTAAAAGTAGATTTGAAACACTGGTAACGTTTCCAAAATGATGGCAGGAAAATGAATAACTTAGGATACAATCACAGTGCCCAAGAGATCCATGAAGTGCACTGGGAAAACTGGCAGGTACGTGACAGCCTTTATTTGTCTGCATAATGGATGGAAGCAGAAAGCATGATCCAACTTTGAAAAGCAGAGAAAAATAAGCCATAAACCCTGACATAGATAGCATATAATTCTTTGAATCAACCTCCTGGATCTCCCGGGATGCCTGCATTCTTTCTGGGTAGTGATAACAACCGTGTAGTATTTACTCCAGGAACACATGCCAGTAACATCAAAGGATTCTTCTAATTGACTTCAAATAGAATAAGTGGAGTGAATGCTTTCTGTAAACACCACAGCAGTATGCTTTAGCTCTCCACTAATAGTATATCACTGGCCTCTTTAGAGGGGCTGAGTTGATTCATTATTTGCCAAAAATGACAGAGAGTGGTGCAATCTGGTACTACTGCCAAGGGCAGCACCACCCTGCTCTTCTGTTTTATCATTAGCTCAGAGAAATGTTTTTTGTTTTTATATTTGAATGTCATAGTCCAAAAGGCCACTTACAGTAAATGTGTCACTGTTGCTGGCTCCAACTATTACAGATAAGCCAGAGATATTAAGACCAGACTCAACACAACTGATATTTCAGACAGACCTTGTTTCTATGAACACCTGCATGTCATTATATCAACTTTGTTGCTTCTCACAGTTCATTGTAAGTACAAATATGAGCTAGGTTTTTTTACTTGTGCATGAACAGTTGTTGCTACAATTCTATACTGGAAAAAAGAAAAAAAATGGCATTTGGCACAATATTTTTGTAACCCTACTGCTTCTGAAGCCATAGCATAAACATATGCCAGGAATAAAAGGTTTTAGAGTAGTCAGGCAGAGTTGTTTAATAGATTGAACATGGGGCCTAATGCAGGCATCTTCAGATTCCAGCTCAGCCGTTGTCATGAATGGCATTAGGCAGTCAACTTCTGTTTCCTTGGCTCCCAGCAGATGTTCAGCTTAAGGTTTGATGGGATCTGATGTGTGATCCCAGCAATTGTGCTTCCTGCAATGCAAGGGGCATGATTGTGGGATTGGGGTCAGGTCCTCCTTGTACCATATCATGATCCCAGACTCTTCCCACACCAGCAATTAGGAAGACAGTCAGCTGACCCCAGCCTCAGAAGTGTTTTGGAGTCAAGGGCTCCAACACTTTCCCAAGGCTGGGATTACAGATCAACTGATCTGTGCTCCCAACCACTGGGGCAGTGAAGCCCTTGACTTTCCTGTACCCTAGAGGCTGGGAGTACAGTGATTTCATAGATTTCATACACATTAGGGCTGAAAGGGACCTCAGAAGATCATAGAGTCCAGCCCCCCGCCCTAGGGGTCATAGGATCCCAGCAAGTTAAGCATCCAATTTTTTCTTGAAGGTGTTCAGTGTAGGTGTTTGAACCACCTCCAATGGCAGGCTGTTCCAGACCCTTGGGGCTCAGACAGTGAAGAAATTCTTCCTTATGTTCAGCCTGAAATGGTCTTGCAGTAGTTTATAACCGTTAGACCTCATCATCCCCTGGGGCACCCTGGTGAACAAACGTTCCCCCAGATACCCCTGATAAACTTATAGGTGGCCATCAGATCACCGCTGAGCCTGCACTTTTCCAGGCTAAAGAGTCCCATGGCTCTCAGCCTGTCGTCTTAAGGTCTGTTTTCCTGACCTCTGATCATGCACGTGGCTCTCCTCTGGACTCTCTCAAGCTTCTCCACATCCTTTTGGAATTGTGGAGCCCAAAGCTGGATGCAACTCCAGCTGTGTCCTCACCAAGGCTGAGTACAAGGGGAGAATGACGTCCCGGGATTTGCTCGACAAGCATCTATGGATGCAAGCCAGCATTTTGGTCGCTTTATTAGCCGCAGGATCGCATTGCAGGCTCATGTTCATCTTGTGGTCAATGATGACCCCCAAGACTCTTTCTTCCATGGTACTAGCCAGCGTAGCACTGCCAAGCCTATAAGGATGCTGCAGGCTTTTCCTCCCAAGGTGGATAAACTTGCATTTTTCAGTGTTAAACACCATCAGGTTCTCATCCGCTTATTTGCTGAGCCTGTCCAGGTCAGCCTGGATTACCCTCCTGTCTTCAGGTGTAGATGCTTTCCCCCAAAGTTTGGTGTCATTGGCAAACTTGGCCAGTCTGCTTCTGACTCCAATGTCCACATCATTAATGA
>NW_017728931.1:110679581-110683894 GCF_001723895.1 Crocodylus porosus | reverse complement strand
ATAAACTTTTCTAAGACCTTCCCTGGGATAAAGATCAGGCTGATGGGCCTGTAATTTGCCAGACCCACTTTTCTCCCTTTCTTAAAGATAGGCACCACATTGGCCTTCTTCCAGTCTTCGGGCACTACACCAGGGTGCCAGGAGCTCTCAAAGATCCGTGCCAGGGGCTGAGCTGATGCCCTGGGGTGTAGACTGTCAGGGCCAGTGATCTGCACTGCCAACCCCCAGGGCACAGAGGAGCTGTACTCTAGATCCTGGAACCCTGATCAGCTGCTGCTCCCAGCCCCTGGGGCTCAGAAGAGTCAAAGGCTCTGATGCACCCTTGTGACTAGTAGCAGCACACAATGAAGGTTCCCAGCCTTGGGGCACATTGGAGCCCTTGACTCATGCACCCTGGAGACTGGAAGCAGCGGTCAACTGATTGGTGCTCCCAGCCTAGGGAGTGCACAGGAGTCAAGGGCTCCTATGTGCTCCCAAGGCTGGGAGCTCCAATCAGCTTGGACACGCATACAATTTAAGGCTTGATAGGAACCTCCCACAAAGTTATTACACAAAAAAGTATAATAACTTTTTGGCTTATTCCTTGTTTTATCACACCATTAATTGTATTAACGTGTGGCCACGCATTAAGTATAACAACTGCCAGGGACCCTCCCTGCTTAAATGAAGATAATAACATGTCTGAGTACTATAAGGTATACAATTAAATCAATGTTAGCAACTGAACTCAGATGTTGTGGTGATGGTCAGTTTGGAAATGTGGATATTATAAATACTGGATTTAATTTTCATCATGAGATGAATTATTACAGCATCTAGAACTGAAAGAGTGAACTTCCTAAGTAGGGAACATTCACAGGAGCAAAATTTCCATCCAAGCATGTCAATCAGGTTAGAACTGGCTTAAGTTAGCTCTTGTGACATGATCTATAACATTCTTTATCTGCTGTATAATGGCACTCTGAAAGTTTTGGAATTCTTTCCCACCTTCAGATGCATCAAAAATATAAACACATTTTTTCCAGACTTCCAATTATTCCAATATAAGCTAGAAGAATTCAGCAGCTCTAAGGATCAGGTTCTCAAAAACAAAAGGTCAGTGCAAGTTTCAAATACTGTTAGAACTGGGAATGCAATCTTAGTTAGCAGTGTCACTCCATACTAAGGGCTGTGTTTGGGTAAATTCACTGTAGAACATTAATACTGATGGTGAAACATTATGGAGAGATGTCTCAGGAATCCTAAAATATGACAGGGCTTATACAATATTAGTTCAATAGATAATAAAGTATAACTAAACTTTCCAGATCAGCTAAGGACTGTCCTAAATATTGACAGAATTTGATCTAGAACTTATTCAGTATTCCTGAATTTTAGCTCTTGTGCTATATTTGTCCTGCTAATGGTTGATTCATAAAAGATTCAGGTTCCATAAAGGCACCACAGAGCCCTTGAAATGGGGAGGAATTCAGGTACCCAGGTCCAAAAATGTGGCCCAGAAAACTGCTCCAGCATTCATAAAACCTGATAGCCACCTAAATTAATTTACAGTTTACATTTTGGTCCTGAAAGTTGCCCAGGTACCTAAGCTTAGCACCTAAATACATCCATAGAAGCATCCTGATCTAAGCAGCTAGATGCAAACTCCTGCCTAAGCCCCATTATCATTCAAAAAATGAGGCAGTGTGATTGCTAAGGTCCTTCAGTAAGCATGTTAACACAACAGCATGCTGAGTTCAGTAGAAACCACAGCAGCCATGTCAACATTTTGCATCACAGTCTTTTGGTTAGACCATTTGCCCTGGAAGCAGGAGAACTGAGCGGGAAGCCCTTTTCAGCAAGAGCCCTCTTCAAATCCACAGCTCGTTTTCCAGGAGAGGACCCAAACCACCAGCCTGGAGACCAGTCTGCATAGTGTCATACTCCCCTTCATGACTGAGCTGGGCCGTTGCGTAGCCAAGCATGCAGGAGTCATAGTGCCAGAAAGAGAGCAAGCAAGAGAGAAAGAGGCTGACTCTGTAGCCTCATGGTTAGGTCACTCAGGTAGGGGTGATGTGGTTTCTTGTCTCTGCTCCCTACATCGTTTACACATTTACTGTAGAAATTTACTGTAGAAAGTCACTGGTTAAAGCCGAAGTAATCCTGGAGGTAGAGAACAAAACTGGATTTCTTCTTCCATGGGAGTGCTTTAACCACTAGACTGCAGAGTCAGCACCCTCTGGCTTACTCTTCTTGCAACTCCATGATTCATATATTAGTATCTTCACAATGGTCAAGCTTCAACAGGGGGATAACCCCTCCTTGCTATTATTCTGCAACCTCTGATTCAGCCTTCAGGTCTCCCTTTTTTCTGGACACGTGCTCCAACCATTAGACTACCATATAAAAGGTGAGGAGTGGCAGCACCACCACCACATGTATTTTAAAAGAGTTTCAAAAAGTTGCTGAAACATGAAAGAACAACTGTGGTGCCTAAGTCTGGACCTAGGCTTTGGGTTGCAAAACCCAGTCTCACGTAGGTGCCTAACCAAGACCTGCAGTTGGCACTGAAGCCTGGCAGAGAGGTAAGATTTTGGACACCCTTTCCTCTTTGGTACAACCTAATAGCTAGTTTAGGCTCTGTAGTGATAAAAGTTGTCATTTAAAGACCCTTACTAATTTAGAGGATATTGGTAATTGGGAGATGGTCCCCCGGTAAGTAGCTGTTAGTTAAACAGGGAGGCTAGAGTCCTGCAAAAGCTCATTTACTGCTCTGCAATAACATTTGTTGTTAGTTCTTCTCATTTTTATATGCCTGCATTTATTGAACCTGGTGAACACTGCAGGTTTAGCACAGGGCCTGGAGAATCTGTCCTAGCCACCAGACTCTTCTCATTTAAAGTATATGGCATGTAAACCCCTAACTTTGGCTTCTGAATTCTATGTCTGGAACCAGGCACCACCTAACTTTAAGGTGCTGAGGCACTTCAGGTGCTTAATTCCCTTTGTGAATCTCATCCCCTAATTTTTATATGTAGTGAAGCCTAAATTGGAGGCTTAGAGATTAATTCCATTTTATAATAAACCCTAAAAACTACACAATTATCTGAATTTTATGTGAGGAATCCAAATCCTTGTCTTGCAGTCTTGCTAAGAACACTACAAAAGCACTTTCCCTCATGACTTCCTGACCTATATGCATTTCCTAAGGTCGTTAGGAGCCTTTTTTCCCAGCATGTCTTTCTGGGAAAGGACTTTTAAATATGGCAGAATCAAGCTGCTGCATTCCTATAGTATTCATTTTGGACCTGGCTGCTGCTCACTTCACTTTTCTCTCTTCAAGCTGGTTAGTATGTTTTTTGTCTACTATGCTAGGTTTTACTTACGGCTTCTGTGAACAAGTTTGCAGTGGGAGCAGTGAAGGATTTATCCTTCAAGAGGTAAGATATATTAATTCTCTGTGTGAACAATTAGATTAGGAAACAAACAAAGGGAGCAGTCCCTGTTCTTATGAGAACAGGACTACAGTTGTGCCCAGGTGCTGAATAAAAGTACAGAAGGTGGAAGGCTTTCCGTGCCTTTCACCCATTCCTGTGCTTTGTGCACCTGTGGAACAGCTGGGCCTTATTTGGCCTGCGGTGAAGAAATTCTGCTTGAACTCCTGACTGTACACCTCATTGCCAGTTCATGATTCCTTATTCTGAATTAGCAGCAGCTTATTTGCATGTGCTAAAGGTTACTATGAAAAAACAGTCCTGTTCCTATTAAAGGATGTTTAGCATGTGGGAGGCATCTGTTACTTTGCTGACTGCCAGGAAAAGTGACTGGAACATAGTACATATATTTCCTTTGTTTATTTTCCCTTGCCCCCAAGCTGAAGCATTTTCTTACATCAAATTTTCTTTGCAGCACAGATGAATTACTCTGTTTCAAACCATTAACTTAATACACCTTGAGTGTGGAAAATCACCTAGGAAGAAGAGATACAAACTAACAAAAAGAAACAGTTATTATCAATTAACTAGCCAGTTGCCTGTCATGAATGCTGGACAATTTCAAGGAAAGCTTACATGCCCCTCACCATTCACCCTTTGAGGCCAGCCATGTAAACCAGGAGTGGGCAATTTTTTTGGGTGGAGGGCCACTTACTGAGTTTTGGCAAGCTGTAGAGGGCCACAGGGGTAGCTCCATCCCTTGGCAGGTGCCCCACACCCTTGTTGCCATCTTGTGACCAGAAGTCCTAGCCTGGGGATTTTTAAAAGGAAGTTAGATGAGCACCTTGCCGGGGTCATCTGACCCCGGTGCTCTTTCCTGCCAAGGCAGGGGGTCGGACT
>NW_017728931.1:110672131-110679570 GCF_001723895.1 Crocodylus porosus | reverse complement strand
AAAAGGAAGTTAGATGAGCACCTTGCCGGGGTCATCTGACCCCGGTGCTCTTTCCTGCCAAGGCAGGGGGTCGGACTAGATGATCTTCCTAGGTCCCTTCCGACTCTAGCTACTATGAAACTATGAAACTATGAAGTCCCACACCCTAACCCTTGACCTTTGCCACAAGAAGTCCCTCCCCTTGCCCCAGAAGTACTCCTTTTAGCAAGGGTTTTGCCTTCTTGGAACCAGAAAAATACCAAATGATGATCTAAAAAGGAAACATCTACAGTATTCATTAATTTGATTTGAAAAAATATTTTTGCCCTGATTCACATGTGTTTATGTAATGTATACAGAGGTGATCGCACAACAGCTTAAAATGAAGTCTTACTCTTGTACATCGTGGGGCGTGGGTATAGGCTTGTGAGGGGCTGTGGGTATATGGGGTGAGGGAGCATGTGGGTTTGTGTGTGGATATGTGGGGTGTGAGTGACTATGGGGTTTGTGATGATCTGTGTGTATGGCAGTGGAGGGGAGTGTGAGTGCATGTATAAGATGGGGTGTGCATGTGGGATTCTGCCTATGAACACACACGCACACACACACTCTGCCCCTGCTTGCACACTCACACCCACCCACGCACTCTGCCCCTGGCTGCACATGCACACACCCACCCACCCCCTACTGGGGTGGCTCCATGCTCCCTGCTCTGGCAATGCAGCTGGGCCACATGGCGCAGACAGTGCTGGCAGGCAAGGAGTACAGTGGTGTGGCAGGCTGCGCTGCTCAGTCCTGCTGAGGCTCCCACTGGGTCCTTGTGCCCCTGGCTTCTGTCAGCTTTGACAGGAACCAGGGGCAATCAGTACAGCATTAAAGCCTAAGGACTCCATCGCCTCCCGCTCCTTGCCTGAGGGGGCAGGGCCCACACAGCCAATTGCTGCCCACCCCTCTGGGGCATATGCACAGTTGGCCCCTAGTATTATGGCTAGACAAATGTACAGACAGAAGTACTAAGCGTTTTATTATATTAGAATATTTCTATGGTGTCCTTAATTAATTACATTTGCTTAAAAATTGTGGCAAATATAAGTCAGGATCATCTTCACTGGAAGGGAAAGCTTGCAGCCAAGGCCTTTTATGGACAAAATTCAGTAAATACCTACTTGTGAAGCTCCTCAGTCCACTGAGAATGAGGTTTGGCTCACTGATATATAAAATGTGGAACTACCCACAAATCTGGCAGATTCTTGGGGAAGGTATATACGCTCTTTAAATCTCTGATAAGAGGCCATAGGATTGGCAGATGCACTGTAGTGAAACAGATGCACATATGCACAGTGTAGATTCAGGGTTAATACTGTTTCCTCATATAAAGGTGAAGGTCTTATTTGATACCAGATGTGGAACTCTTTCTATGCTGATTTGCCCTTGCCAGTTATCAGAGTTATGTTCGTGTTGTCTATGCAGAAGCTCTGTTTCTCTTATCCAGTTTTGCCCCCTAAATCATTCCCCTAGACCAGCATTTCTTAAACTTTGGGGTGCCCTCCTCTGCAGGAGCATGACATATTTCTTTCTAGAGGGGGCTTGCACAAGAGACATTCCTTCTGGGTTTTTCTATATAAATACATTTGCTTTGGGCTTGAAAGATCACTTTGCTGTGAATTTGTTCTGCAGTAACCTATTCATATTTACTGAAAGTTATGCACAGCTCCCTCAGAAAGTTACTCTCTGTATACCCAAGGGGTTTATACAAGGTAAACACTCTCAGTAAATAATTACAGCTACAACCCATCTGAGAACCCAGCAAAAGGATTAATAAGCATTTGTATTAGCGAGGATTTAAATTGTTCCTGGCCTGTTCTGCCCCTCCCTGTTGGCTTTACTTTAAAGAATCAGATCCAATCTTTGTACTGATAATAACTGTCTTACCAAATGCAGCCTGTTCTGGTAGAAAGGGTGGGTGTCTTTCCTTGCTTGCACTCTAGTACACAAGATTTCCTAACCTGAGAGATTTTTTGAAATGTGGTATCCTTTATTTTCAGCAAAGCTTTTCTTCTGGATGTCTTGCTAGCTAGAGAATAGTAAGAATGTTGAGATTCCCTGAGATGCACATTCCTTAACTAATCACTAGAGTTATAAATCAATAATCAGATTAGGAGCTTCCTACAGAAAGCAAGGGATTTGGCCTTCCTGACTGACACTAGTAATGTAGTTCATTATTAGGATTAATCATTTCAAAAGACAGTGAAGATCTGTGTACTAAGACATTCTTCTCTTTCAGTATCTCTTCCAGCTCTTTAGTCCTATTTGGGTGGTGGTCTAATACTTTGTATGTCTTCTACTCGGATCACTGGACAAGCCAAAAAGAGCATGATGTTTGCTTTTCAGATTGATAGAATTTGGCATTTTGAAAGAAGCTCCCAATTGGATGGCCTCCCTGCTGAAATATGTCAGTAGCCATCTCTTCTCATTATCCAAATGGCCTTTTTGATGAATGGCAGCAGCAGTCTTTCCTTGTTAGAGCTAGTTAGCTGAATGCTCACCACTATTGTCTTAGCATAATTATCTTCAGGGTTAGGTGGAGGCCAGGCGGTTCACCATTAATGCTACATGCTGAAGTTCATTTTTGTTCATAGCTATTAGCACTAAGGCTGGAAAAGCCATCACAAATAATAATAATAAAAATGCATCATCTAGTCATGTAATATATTCACAAGCATTTTTATTTCTTCCTTTTGAAGATCATATTGTTTCAAAAATTCTCTAAGCTGTATAAACCTGTATTCATGTAAAGAAAGTACAATTTGTCAGTCTAACAGGAAGAAATGAATATATTTTTGGCGATCCTTATATATCCTTGAGTGAACTAAACATAAGCACTTTTTCATTTGTGAAATGAAAAAGAGCGGTGTGTTGCTCAACATTTTAGAAATCTGAAATGATGTTGACTGAAGTTCTAACAATAGGAGTGTTTTGCTGGCTGGAAGCTGTTCCTCAAATAAAGAGGTGGTAGGGGGATGCTCTAATCTCTTAATGAGATAACATGTTACATATCCACTTAGTGTAAGATTCCAGTCCAGCACTGCTGCCTGTATTCAGTCTGGTTATGTAATGATGTTATTAGTATTATGAAATAGAGTGCTGATTGCAATTAATTCACAGGGATAAGAGCTTTGCAGGGCCCATTCAAATTCTCCTAAGCAAGCATCTGTTTGCACTGGTCTAATATGCTATGAAACTTTGTAGTTAACATCTACTACCTAGCAAATAGCAATATGTTGATCATAGCTCACACTTTAAGGATGGGAATTTACTTTAAAGAGAATAATTAGTAAATAATATATCACTTTGCTTTTGCAGTGCCTCTCTGCCAAACTCATTTTATGTGCTTCCCTGAAATATCAGAAACACACCATTTCAAAAAGTAACGCCCTGATCCTTGAATAGAGCTAGCAGTTGCAGATTCAGAAACTCAGATGCCTGTAATTGCAATTGCACTGATATCTGTAGTTTCTTATAAACTCAAAGGTTTGCATGATTTTAACAAGAAAGAGCAGCTTTTCCATTGTATTTTGCATTGTTCAACAGTAGGATGATGCAGATAAAATGACTGTCCCACATTTTTCAAGATTGTGTTCTTGAGGACTTCCTGAAACAGGACTTTTCTCCTGCAGAGGGGACATGGAGGGGGATTATTCTCCCCTCTATTCCCACTGCACACAGGCAACTGCAGCTGGGTCTGCCTGCCCTGAGTGCTGCCACCACTGCTTGCTCCCTGATTGCGGCAAGTGGTGATATAAGCCCCCTCCACTGGAGGGAGGGGGAATAATTCCCATCCCTGATCCTGCCCCCCACAAGGGGTCCTACCAGCCGGCATCTGGCTGTGCCTCCACTTGGCCACTGCAGTGGTGGGAAGAAGGGCCCTCGATGGGGGCAGCAGCCCCTGCCCTAGTGTTGGGGAGTGTGAGCCTGTTCTCAGTAGGGGGGGCCAGCTGTGGGGCAGACGGAGCTATGGTGGGCTGCATGCAGCAGCCCCGGAGTCCTGAGGGGGCCAGAGCCCTCCAACCAGCCCTCCTCCCAGCACCATGGTCCATAGCTGCTTTCCCTTCCCACAGCACGCCCCCCCACCTCGCCAGAAAGGTGCTCGCAGTCTGGGAAACTATGATGGTCACCTCCCCCTCGATGCTCCAGCAGCTGGCCAGGAGCGGGACCAGAGGCCAGTCAGCAGGGCCCCTTAGGCAGGGAGCAAGGAGCACTGGATATTCCCTACTCTGTCCCTGGGGCACCACAGCAGGGCCAGCCTTCCCCGGCGACTGCCACTCACTCTGTGCCTGGGGCAACGGGTGGAATAAGGCCCCTCCTGTCCCCCTCCCTCTGGTGTTGGGTGGAGGGGGCTTATTCCGCCACTTGTCCTGGATATAGAGGGAGCAGTGGCAGTGGCTAGGGTGGGCAGACCCTACTGCAGTGTCCGGGAGCAGAGTGGGGAAGAACCCCAGTCCCTGCCCCCACTTAAGAGGCCCTGCTCGCCGGCCTCTGGCCCTGCCCCCCACCCTCGCCCAGCTGCTGGAACAGTGAGGGGGGAGTGACCATGATGCGGAGAGCAGACCTTGTCATGGTTTTTTAATGTGTGACTCCCTTCCTGGTGGGGGGCAGGGACACATGCTGCAGCGCTGGGAAAACTGCAATGGACCACATAGCTGGGGGGAACCTGGAGGGCTCTGGCCTCCTCTGGGCCCCAGTGCTGCAATGCACAATCTGCTGCAGGTGTGCCCACCTCCCAGTGGGACCCCCCTGTCAGGAAGGGGGCTCATGCTCCCTGACACTATGACTGGGGCTACTGCCCCCATCAAGGGCCCTGGCCCCTCGCTGCTGCAGTGGCCAGGTGGGAGCATGGACAGATGCCAGCTGGCAGGGTCCCTGGGGAGGGGGCAGGAATGGAGGCTATTCTCCCTTCCTCTGCCATCCAGTGGAAGGGGCTTATTCCTCCACTTGCTCTAAGCCAAGAGTGAGCTGTGGCAGTCGAGGCAGGCAGACCCAGCTGTAGTCCCCTGGGGGAAGTGGGGATAGAGGGGAGAATAACTTTCTTCTCCCTGCCCCCTCTGCCTCAGGGGCCAGTGAAGGGGAAGCACTGGCAGACCCGGCTCAGGTCCCTGCTGGTGGGAGAGGGAGATGGGAATTAAATCTCTCTCTGGCCAGTTCAGCCCAGACTGGCCACCCCATGCCCCCATCTTCCTAGAAGCTGAGGGTGTGTTCTAGCACTCCCCAGCACCTGGCCTGAGCAACTGGAGGCATGTGCCCACATTTTCTCAGCCTACAGAGAATTTCCGTGCTGTCACAAACTTGTTCAATCTACACAGGTTAGACTAACCTGAAAAGGTTGAATCAATACAGTCTCCAGCTTCTTTTAGTGTCTGTTCCTAGCCCTGTTCTTCCTTAGAATTCAGATGCCTGTCTCAGGGCTGATAGGGGCAGATCCAGGGTGATGCAGCAGTGCAGTTGATTTCTTTTCCATTCCTGCTGTCCACAGGAGCCAAGGACACAATCCTGTGAGCTGCTCAGCCCCTCTTGCCAGCCCTAGAGGTCAAAGGCTGTTCTTGATTGCACTTCTCTTTTCAAAAGCCTGTTGGTGCTACACATTCAGCATCTCTTCCATTTCAGGAATCAAATGTGTGGAGAGGCACAGCCAGATTCAGGAACCAGGACACCTAACTGACAGCAGCATTTACTTTACTATAAGACCCTTCCTCCCAGTTAACTCTTGAATGTTGATGGTGGTGGTGGTCTAGTTTCTGCATAAAAACCTAGAGGTTAGAGCACTTGCCTGGAGAGGTGGTCACCCCCTCAGGCTGAAAGGACTCAATTTACTTTCCAGGAGAGTGCCCTAATAAGCTATATGCCAGTTTGGAGTGGGTGTGGAGGGGTGAGAGGTACTCTTCAGCCTATCTACTCAAGTTGAGCCATTGGGCAGGCAGTGCAACACTTATGGGAACAAAAGGACAGCAATTAAAAGAGAGCCTGCCTATAGCCCACTAAGAACGGCACTACCTGGGAGGAAGGAAACTAATTGTGCCTTTTACCTTAGGCAGTAATTGGTTACAAATTTTAGTCATAATTAATTATTATTTCAAACCATAGCATGTAATATGGGCCAGGAAATTAAGAATAGTTTCTTACTAGAGCTCCTACGACGATGGTGGGCAATCACTCACAAACTATTAAGATTGTCTTCCAAAGATCTTAATAGTGAGTCCACAGGTGGCTCCATAGCCCAATTCTAGATCTATATGTCTTGTCACAGTGAGGGCAGGTGTTTCCAGGAGGAATGGGCACTGTGTTGCTGCATTGGATGTTCTGCCTCTTCTTCTTTTCTTCTTCTGCCTGTTGATGAGCTGTTTCAAAGTGTTGAGGTCTCTCCCAAAGAGACTTCTTCCATTTTGGTCAATCCTGAGCAAGGGTCTCCCAAGTGTTAGGAGACCTCTGCCGGGGTAGGCAGCAAACCATGGTCTTCTCTGATTGCTTTTTGCAGAAAGTTGTCGATCTTATTTTTATCAACAGTTGAGTCATGATCAGGGATCCTGGTTTTCCATGATAAAAAATACCAAATTCTCTGATAAAAAAATTGCAAATTCTCTGATAAAAATCCCCAAATCCATGGTTAAAATTAAATGCCCCTCACAGCCCTGCTGGTGTCCCTCACTCCCCACCCCCACAGCCCTGTGCATGCCCCTTGCCTTGCACCCACAGCCCTGCTGGAGTGGGGCCCAGATCTGTGTGGAAGATGGGGGCAGGGTGTGTGTGTGCTGCCCTTGTGCACGCAGAGGAAGTGTGGCCAGAGCAGCATGGAGCTTGCAGCGACAGGTAGCTTTTGTGCATGGCCCCACTGTGCCCTGCTATGTGAGGCATACACACTGCACTTTGGAAAGCCGGGGGAGGGCAGCAGGGCAGGGAGCACAGCATTTGTGACCCAGGGTTTTCAGCTGGCTGGGAACTCTGGCCAGGATCAGGTTTGTGGTCAGCCAGCTGCAAACTCCTGCTGCAAACCCCTGCTTCTCCTGGCCAGCTGCAAACCCCTCCTCCGAGCTGGACTGTCCAGCTGGGGAGTTCCCAGGCTGACTTGGGGATGAAGGAGTGGGGAGGTTTGCAGACGGCTGGCAACAGCAGGGGTTTCCAGCCAGCCAAGCACTCTAGCCATGAGTAGGGAGGCTGCAAACCCCCTTCTGGCCAGAGTGCCTGGCTGGCTGAAAACCTCCCCACTCCCTCAGCCCCTAGCCAGCTTCCCTCCCCAGCCCTGCTCCACAAGCCCCACCTACCTCCAGCAAGAAGAGTGAACCTGAAGCAGCTTCCAGTAAGGATGGAGTACGGGATTCACATCCAAGGAGGATTACTCCGTGCTGGTCTGGTCCTGCAGGGAGCAAACCAGGAAAGCCAAGGCTGCAACTGAACTCCAACTAGCTTCA